>NC_086103.1:188297797-188616321 GCF_963921235.1 Mobula hypostoma
CTGCATCTGAGCCGCAGTGATGGTGTTGGATTTTAGCTTGTAAGTTTTAGTCAGTGGCCTGGTGTTCAGTATTTTCCTGTTGTTCTGTATAGTTTTTATTAAAACAGAGAACTCTTCATTCTATTTCTGCGTCACTTGGCCATCACTGCACACTGTATCAATACTATACAGAACAGTCTCATACCACACGGAAGCTGGCTCTTTTGCCCAACCTTTTCACACTGACCAGGATGTCGGATCTCTCAAACCTGATTATGCTAAACCAGATGTGTTGGTACATATTGGTACTAATGACATAGGAAGGAAAAGCAACGAGGTCCTGAAAAGAGAATTTAAAGAGCTGGGCAGAAAGGTGAGAAACAGGACTTCCAGGGTTGTAATTTCTGGATTGCTACCTGTGCCACGCACCAGTTAGGGTAGAAACAGGACGATTTAGCAGATAAATACTTGGCTGAGAAGCTGGTGCAGGGGGCAAGGCTTCAGGTTCTTGGATCATTGGGATCTCTTCTGGGGGCAGTATGACTGGTACAAAAGGAACAGGTTGCACCTGAACCTGAAGGGACTAATATTCTCACAGGCATATTTGTTAGAGCTGTTGGGGAGGGTTTAAACTATTTTGGCAGGGGCATGGGAACTGGAGTGAAAGGACTTAGGATAGGACAGATGGTAAAAAAGCAAAGATAGTGTGCAGTCAGATTGTCAGGAAGGGCAGGCAAATGATAGGGCAAAGTTGCAGCCAGCAGGGTGAGTATCTGTGCATTAGGGATGGAGAATCAAAAAGGATAGCAAATACAGTACTCAAAAGTGTTATATCTCATTGCACGGAGTGTAAGAAATAAGGTGGATGAACTTGTTGCACTATTACAGATTATGACCCATCTACAACCACACTTTGCCTTCTGTGGGCCAGTCAGTTCTGGATCCACAAAGCAAGAGATCCCATGGATCCCATGCCTCCTTACTTTCTGAATGAGCCTCACATGAGGAACCTTATCAAATGCCTTACTGAAATCCATATACACTACATCCACTGCTCTACCTTGCACAAGCACTCCTAATTCCCTCTGCACAGCAGTGTGCTGCAATTTTTACCATTTAAGTAATAACCTGCTCTTTCATTTTTCCTTCCAAAGTGGATGACCTCGCATTTACCAACGTTGTACTCCATCTGCCAGACCCTTGCCCACTACTTAACCTATCTATATTTCTCTGCAGACTCACCAATTCTTCTTCATAATTTGATTTTTCTGCTCAATTTAGTATCATCTTCAAATTTAGATACACTACACTCGGTCCCCTCTTCCAGATTGTTAATGTATATTTTGAACAGTTACAGGCCCAGCACCAACCCCTATGGCACACCACTCACCACTGATTGCCAACCAGAGTAGCACCCATGTATCCAAACTCTCTGCTTTCTATTAGTTAACCAATCCTCTATCCATGCTAATACATCATCCCCAACTCTATGCATCCTTATCTTATGAATAAGTCTTTTATGTGGCACCTTCTGGAAATCCAAGTAAATAACATTTATATGTTCCCTTCTATTCACTGCACTCATTATATCCTCAAAGAATCTCCTCAGGAGATTAGTGTGCAAACTTAAAGCACACGGTATTGGGGGTAAGGTATTGATGTGGATAGAGAATTGGTTGGCAGACAGGAAGCAAAGAGTGGGAATAAACGGGACCTTTTCAGAATGGCGTGCAGTGACTAGTGGGGTACAGCAAGGCTCAGTGCTGGAACCCCAGCTGTTTGCAATATATATTAATGACTTAGACGAGGGAATTAAATGCAGCGTCTCTAAGTTTGCGGATGACACGAAGCTGGGCGGTAGTGTTAGCTGTGAGGAAGATGCTAAGAGGATGCAGGGTGACTTGGATAGGTTAGGTGAGTGGGCAAATTCATGGCAGCTGCAATTTAATGTGGATAAATGTGAGGTTATCCACTTTGGTGGCAAAAACAGGAAAACAGATTATTATCTGAATGGTGGCTGATTAGGAAAAGGGGAGGTGCAACGAGACCTGGGTGTCATTGTACACCAGTCATTGAAAATGGGCATGCAGGTACAGCAGGCGGTGAAAAAGGCGAATAGTATGCTGGTATTCATAGCAAGAGGATTCGAGTACAGGAGCAGGGAGGTACTACTGCAGTTGTACAAGGCCTTGGTGAGACCACACCTGGAATATTGTGTGCAGTTTTGGTCCCCTAATCTGAGGAAAGATATCCTTGCCGTAGATATGGTTGGAATTTAGAAGATTGAGGGGCGATCTTATTGAAATGTATAAAATTCTAAAGGGATTGGACAGGCTAGATGCAGGAAGATTGTTCCCGATGTTGGGGAAGTCCAGAACGAGGGGACACAGTCTGAGGATAAAGGGGAAGCCTTTTAGGACCGAGATTAGGAAAAACTTCTTGACAGAGAGTGGTGAATCTGTGGAATTCTCTGCCACAGGAAACAGTTGAGGCCAGTTCATTGGCTATATTTAAGAGGGAGTTAGATATGGCCCTTGTGGCTAAAGGGATCAGGGGGTATGGAGAGAAAGCAGGTACAGGGTTCTGAGTTGGATGATCAGCCATGATCATACTGAATGACGGTGCAGGCTTGAAGGGCCAAATGGCCTACTCCTGCACCTATTTTCTATGTTTCTAACTCCAGTAAATTTGTCAAACAGGACCTGCCTTTGCTGAATCCATGTTGCATCTGCCTGATGGATCTATTTCTTTCCAGATGCCTCACTTTATCTTCTTTAATGATAGCTTCAAGCATTTTCCCAACTATAGATGTTTAACTCACTGGCCTACTGCATCTCCTTTGTAATTTCCTCAAAGAATTGCAGTAGGCTAGTCAGGCAGGATTTTCCTTTCAGAAAACCATGCTGGCTTTGCTCTATGTTTGTGGCAGACAGTGTGCTTTCTCACGTACACAAGTATCTGCCTGGACTTGTACTGTTGCATGGATAGTCTGTGCTGAGACATTCGAGTCGCAGGATTTCAATCATTAACGTAGTATCGAGATTTGATCTGCTTCGGCACTATACTGCTGGTATCTGCAGCCGGGGTCAAGCTTTTCAGGTAATCAGAGGAATGTCTCAGACTGCAAGTCATAGAAGAACTAGGCCATTCCATGATGGCTGATCCATTATTGCCCTGAAGCCCATCTCCTTGCCTTCTTCCCTTACAGTCTGACTGGCCATACACAAGGCCGAGAAACACAGTGGTGAGGGGTTTGGAGATGAGGCCAAGTCCGAGTGGCATCATCTTGTTGAGGCACCGCAGACGTACTGAGTGGGCACAGGTGCCCAACTCCTCATATTATCCCACATCCTCATGCAGGCACACAGGCATGTCACTGTCACACCTCCGGGTAAGGGAGGGAGCAGAGAAAATGTACAAGCATATTGCTGGGATTTGAGTTGAAGGGAGAGGTTGGTGAGGTTGGAGAGGTGAGGACTTCATTCCCTGGAATGTAGGAGAATGAGAGGAGATTTGATAATCGTATACAAAATCACAAGGGGCATAGATAAAGTAAATGCAAGCAAGCTTTTCCCACTGAGGTCAGGTGAGACTAGAGCTTATGGGTTGAGGGTGAAAGGGAACATGAGAGGGAATTTCTTTACTCAGAGGGTTGAAAGAGATGCCAGCACAAGTGGTGGCTGTGGGTTTGATTTCAACATTGAAGAGAAGTTTGGATAGGTATATGGCTGGGAGGGGTTTGGAGGGTTATGGTCTGGGTGTAGTCAATAAGACTGGGCAGAATAAGTTTGGAATGGACTAGATGGGCTGAAGGGTTTGTTTCTGTGCTCATATATATATGTGTGTGTGTGTGTGTGTACGTGTACGTAGAGTTAGGGTACCTCAAACCCCACCCCAAGCAATAAGAAAAATGATAAACTTGATTCTGGTCTGGATCTCCATTGTGGACTAAGAGTGGGAAGGGGGCAGGGAGAGGGGAATCATGGTTGGGAAAAAGGGGAAGAGAGAAGAGAGGGAGAGGGATACACCAGAGGGACATTCTGTGATGATCAATAAACCAACTGTTGTGAATCAAATCAAATGACCTTGCCTGGTGTCTCAGGGATGGGTATACAGTACCTGCACCCACACTTATACCGGCTGGTTTAGCGAGCAGAGCGGCGGACACCCCTGCTGAAATCTGGAGGAAAACACACAGAGGATGCAGTGGGGGATCACAAAGGCGAGGAAAGAGGACCGGGTCGAGACAACCGAGACTTATGGAGAAGAGGAGTTTGGTGGGTAATAAAATGGATGAGTTGACAGCGCTAGCCGGGAGTCAGAGAACATTTTGGGAGTGCAGTGTTATGTGTTTTACTGAAACGGAGCTGCACGAGGACATACCCAACCAAAACTTTTCCATGGAGGGCTTCCAGAACGTTCGGGCTGACCGGAAATGCACTGACAGCGGTAAGCGTAAAGGAGTTGGGGGCTTGCTGTTCTGGTTAACAACGGGTGGTGCAATCCTGGTCATATTACGATCGAGGAACGTGTTTGAGGCTCGGATATTGAACTTTTTGCTGTTGGACTCCGGCCGTATTCCACCGTGATACAACACTGGGCGTCATGGGAGGTTGTTCCTGCCTGTGGCCATCGAACTTCGCAGCTCCTCCTGTGGAGGGTCAGACACCCTGAGCCAATAGGCTGGTCCTGGACTTATTTCCATCTGGCATAGTTTGCATTTTGTTCTTTGATTGTTTGTGGTTTTTGTATTGCTATATTTATGCTCTATTCTTGGTTGGTGCAGCTGTAACGAAACCCAATTTCCCTCAGGATCAATAAAGTATATCTATCTATCACACCACCCCCCATCCCTGGCAATTCTTCTCTGCCACCTGTCCCACACCTCCTTGCTGCACTCCACCCTCATCTTTGCTCCTGCCACATTTAAAGATTCACTCTCTACTGATGTTGACAAATACAGTACTGTGTAAAAGTCTTAAACATCCCAGTTATATACATACAGTGGCATGCAAAAGTTTGGGCACCCCGGTCAAAAATTTCTGTTACTGTGAAGCACGAATCTGTGGAGAGACCTCAAACGAGCAGTGCATGCAAGATGGCCCAAGAATCTCACAGAACTAGAAGCCTTTTGCAAGGAAGAATGGGCGGAAATCCCCCAAACAAGAATTGTAAGACTCTTAGCTGGCTACAAAAAGCATTTACAAGCTGTGATTCTTGCCAAAGGGGGTGTTACGAAGTACTGCCATGCAGGGTGTGCAAACTTTTGCTTTGGGCCCTTTTCCTTTTTTGTTATTTTGAAACCGTAAAAGATGGAAATAAAAAAGTTTTCTTGCTTAAAATATTAAAGAAATGTGTTATCTTTAACTTTATGCCTTTTGGAAATCAGTTCATCCTTTACTCGCTTAGCTATTCACAGTAACAGAAATTTTGACTGAGGTGCCCAAACTTTTGCATACCACTGTTTATGTGCCTAAGACTTTTGCACAGTACTGCTGGAGCAGAGTCAGAATTAATATCATTGGCATGTCATAAAATTTGTTTTGTGGCAGCAGTATACTGCAATACATAATGAAAATTATAAACAAGATATACTGTATAAAAATAAATTAAAAGACAGCAAAGATACTGAGGTAGTTCATTGTCCACCGGTGGCTGATGCTATAATTACAGCACAGTACAGGCCCCTCAGCTCACAATGTTGTGCTGACCTTTGAATCTACTTTAAGATCAATCTGACCCTTCCCTCCCACACAACCCTCCATTTTTCTGTCATTCATCCATGTGCCTGTCTTAGAGTCTCTTAAATGTCTCTAATGTATCACCCCGGCAGTCAGTTTCATGCACCCACCACTCTGTACGAACAGCAAGGACACTCACTCACATGTAAAGGAGCATCCTGCCCTCTGGAGAAGATGGTGTGTTGGGGGTGTGGAGATCATGGTGAGGGAGGAAGGGAGGAAGGGAGGGTGAGGGGGGAAGAGAGAGAGAATGAATGAATTTATATCTCACAGGAGACACAGTGAAAACCAGCAGCTTTCAGGTAATGGAAATGAATCCATTTATTGTTGATCAGTGCAGTGATTGTGTCCCAGAAACTTCACCACAGACAGCATCTCACTCCTGTCACAGACAGGAGCTGCAATGGAAATTGCAAATCGCTCACTCAGAAGCCAGACAGGTTGTGTTACACTGTAATAGTTTCTCAGACGCTTGTTTGGTTTCCGGTCTCAGGATTTTATTGTTCAGTTGCTGACATTTCACGTGAAACCAAACTGGACAGATCTGTGAAGACTGTCCTCAGTGTGTTACAATCATTTGGTCTGCACTTACGCAGAGCTCTCGTCACTGCAAAGGCTCGTCTCGCTTTGCAGTCAGGCCATGCCAGGAAGGGGGTCAGCCGGTCTGCAGAGCTATGCCTCTGTTAGCGATAATTGAGTTTCGTCTGTTGCTGAGACAGAATGGGAATGGATTTGAAGAGGAAGGAGGGAGGCCTCTGAGAAGTCACGGTTCGCCAGCTCCTGCCTGACAACCCTGCGCTTTCTTGCGACGATGGAATTCTCCAGCCGTATGTTGGGTGTTTCACTCTGCTCCAGTGGACGGCTCCTCACTCGCTGTTGGTGTGGCCTCAGCGGCCTTCTTCTCAAGGTCTGCCATCCGTTTTTGAACGATGCTCGGCATAAGCTGGATGTAGGCGCTCATCAGCCGATGGTTGGTGCAGATCTGCTTTCCGGCACAGCCACTGATGCAGGTCTCCTGGGGAGAGAGGACAGTCTGATCGTTAAACTCACCTCTCCACACACCAACATCACCAACTGCCCGCCCCCACCACCCTTGACCCTGAAAACCAACACAGCCATTAACACAGATCTGTAGCAAGAGGACGACTCAAGGATAAAGAGGAAAACATTTGCTTGGACGATGAGGATTTGGGTGAAGCCCTTAATAAGTACTTCACATCAGTATTTAATAAGGAGAAGGATGTGGAGAATATGGAGATCAGTGACTAGAGTATTGATATGGTAGGGCATTTCAAGGTAAAGGAGTTGGTAGTGTTGGGTTTCTTAAAGAGCATTAAGGTGGCTAAGTCCCCAGGGCTTCCCAGGTTACTGAGAGAGGAAAAAGAAGAGAGTGCTGGGGCCTTGACCATTCTCTTTGTGTTCTCTCCAGACACAGGCTAAGTCCAGTTGGACCAGTGAGTGCCTAATGTTGTTCCCGGTGAGTGGCTAATGTTGTTCCATTATTCAAATAAGGAACCAGGGATAATCCTGGAAATGACAGACCACTGAGTCTCATGTCAGTGGTAGAGAAGTTACTGGAGAGAATTCTTAGGTATAGGATTTATGAGCATTTGGCCTAATTAGGAGAGTCAGCATGGCTTTGTGCGTGGCAGTTTGATTGAGTTTTTTGACAAGGTCCCTCTTCGGAGGATCATCCAGATTAAGGTGCACGGGATCCATGGTGAATTGGCCATTCCGATTTAGAACTAGCTTCCCATGGAAGGCAGAGGGTAGTGCTCATGGAGGTCTGTAATTGGTGATGTTCCACAGGGACCTCTGCTGCCTGTGATTTATACAAATGACGTGGATGAAAATGGAAGGGTGTGGGTTGGTAAGTTTCCTGATGATACAAAGGTTGGTGGTGTTGTGGATAGTTTAGAAGACTGGTAAAGAATACAGTGGGGATATAGATGAGTTGCAGATACAGGCCGAGAAATGGCAGATGGAGTTTAACCCAGAAAAACGTGAGGTGTTGCACCTTGGTAGGGTAAATGTAAAGAGACAGTACACTGAGCAGAGTGATCTTAGGGTCCAAGTTCATAGATTTCTGAAAGTGCCACACAGGTTGATCAGGTGATTAAGAAGGTATATTGAATGCTTGTTTTATTAGTTGAGGGTTTGAGTTCAAAAGTCAACAAGTTATGTTGTAGCTTTATAAAACTCTAGTTAGGCTGCATGTGGAGTATTGCATACAGTTCTGGTTGCCTCACTATAGAAAGGAATTTGAGGCTTTGGAGAGGGTGCAGAAGAGGTTTACCAAAACGTTGCCTAGATAGAGGGAATGTGCTATAATTAGAAGTTGGACAAACTTAGATTATTTTCTTTGGATTGGTGGAGGCTGAGGGGAGATCTGATAGATTTATAAGATTATGAGAGGCAGTGATAGGAGTAGACAGGCAGCGTCTCTTTCCAGGGCTGAAATATCCAATACTAGAGGGCATGTATTTAAGGTGAGAGGGGGTCATTTCAAAGTAGAAGGGCAAGGATTTTTACTCAGAGTGGTGGGTGCCTGGAATGTGCTGCCTGGAGTGCAGGTAGAGACAGATACATTAGAGACTTTTAAGAGACCTTCAGATAGGCAGATGAATATGAGGAAAGTGGAAGGATATGGATGTTGTGTATACAGAAGGGATTAGTTTAGTTGGCCGTTTGATTATTAATATAACTAGTTCTGCATAACATTGTGTGCTGAAGGGGCTGTTGCTGTTCCCTACTGGTCTATGTTCTATTCTCTAGAGAGGCTATGTTCAATCCACCTCACCACACCATCTACCACAGTCTTTGTCCCCCCGCACAGCAAAACGCTGCCCCACAAGTTCCAGTACGTACCTGAGGGAGAGAGGGTCAGGTTGACTGTAAACACATTCACCACACTCACACCAGTTGTGTCCCTCCACAGTCCCACCCCGCGGAGACACAGATCTGTAAAGAGCAAGATGAACCTGCACCAGTGGCTATCCAGTGCTAGGTGTGACAGTGACAGATAGACCCACCAGATATCAACACTCAGCAGAACATAAGGACTAGGAGCAGGAGCTGGCCATCTGGCCCGTCCACACTGCTCCACCGTTCAATAAAAACATAAAAACCAGGAGCAGGGGTTGGCTATCTGACCTGTCGAGTCTGCTCCACCATTCAATAAGAACATAAGAACCAAGAGCAGGATTCAGCCATTCGGCCCAGCGAGACTGTTCACCATTCAGTAAGAACACGTGAACTCTGGATCGTTCGGAAGGCTGAAGGCATGATAGATAGGGTATCTAGAGAGGTAGATAGACCCAAGATGCAGGACATGGGAAACTGGGTGACAGTCAGGAAGGGGAAAGGGGTGAAGGAGTACCTCTCTGCCCATCCCCCTCAACAACACACTGGCTACTATTGTGTGGGGGTGGGAGGGGGGGAGATGATCAAATAGAGGAAGGTCACAGCCTCCGCGTCTCTGGCACTGAGTGTGACTCTGAAGGTGGCGGGGGCAGGGGGGGGCGGAGAGAAGAGGCATGTTGTGGTGACAGAGGATTCGTTAGTGAGGAGAACGGATAGGAAGTTCTGTGGGTGAGAATGAGATTCCTGGTTGGTATGTAGTCTTCTGGGTGCCAGGGTCCGGGATGTATCTGATCGAGTCCTTAGCATTCTTAAATGGGAGGGTGAACAGCCAGACGTCGTGGTTCATGTAGGTACCAATGACATGGGTAGGACAAGTAACAAGGTTCTGCAGAGGGAGTTCAGGGACTAAGGTGCAAAGTTAAAGGGTAGGATCTCCAGCTTTGTGATCTCAGGACTGCTGTCCATGCCATGTGCTACTGAGGCCAGATCTAGGAACATTATATAATACGTGGCTAAGGCAAACAGTAGCCAAGATGTGGGGTTGAGATTGCAAAGGGTGCTGGAAAAGGCACATAATAAGAGTAATATCACAATTGTAATGGGGGACTTCAATATGCAAGGGCATTGGGAAAATCAGGTTGGTATCCGATCACAAGAGAATTTGTTTGGATGCCTATGAGGTGGCTTTTTAGAGTAGCTTGTGTTTGAGCCTACTCGGGCGGGGCTATCTCAGGTTGGGTGTTGTGTAATAACCCAGATCTTATTAGGGAGCTTAAAGTAAAAGAACCCTTAGGAGGCAGTGAACATAATGTAATTGAATTCATATGGCAATTTGAGAGGGAGGAGCTTAAGCCACATGTATCAGTATTGCAATGGAATAAAGGGGATTCCCAGGTGGATTAGAGGAGGATACTGGTGAGGATGACGGCAGAGCAGAGATGGCTGAAGTTTCTGGGAATAGTTCACCAACTACAGGATAGACATGTCCCACAGAGGAAGTTGTTTTTAAATGGGAAGGTTGGCAACTGTGGCTGACAAGGGAAGTTAAGGAATGCATAAAGCCAAGGAAAGGGCACAAGGTAGCAAGACTGAGTGGGAAGCTTTTAAACTCCAACAAAAAGCAACTAAAAAAGCCATAAGAAGGGAAAAGATGAAATATGAGGACAGACTAGCCAATAATATAAAGTAGGACACAAAGTTTTTTCAGTTATATATAGAGTAAAGGGGAGGTGAGAATTGATATTGGGCCACTGGAAAATGATGCTGGTGAGGTAGTAATGGGGGACAAAGAAATGGCAGATGAACTTTGCATTTTATTCACTGTGGAAGACACTAGCAGTGTGCCAGGGAGCAGGAGTGAGTGCCATTGCTATTACAAAGGAAAAAGTGTGAGGCAAATGCAAAGGTCTTACGGTGGATAAGTCACTTGGACCAGATGGACTACATCCCAGAGTCCTGAGAGAGGTTACTGAAGAGATAATAGATGCATTACTTCAAGGAAGTAACAAGCAGGGTGGACAAAGGAGAGGCAGTGGATGTCATTTACTTGGATTTTCAGAAGGCATTTGATAAGGGGCCACACACGAGGCTGCTTAACAAGTGGCATTACAGGAAAGGCTCTGGCATGGATAGAGGAATAGTTGACAGGCAGGAGGCAGTGAGTGGGAATAAAACGGGTCTTTTCTGGGTGGCTGCCATTGACTAGTGATGTTCCTCAGGGGTCAGTATTGGGACCACTACTTATCACTTTGTTTGTCAATGATTTAGTTAATGGAGTTGATGGCTTTGTGGCAAAGTTTGCGGATGATACAAAGATAGGTGGAGGGGTAGGTAGTGCTGAGGAAGCAATGCAATTGTAGCAGAACTTAGACAAATTGGAAGAATGGGCAAAAAAAGTGGCAGATGGAATACAGTGTTGGGAAATGTATGATAATGCATTTTGGTAAAAGGAACAATCGTGCAGACTATTATCTAAATGGGGAAAATGTTCAAACATTAGAGGTGCTGAGGGACTTAAGAGTCCTTGTGCAAGACTCTCAGAAGGTTAATTTACAGGTTGAGTCTGTAGTAAAGAAGGCAATTAAAATGTTGGCAGTTATTTCAAGGGGAATAGAATGTAAACAGAAGGAGATAATCATCATGGCCATCACTGAATCGTGGCTGAAGGATGGTTGTAGTTGGGAGCTGAATGTCCAAGATTACACATTATATTGGAAGGATTGGAAGGTAGGCAGAGGGGGTGGTGTGGCTCTGCTGGTAAAGAATGGCATCAAATCAGTAGAAAGATGGGACATAGGATCAGAAGATGTTGAATCCTTCTGGGTTGAGTTAAGAAAGTGAAATTAGAAAAGGCGAGTCAAAAGGGCAATGTTATGGTAGTCATGGGAGATTTTAACATGCAGGTCAATTGGGAAAATCAGGTTGGTAATGGATCTCAAGAGAGTGAGTTTGTTGAGTGCCTAAGAGATGGCTTTTTAGATCAGTTTGTCGTTGGGCCTATTAGGGGATCAGCTATACTGGATTGGGTATTATGTAATGAACCAGAGGTGATTAGGGAGCTTAAGGTAAAAGAATCCTTAGGAACCAGTGATCACAATATGATTGTGTTCAACTTAAAATTTGATAGGGAGAAAGTAAAGTCTGACATAGCAGTATTTCAGTGGAGTAAGGGAAATTACAGTGGTATGAGAGAGGAGTTGGCCAAAGTAAACCGGAAAGAGCTGCTGGCAGGGATGTCAGCAGAGAAGCCATGGTGTGTGTTTCTGGGGAAAATGAGGAAGGTGCAGGACATGTGTATTCCAAAAATGAAGAAATACTCAAATGGCAAAATAGTACAACCGTGGCTGACAAGGGAAGTCAAAGCTATTGTAAAAGCTAAAGAAAGGGCATACAACAAAGCAAAAATTAATGGGAAGAAAGAGGATTGGGAAGTTTTAAAAAACCTACCGAGCAACTAAAAAGGGTGAAGATGAAATATGAAAGCAAGCTAGCAAATAATATGAAAGTGGACAGTAAAAGTTTTTTCCAAGTACGTTAGAGTAGTAGATGTAGTGTATATGGATTTCAGCAAGGCATTTGACAAGGTACCCCATTGCAAGGCTTGTTGAGAAAGCAAGGAGGCATGGGATCCAAGGGGAAATTGCTTTGTGGATCCAGAACTGGCTTGCCCATAGCAGGCAAAGAGTGGTTGTAGATTGGTCATATTCCGCATGGAGGTCAGTGACCAGTGGTGTGCCTCAGGGATCTGTTCTGGGACCCCTCCTCTTTGTGATGTTTATAAATGACTTGGATGAAGAAATGGAGGAATGGGTTAGTAGATTTACTGATGTGTTGTGGATAGTGTGGAGGGCTGTCAAAGGTTACAACGGGACATTGATAGGATGTAAAAATGGGCTGAGAAGTGGCAGATGGAGTTCAACCCAGATAAGTGTGAGGTGGTTCATTTTGGTAGGTCCAATATGATGACAGAATATAGTATTAATGGTAAGACTCTTGGCAGTGTGGAGGATCAGAGGGACCTTGGGGTCCGAGTTGACTCTGTAGTTAAGAAAGCATAAGGTGCATTGGCCTTCATCAATCGTGGGATTGAGTTTAGGAGCCGAGGTAATATAGGACTCTGGTCAGACCACACGTGGAGTACTCTGCTCAGTTCTAGTCACCTCACTATACAAAGGATGTGGAAACCATAGAAAGGGTGCACAGGAGATTTACAAGGATGTTGCCTGGATTGGGGAGCATGCCTTATGAGAATAGGTTGAGTGAACTTGGCCTTTTCTCCTTGGAGCGACGGAAGATGAGAGGTGACCTGATAGAGGTGTATAAGATGATGAGAGGCATTGATCGTGTGGATAGTCAGAGGCTTTTTCCCAGGGTTGAAATGGCTAGCAAGAGAGGGCATAGTTTTTAGGTGCTTAGAAATAGGTACAGAGGAGATATCAGGGCTAAGTTTTTTATACGCAGAGTGGTCAGTTCGTGGAATGGGCTGCCGGTGATGGTGGTGGAGGCAGATATGATAGGGTCTTTTAAGAGACTCCTGGACAGTCTTATGGAGCTCAGAAAAATAGAGGGCTATGGGTAACCCTCGGTAATTTCTCAGGTAAGGACATGTTCGGCACAGCTTTCCGGTGCTGAAGGTTTTCTATGTTTCTAAAAGAGAAATGAGAATGGTCATAGAACAGCTAGAAAATGAGGCAGGAGAAATAATAACAAAGGACAGGAGATGGCTAATGAACTAAATGAGTATTTTGCATTAGTCTTCACTGTGGAAGACACTAGCAGTATGCCTGATGTTGTAGTGTGTGAAGGAAGAGATGTGGATGCAGTTAGTGTTACAAGAGAGAAGGTGCTTAAAAAGCTGAAAGACCTAAAGGCACATAAGTCATCTGGACCAGAAGAACTGCACCCTAGGGGTCAGAAAGAGGTAGCATTAGAGATTGTAGTGGCATTAGAAACGATCTTTCAAAAATCACCGGACTTTAGCATGATGCCGGAGGATTTTAAAATTGCAAATGTTACTCCGTTCTTTAAGAAAGGAGGAAGGCAGCAGAAAGGAAATTATAGACTAGTTAGCCTAATTGTAGTGGTTGGGAAGAGGTTGGAGTTAACTGTTAAGGATGAGGTGATGGAGTATTTGGTGACACAGGACAAGGTAGTACAAAGTCAGCATGGTTTCTTTCAAGGAAAATCCTGCCTGATGAACCTGTTGGAATTCTTTGAGGAGATTACAAGTAGGATAAAGAGGATGTAGTGGATGTTGTATATTTGAACTTTCAGAAGGCCTTCGACAAGGTGCCACACATGAGGCTGCTTATCAAGTTAAGAGCCCATGGTATTACAGGCAAGTTACAAACATGGTTAGAGCATTGGCTGATTGGTAGGAGGTAGCAAGTGGGAATAAAAGGATCCTTTCCTAGTTGGCTGCCAGTGACTAGTCAGGGGTCAGTGTTGGGACTTCTTTTGATGCTGTATTTAATGATTTAGATGATGGAATAGATGGCTTTGTTGCCAAGTTTGCAGATGATACGAAGATTGGTGGAGGGACAGGTGGTGTTGAGGAAACAGGTAGGATGCAGAAGAACTTAGACAGGTTAGAAGAAAGGGCAATACAATATTGGAAAATGCATGGTCAATGGTCATGCACTTTGGTAGTAGAAATAAGTGTGTAGACTATTTTCTAAATGGGGAGAAACCCCAGAAATCTGCGATACAGAGGGACTTGGGAGCCCTTGTGCACAACACCCTGAAGGTTAACTTGCAGGTTGATTTGGTGGTGAGGAAGGCAAATGCCATGTTAACATTCATTTCAAGAGGTCAAGAATACAAGAGCAAGGATGTGTTGCTGAGGTTTTACAAGGCACTAGTGAACCCTCACCTTGAGTATTGTGAACAGTTTTGGGCTCCTCATCTAAGAAAAGATGTGCTAGCATTGGAGGGGGTTCAGAGGAGGTTCCAGGAATGAAAGGGTTACCATATGAGGAATGTTTGATGGCTGTGGGTCTGTACTCAATGGAATTCAGAAGGATGAGGGGGATCTCATTGAAACCTTTGAAATGTTGAAAGGCCTAGACAGAGTAGATTTGTAAAGGATTTTTCCCCCCATGGTGGGAGAGTCTAGGACAAGAGGGCCCTTTCAAAACAGAGATGCGGAGAAATTTCTTTAGCCGAAGAGTGGCGAATTTGTGGAATTTGTTGCCACATGCAGCTGTGGAGGCCAGGTCGTTGGGTGTATTTCAGGCAGAGATTGATAGGTTCTTGATTGGACACAGCATCAAAGGTTACGGGGAGAAGGCCAGGAACTGGGATCAAGGAGGAGATTTAAAAAAAAGGATCAGCCATAATGGAATGGCGGAGCAGACTGAAGGGGCCAGATGGCCTAATTCTGCTCCTATGCCTTACGGTCTTAGAATGCTGACACTCTACAAGACACTAGTCAAGCCGCACTTGGAGCACTGTCAACTGTTTTGAGCCCCAAATCTCAGAAAGGATGTGTTGTCATTGGAGAGGTCCAGAGGAGGCCATGAAGATGATTCTGGGAATGAAGGGGTTAACATACGAGGAGCGTTTGGCAGCTTGGGGCCTGCACTCACTGCAATTTAGAAGAATGTGCGGGGATCTCATTGAAACGTACTGAATGTTGAAAGGATGAGATAGGGTGGGTGTGGAGAGGATGCTTCCTATCACAAATAAGAGAAAATCTGCAGAATTTCTGCAAAAGACTGAGGTCCTTTAACATCTGCCGGACGATGCTGAGGATGTTCTACGAGTCTGTGGTGGCCAGTGCTATCATGTTTGCTGTTGTGTGCTGGGGCAGCAGACTGAGGGTAGCAGACACCAACAGAATCAACAAACTCATTCGTAAGGCCAGTGATGTTGTGGGGATGGAACTGGACTCTCTGTCGGTGGTGTCTGAAAAGAGGATGCTGTCTAAGTTGCATGCCATCTTGGACAATGTTTCCCATCCACTACATAATGTACTGGTTGGGCACAGGAGTACATTCAGCCAGAGACTCATTCCACCGAGATGCAACACAGAGCGTCAAAGGAAGTCATTCCTGCCTGTGGCCATCAAACTTTACAACTCCTCCCTTGGAGGGTCAGACACCCTGAGCCGATAGGCTGGTCCTGGACTTATTTCATAATTTACTGGCATAATTTACATATTACTATTTAATTATTTATGGTGCAACTGTAACGAAAACCAATTTCCCTCGGGATCAATAAAGTATGACTATGACAATGAGAATGTGGAAATAATTAATTACACACAAAATGTTGGAGGAATTCAGCAGGCCAGGTAGGATCTACGGAGAAAAGCACTGTCGACATTTCAGGCTGAAAGCCTTCGGCAGGTCTGGAGGAAAAAAGCTGAGGAGTAGATTTGAAAGATAGGGGGAGGGGAGGGATGAAACAAAGAGCTGGGAAGTTGATTGGTGAAAGAGACAGAAGGCAATGGAAGAAAGAAAAGGGGGAGGAGAGGAGCACTAGAGGGAGGCGATATGTGGGCAAGGAGATAACATGAGAGAGGGTAAAGGGGATGGGAAATGGTTTTGGGGGGGCGGTGGCATTACTGGAAGTTTGAGAAATCGATATTCATGCCACCAGGTTGGAGGCTACCCAAACAGAATATAAGGTGTGTTCCTCCAACCTAAATATGGCCTTATCCCGACAGTAGAGGAGGCCATGGATGGACATATGGGAATGGGAATGGGAAGTGGAATTAAAATGGGTGGTCACTGGGAGATCCCGCTTATTCTGGTGGACGGAGCATAGATGCTCGGTGAAGTGGTCTCCCAATCTACGTTGGGTCTCACTGATATACAGAAGCACTGAACACAGTGACTCACAGGTGAATTGTCGCCTCACCTGGAAGGACTGTCTGGAGCCTTGAATGGCAGTGAGGGAGGAGGTGTAGCGCAGGTGTGGCACTTGTTCCGCTTGCAAGGATAAGTGCCAGGAGGGAGATCAGTAGGAAGGGATGAATGGACAAGGGAGTCACGTAGGGAGCGATCCCTGCAGAAAGTGGGAGGGAGGGAAAGATGTCTTTGGTGATGGGATGCAGTTGGAGGTGGCAGAGATTTCGGATAATTATGTGCTGGACGTGGAAACTGGTGGGGTGGTAGGTGAGGACAAGAGGAAACCTATCCTTGGTAAGACATTACCTCTGGTGGGGGTATCCAGAACTAGATGGCACAGTCTCAATATGGAGGGGCGACCTTTTAGAACAGAGGTAAGGAGGAATTTTTTTAGCCAAAGTAGTGAATCTGTGGAATGCTGTGCCACAGACTGTGGTGGAGGCCAAGTTCGTGCATATACTTAAGGTGGAAGTTGATCGTTTCCTGATCGGTCAGGGCATCAAATGACTTGGCGAGAAGACAGGTGTACGGGGTTGAGTGGGATCTGGGATCAGCCATGATGGAATGGCAGAGCAGCTCAATGGGCTGAATGGCCTAATTCTGCTCCTATGTCTTATGGTCTAAGGTGTTGGTGTAGGAGGCAGGTACAATATTTTTGGATCACTAGGTTCTCTTCCAGGGAACAGAAGGAAAAGTTTGTACCTGAACCGGATGGGGACTAATATCCTAGCGGGAAGGTTTGTTAATGCTGTATGGTGGGCTTTAAACCTGAGTTGCAGGGGGATGGGAACCAACAGTGCCAGAACAGCTAGTGAGAGGTTGTGGAAGCAGATGTTGGTGAGACCTCAGACAGTTAGGAATCAAAAGGTTGAGCATGGTGCAACTAGTGTCCTGGGCTGTGTATATTTCAATGCAAGAAGTATCATATGAAAGACAGATTATTATGCTAAAGGAAGTTGGTTTACAGAGTCAATGTGTAGTGAGGAGAGGCTGTTGACAGGGCAAAATTGCAGTCAACAGGATGAGTTGCAAAAGGTTACAGGTGGACAACATCGAAAAGGGTGAAAACAGGATTGAAGGTGTTGTATTTGAATGCATGCTGTATATGGAATGAAGTAGAAGAACTTGCAGCACAGTTGCAGGTTGACAGATATGATGTTGTAGGAATCAATGAATCATGACTGAAAGAAGAGCATAGCTGGGACATTAATGTCCAAGGACATACAATGTATTGTAAGGACAGGCAGGAAGGGAGATATTGCTCTGTTGGTAAAGATGAAATCAAATCATTAGAAAGAGGTGACATAGGTTCAGAAGGTGTTGAATCATTGTGGATAGAGCTAAGGAACTGCAAGGGTAAAAAGACACTGATGCTAGTTGTATACAGACCCCCAAACAGTAGTAAGGATGTGGCCTACAAATTACAACCGATGATAGAAAATGCCAAAAGGACAATGTTACAATAGTCATGGGAGATTTCAATATGCAGGTAGATTAGGAAAATCAGGATTCCAAGAGAGGGAATTTCTAGAGTGCCTATGAGATGGCTTTTTAGAGCAGTTTCTGGTTGAGCTTACTAGGGGATCGTCTAATCTGGATTGGGTGTCGTGTCATAAGCCAGAATCAATCAGAGAGCTTAAGGTAAAAAAAACTTAGGGAAGTGATCATAATATGATCGGATTCACTCTGAAATTAAAGGAGGAGAAGCTAATGTCAGATGTATCAGGATTACAGTGGAGTAAAGGGAATTACAGAGGCATGCTCTCAGGAGTTGGCCAGAATTGATTGAACTCTGGCAGAGATGATGGCAGAGCAGCAATGGCTGGAATTTCTGGAAGCAATTTGGAAGCCATAGGATACATACATCCCAAAGAGGAAGAAGTATTCTGAAGGAAAGATGACACAACTGTGGCTATGAAGAGATGTCAAAGTCAACATGAAACGAAAGAGAGGGCATATTATAGAGCAAAAATTTGTCGAAAATTAGAAGATTGTGAAGCTTTTAAAAGCCAACAGAAGGCAACTAAAAGTCATTAAAGTAAAGATGGAATACGAAAGTAGGCTAGCCAATAATATTAAGGAGGATAGCAAAATTTTCTTCATCTACATGAACTGTAAAAGCGAGAGTGGACATCAGACCATTGGAAAACGATGGTGGAGAGGTAGTAATGGGGGGGGGGCAAACAAAATAAGTATTTTGTGTCAGTCTTCACTGTGGAAGGCACTAGCTATATAGTGGAAGTTTCAGGAAGCAGTGTCATGAAGTGTATGAAGTTACCACTACTAGGGAGAAGGTTCTTGTGAAACTGAGAGGTTTGAAGGTAGATAAATCACCTGGACCAGATGGTGTACACCCCAGGGTTCTGAAAGAGGTGGCTGAAGAGATTGTGGAGGCTTTAGTAATGATCTTTCAAGAATCACTGGGTTCTGGAATGATTCCGGAAGACTTAAAAATTGCAAATATCACTACATTTTTTCAAGAAGAGAGAGAGGCAGAAGAAAGCTAGTTAGTTTGACCTCAGTGGTTAGGAAGATGTTGGAGTTGCTTATTAAAGATGAGGTCTCAGGGAACTTGGAGGCATATGATAAAATAGGCTGTAGTCAGCATGGTTTCTTCAAGGGAAAATCTTGCTTTACAAATCTGTTGGAATTCTTTGAAGAAACAAGCAGGACAGACAAAGAAGTATCAGTTACACAAGAACGTAAGAAATAGGAGCAGGAGTAGGCCATTTGGCTCGTTGAGCCTGCTCCGCCACTCAATAGGATCATGGCCATGGACTCCTCCTCCTACCTGCCTTTTCCCCTTAATTTCTCAATTATGCAAAAATCTATCCAACCTAGTCTTAAATATATTTACAGAGGTAGCCTCCACTGCTTCATTGGGCAGAGAATTCCACAGATTGACCACTCTCTGGGAAAAGCAGTTCCTCCTCATCTCCACCCTAAATCTACTCCCCTAAATCTCGAGGCTATGTCCCCTAGTTCTGGTCTAACTTACCAATGGAAACAACTTTCCTGCCTTTAGGTTATCTATCACTTTTGTAATTTTATATGTTTGTGTAAAATCTCCTCCTATCCTTCTGAATTCCAGTGAGTATAGTCCCAGGCAACTCAATCTCTCCTCATAGTCTAACCCTTCATGTCTGGAATCAACCTGGTGAACTTCCTCTGCAACACCTTAAAAGCCAGTATATCCTTCCTCAAGTATGGAGACCAGAACTCCAGGTGTGGCCTCACCAGTGCCCTGTACAGTTGCAGCAAAACCTCCCCGCTCTTAAATTCAATTCCTCTAGCAATAAAGGCCAACATCCCATCTGCCTTCTTGATAGCCTGCAAACCAACCCTTTGTGATTCATGCATTTCCTAGTTCCTCTGCACGGCAGCATGCTGCAATTTTTTTTACCCTTTAAACAATAATCTGCTCTTCTATTTTTCCTTCCAAAGAGAATGACCTCACATTTACCAACATTGTATTCCATCTGCCAGACCCTTGCCCACTCGCTTAAACTATCGATATCTCTCTGCAAACTCTCCATATCTTTTGCCTAATTTGCTTTTCCACTTAATTTAGTATCATCAGCAAACTTAGATCCACTACACTCGGACCCCTCTTCCAGATTGTTAATGTATATCAGGAACAGTTGCGGACCCAGCACCGACCCCTGCGGTACACTGCTCACCGATTGCCAACCCGAGTTAGACCTATGTATCCAAACTCTCCGCTTTCTATGAGTTAACCAATCCTCTAGCCATGCTAACACATCACCCCCAACTCAATGCATCCTTATCTTATGGATAATCCTTTTACGTGACACCTTATTGAACACCTTGTGAAAATCCAAGTAAACAACTATTTCCTTAGTAATCCAAGGCTGGCTCTCCCCACTCTTACTGTCCTCGCTTTTTACTGGAATATACTTCTGTTGAGCACCGTGAAAAATCTCCTTGAAAGTCTTCCACTGTTCCTCATCCAATTGTAGTCTCCATTGTTTAAGCACAATACATGTTTTAATTCGAATTATTACACCCTCCATTTACATGAGAAACTCAATCATACTGTGATCACTCTTTCCAAGAGGATCCCTAACTACATGATCACTAATATTACAGGACCAGATCTAAGATAGCACGTTCCCTTGTAGGTTCAGTAACATGCTGCTCAAGAAAGCCATCACATAAGAACATAAGAAATAGGAGCAGGAGTAGGCCAACCGGCCCATCGAGCCTGCCCCACCATTCAATAAGATCATGGCTGATCTGTCCGTAAACTCAGCTCCATCTACCTGCCTTTTCCCCGTAACCCTTAATTCCCCTACTATGTAAAAATCTATCTAACTGTATCTTAAATATATTTACTGAAGAAGCCCCAACTGCTTCCCTAAGCAGAGAATTCAACAGATTCATCACTTTCTGGGAAAAACAATTTCTCCTCATCTCTGTCCTAAATCTTCTCCCCTGAATCTTGAGGCAATGTCCCCTAGTTCTAGTCTCACCTACCAATGGAAACAACTTTCCTACTTCTATCTTATTTATCACTTTCAAAATTTTGTATCTTTCACAGATGTATTGTATGAAGTCCTCCTCAAGAACGCCTTGACCAACTTGATTCACCCAATCTATGTGCAAGTTAAAGTCCCCCATGATAACTGCTGTTCCATTCTCATATGCCTCAGATTTTTCTCTGTTTATTGCCTGTGTCACTGTAATGTTATTATTCGGTGGCTGATAGACAACTCACACTGGTGATTTTTTTCCCTTTACTATTCCGAATCTCTACCCAGATGGATTCAACATTCTGCTCCTTAGATCTTGTATCGTTTCTCACTGTTGCCCTGATCTCATCCTCAATTAAAATTGAGTGCTACCCCAACTTCCTTACCTTACTGCCTATCCTTCCGTATTACCTGATATCTTGGATATTTAATTCCCAATCCTCTCCACACTGCAACCACGCTCTCGGTAATGGCCACTAAATCATACCCCTTTGTACTGATTTGTGCCACAAGTTCACTGACCGTGTATTAAATACTATGGGCATTTAAATAAAGAGCCCTTACACTCATTGTGCTTTCAAAATCTTGTGATCTTTTTCTCTTTTGCACTTGACATTTCTTTACTCCAGTCTTACTTATCTTTTTTTTATCTTTTGCTTTTTCTCTATCTTTATCCACATAGGAATGAAAGGGTTACCGTATGAGGCACATCTGGCAGCTCTTGGGCTGTATTCCCTGGCGTTCAGGAGAATGAGGGGGGGATATCACAGAAACATTCCAAATGTTAAAAAGCCTGAACAGATTAGATATGGCAAAGTTATTTCCCATGGTAGGGGAGCCCAGGACAAGAGGGCAAGACTTCAGGATTGAAGGACATCCATTTAGAACAGAAGATGCAGAGAAATCTGTGGAATTTGTTGCTACGAGGGGCTGTGGAGGCCAAGTCATTGGGTGTATTTAAGGCAGAGATAGATAGGTTCTTGATTAGCTGGGGCATCAAAGTGTATGGGGAGAAGGCAGGGGAGTGGGGCTGACTGGAAGAATTGGATCAGCCCATGATTGAATGGCAGAGCAGACACGATGGGCCAAATGGCCTACTTCTGCTCCTATATCGTATGGTGTATGGTCTTTTCTCTTTTACTTTATTCATACTTCTCCAATCAGCTGAACCCATCCCCTATTATTTACCTTAAACCCCTATCCACAGCCCTAGTTATGTGGTCTCTAGGATCCAGGTCCCATCACGGTTCAGATGGAGCCTGTCCCATTGGTACAGCTCCCTCCTTCCCCAACACTGGTGCCAATTTCCCATGAATTGAAACCCACTTCTCCCACACCAATCCTTGAGCTATGTATTTAATTCTCTAATCTTCCTGACCCTCTGCCAATTTGCATGTGGTTCAGATAGTAATCCAGATATTACCACCTTTTTGGTTCTGCTTTATAATTTAGTCCCTAGCTGCTCAAATTCCCTCAGCAGACCCTCTTTCTTGTTCTACCTAAATCATTGGTACCCACATGGACCACAAATGGATCTTTCCCCTCCCACTGCAAATTCCTCTGCAGGTCAGACACAATGTCCCAAACCTGGGCACCAGACAGGCAACACCTTTGGGATGCTATGTCCTCACGACAGAGAACTCTGTCTATTCCCCTGACGATACTATCCCCAATTACCACAACATTTCTCTTCTCTACCCCCTTGAATGGCTCCCTGAACTACGGTGCCACAGTTAGGTTGCTCATCCTTCCTACAGCCCCCACTCTCATCCACACAGGGAGCAAGAATCTCAGACCTGTTGGACAAGCGCAAGGGCTGAGGCTCCTCCAGCACTGTCTCTTGGACCCCACTACCCGCCCCACTCGCAGTCACACCCTCTTGTCCCTGACTACAGACCAAATTTGAGGCAGCTAACCTAATGGGTGTGCCCTCTTGAAACAGAGAATCCAGGTAACTCTCCCCCTTCCTGAGGTGCTGCAGTGAAGCTCAGATTCCAGGTCATCAACTTTGAGCCTGAGTTCCTCGAGCAGCCGACATTTACTGCGTGGTCACCAGGAATCACAATGGGGTCCACCAGCTCCCACATCATGCAGCTGCAGCACACCACCATTATCCCTACTTTATTTAATTTAATTAGCTACAGTTTAGTGACTTCTTATTCAACCACTCCAACAGCCCTACCTGTGCTTCTTCGACAAAGCCTCAAGTTTCCACTCCTACGCTGGTCCACTCACACAATGGCCGCTCTGCTTTGACCCCACTTTACTTTTATTTGCTCCTGCTAATGAATTGCAAATTGATTTTGTCCACTTCTGATGTTGTGTACTTCACAAGCCTATGGTATTACAGGAAAGATTCTAGCAGTGGCTGATCAGCAGGAGAAAAAGAGTGGGAGTAAAGGGAGCCTTTTCTGGTTGGCTGCCGCTGAATAGTGGTATTCCACAGGGGTCTAGGTTGGGACGGATTCCTTTTATGTTATATATTAATGATTTGGACGATGGAATTAATGGCTTTGTTGCAAAGTTTGCAGACAATATGGAGATAGGTGGAAGGGTACATAGTTTTGAGAAAATAGAGAAGCTACAGAAGGACTTAGATTAGGAGAACGGGCAAAGAAATGGCAGATGGAATGCAGTGTCGGGATGTGTATGATCATGCACTTTGTTAGGAGAGAAATTTCTCTATTTTCTAAATGGAGAGAAAAAACAAAAAACTGAGGTGCAAAGGGACTTGAGAGTCCTTGTGCAGGATTCCTGAAGGTTAATTTGTATGATGAGTCAGTGGTGAGGAAGGCCGATGTTACAATTCATTTCAAGAGGACTAGAATATGAAAGTAAGGATGTAATGTTGAGACTTTATAAAGCACTGGTGAGGCCTCCCTTGGAGTTTTGTGAGTAGGTTTGATCCCTTTATCTTAGACAGGATGTGCTGAAACTGGAGAGGGTTCGAAGGAAGTTCACAAAAACGATTCCAGGATTGAATTGCTTGTCATATGAAGAGCATTTGATGTCTCTGGGCCTGTATTCTCTAGAATTCAGAAGAAAGAGGGGGTGACCTAATTTAAATGGCGAAAGGTCTCAATAAAGTCGATGTGGAGAGGATGCTTCCTATCGGAGAGTCAGAGACCAGAGGACACAGCTTCAGAATAAAGGGCTGTCCTTTTAGAATGAAGATGAGGAGGGATTTCTTTGGCCAGAAAGTGGTGAATCTGTGGAATTCGTTGCCACAGGCAGCTGTGGGGGCCAAGTGTTTATGTATATTGAAGGCAGAGGTTGACAGATTCTTGATTGGTCAGGGCATGAAGGGATATGGGGAGAAGGCAGGAAATTGGGGCTGAGAGGAAAATTGGATCAGCCATGATGAAATGGCAGAGGACGCGATGGGCCAAATGGCCTAATTCTGCTCCTACATGTTATGGTCTCATGGACTAGGAGCAGAAGTCAGTGATTCAGCCTATCAAGCCTGCTCCGCCATTCAAAAAGATGATAAGGACTAGGAGCTGGGGTCAGCCATCCAGCACGTCGAGGCTTCACTGCCATTCAATAAGAACAAGAAACAAGAGTCAGCCATCCGGCCTGCTGAGCCTCCTCTGCCATTCTGATCTGGATGTAGACCAAGCAACAGCTACCTTGTTTTTTCCCCACAACCTTTAATTCCCCCGCTATACAAAAATCTATCTAAGTGCGTCTTAAACATATGTAATAAGGTAGCTTCCCCTGCTTCCCTGGAAAGCGAATTCCACAAATTCACTACTCCCTGGTCAGAGCAGTTTCACCTCATATCTATTCTAAATCTATTCCCCTGAATCTATGTCCCCTAGTTCTCATCTCGTTTACGAGTAGAAACAACATTGCTGTCTCTATCTTAACTATCCCTTTAATAATTTCATGTCTCTGTAAGATTTCCCCCTCATTCTTCTAAATTCCAGTGACTATTGTTCCAGACAACTCAATCCCTCCTCATGGGCTAATCCCCACAGGTCCAGAATCAACCTGGTGAGCCTCCTCTGCACAGCCTACAAAGCCAGCACACCTATCTTCAAATAAAGAGACCAGATCTGCAAGAAGTACTGCAGGAATAGCTTCAGGCACACTGTCATCAGATTGCTGAATGGCCAATTAAGCTATGTATACTACCTCAATGTTTTTCTTTTCCTTTTTCTGCTCTCTTTTTCACTAATTAGTTAATATTTTACATGCTGTGTAAGGTTTCACTGCTAATGTAACCGTTTGTTTCTCTGTAGCAGCAGTGTTTGGACTAGGACTAGAGATACTGGGGGCTCTGGAACGTGCGCCATACAATGAGGAGTGTTGTTTCTTTGTGTGTCTGACAGAAGGGATTTCACGGTCTTTTGTCCGCGACAGATGAAGAGAGAAGACACGAGTGGAGCGAGTTGGTAGGTTGGTAGACTGGAGGATGGAGTGGACTTGGAGTGAAGTCCAGGAGTTGACGACACTTGGAGGTCGATGGGCAACGAATGGACAGACAATTGTGAGCTCCAACATGCACATTAGACTGTATCATTAAAATGGGCCCTTTTTCTTTTTGTTTTCTTTAATAACCCTATAGTCAGGGTAAGAATGATAAAGCTGAATTATTTAATTGCATATGGTGTACTATCTGATATTTTGTGGTACAGATTTGTAACCAGGCAACACATCGCGCAGTATCCATGCAAACAATATTTCTCAAGTTTGGCTGGGCCGCAGGCTGTCTTCCCCTAGACAAATGCATGCTGGCTGAACCGGAGGGTTTTATACACGCACACGCATGTACATACATAGTACCATATTACTACGTATTGCATACAAACGAACTGGAGGTGATGCTGTTACCTCAATGTGCGTCAGGTGTCTGTAGTTCAGGTTGGTTACACATTTGTTGAAGCAGCTCTCTGTCATCTTGTTGTAAACGAGCAGAAAATCTCGCAGCTGAAAGAGAGCAGAGTCAGAGATGTTGGGTGTGATGGGGAGAGAGACAGGACAGGGGAAGGTGAGGGGGGCAAGGAAGGGGAGGAGGAAGAAGAGGAAAGGGGCGAGGGAGGGAAGGGAGTGAGGGGGAGGGGGAGAGGGAGGGGAGAGGGAGGGGAGGGGGAGGGGGGAGAGGGAGGGGAGAGGGAGGGGAGGGGGAGGGGGAGAAGGGAGGGGGAGAGGGGAGGGGGGAGAGAGAAGGGGGGAGAGAGAAGGGGGGAGAGAGAAGGGGGGAGAGAGAAGGGGGGAGAGAGAAGGGGGGAGAGGGGGGGAGGGGAGGGGAGGGGGAGAGGGGAGGGGGGAGGAGTCTGTAAGATGGGAGAGGAGGGGGGTTGAGAGGGGGTGAGAGAGGGGAGAGGAGGGGGCGCAGGTGGGGCGGTGTGAGAGGGGGAGAAGGGGTATGGGAGAAGGGGAAGGGGGTAGGGGAGAAGGGGGAAGAGGAGGGAGGAGGAAATGCAGGAGAGAGCTTGTTCCCTACTCCATCCGTACACTCTGCTCCTATCACTTTCTCATCCCCTCCACCTACTCTCTTCTACCTCTATTTCCGGCTGTTTAGACGCATCTAGTCATAGTCATACTTTATTGATCCCGGGGGAAATTGGTTTTCATTCCAGGCATATTACAGCCCTCCGCAGGATGTATAATCAATTATAGAACTTCAAGGAACTCAAATTCTCGAATACAACCCAGTCTCATGTATAAATTGAATGATAGACTCTTCAATCAGATGTTGATTCTCTTGATGGCCAAACAAAGACTGAATAGAAAACAAAAATAAATTTAAGCCACATAGCCTCTTGAACAGCTTGCTTCTTTCAATTTTGTATCGATTACAGCTCAGCAAAACATGCTGGACTGTCTCTGGACTACCAGAGTCACATAATCCAGTAGGATGTTTTCCTATTATCTTTAAATAATAGTTTAGCCCACAATGCCCCAACCTAAGTCTTGTAAATTTCACCATATCTCTACGACTTAAAAGGTAACAGTCTGAGACCTTTTTAACTAGTGGTTGACTAGAAAAATAATGCCTGCCCCTTAATTCATTTTTCCAATCCTCCTGCCACTTCTTCTCAATTCTGCTCTGCCTAGGGGAACTCTAATTTCTACTTGCCTGCTCTGTAAGGAAGACTTTGCAATGCCATCCACAATTTCATTTCCCACCATCCCAGCATGCCCAGGTATCCATGAAAATCTAACTGCACAACCCATCTTCCCTACTCTAAACAACACTAAGAGAGTCTCAATAACTGTGTCAGGATGAGCTTTTGATTTACTCCCTTTTATAGACTCTAAGGCAGCAGCAGAATCTGAACAGATGATAACCCTACGTGGTCGAGAGTCTTCTGTCCACCATAAGGCCCTGAAGATTGCTAATAATTCTGTTGCAAAGACAGAAACACCATCTGAAACCCGGTGACCAATCTTAACACCAAGTTGAGATGCATACATCCCAAATCCTGCCCCACTGCTCTCCAGACCACTGAGCCATCAGTAAAAATCTTCAGATAAGATCCGCATTTATTATTTAAATACTCATTTGTGATCAACGCTGATGGAATTGCACTGCTTCCTTTAGGCTGAAAAAGGAGGAACAGGTCTACTTCTGGTTCTAGGAAAGAGCCAAAAAGGGACGTGTGGCAGGCAAATTTGGCCAACTATGTCTTCCTCAGTCAGTTTCAATTTCACAGCCCAGTTATTAACCAAATCTAAAAATGGGTATCTTTTAATTTTACTTTGGTGCTCCGACTTCCCCTGCAAAAGACACTTTGGTGGACAGCTGTGATTGAATCCATTTAGTTTTGCCCAATACTGCAGGCCCAACTGAACTCGTCTTAAATGTAGAGGCACTTCTCTCATCTCCACACATAATGCCGGGACTGATGTTGTTCTAAAAGCTCCACAACAGAGTCTAAGTGCTTTGGACTGCACAGTGTCTAATTTTCCAAGCACTGCCGTAATAGTGGAACCATAAACAATACAACCATAATCTATAACTGATCTAATCATAGCTAGATATATTGTACATAGTTTCCCGCCCTGCTCCCCAGTGGCATCCAGCAATACTTCTCATAACATTTAAAACTTTCTCACACTTTGTCGACTGTGCCTCTTCCTAGAGATGCGGCCTGGCCTGCTGTGTTCACCAGCAACTTTGATGTGTGTTGCTTGAATTTCCAGCATCTGCAGAATTCCTGTTGTTTGCGTTTTAAAATGCCTACACCGAAGAAGTTTAGATCCTCTCTTCGACGGGAGTTCAGTGAAACCATCTCTCACTGCTCCCCATCTGTAATTTCTTCGGCTCTTCAACTTTTCGACCATATTTTGACTCAGACTCGCGCCCTCCTGTCTTTTCCTATCATTTTGGATCTCCCCCTCCCCCTCCTACTTTCATATCTCTTACAAACTCTTCCTTCAGTTAGTCCTGACGAAGGGTCCCGGCCTGAAACGTTGACTGTACCTCTTCCTAGAGATGCTGCCCGGCCTGCTGCGTTCACCAGCAACTTTGATGTGTGTTGCTCACACTTTCCAATTGTTTTATCTATATGAACCCTCCAAATAAGTCTTTCATCAAACCAGACGCCAAAAAATTTGAATACCTTGACTCTTTCTTGTAGAGAATCATATAGACACAATTCACAATCAGGAATCTTTTTTCTAAAGCCAAAAGTCATGTATTTGGACTTAGAAGCAGAAATCCTGAAACCCCATTTATTAGCCCAGTTTTCAACTGAACTTAAAACCTTTTGTACCTGCCTTAATATATACTTGATGTTTCTTCCTCTTTTCCAGATTGCACCATTGTCTGCAAACAATGATTTGCCAAATCCTGTCCCTACCTGATCAAAGCTATCATTTATCGTGACATTAAAAAGAACTGGACTAATGACACTTCCTTGAGGGGTACTATTACCTATTTTAACTGACTTGGAGCTTGTTCTGCCTATTCTTACTTGAATTGTCCTTTCCTTAAGGAAATCTTTGATCCAATTAAACATTCTACCTCTAATTCCCGCATCAGAGTTTAATTAACAAGCCATCCTTCCATAGTGAGTCATATGCTCTTTCAGTATCTAGAAATACACTTACCATTACTTCTCTATTTTGAAAAGCTTTTTTAATATCATGATCTAAAAGGGCAACAGATTCCATTGTTGATCTTCCAGTTCTAAAACCATTTGGATAGGCCGCAAAATGTCCCTTATTTTCCAAAAAATAAACAAGTCTGTTGGTGACCATTTGTTCCATAGTTTTACAAAGCACTGATGTTAAAGCTATAGGCCGATACGAACTAGGACTAGAGGCGTCCTTACCTGGCTTTAAAACTGGAACTACCACCGCATGCTTCCATTCTACTGGTAATTTTCCTTCTTTCCACACTGAATTAAACAATGCTAGAATTTCTATTAATACAGACATCTAAATGCTTAAGCAATTCATAACATAGTCCATCCCTACCAGGAGAAGTGTTTGAACCTGATTGGACAGCTTCCTGCAATTCCTGAAGGGAGAAAAACAAATTTATGGAGCTATTATCATCCAAAACTCCTGTCCAATTTCCAACTTTCCTTTCTCAAATCACCTAACTCTTCAGAACTGTGTAACACTTGGAACACCTCAACAAACATATCAGCCTTTTCCTTATTGGTTACAGCTTCAATATCCCCTTCCAGCAAAGCTGGGATAGATGGTTTCCTGTATATCCCTGACATTCTGTGAATGATCGTCCATAGCTGCTTTATAGGTGTCTCAGGGCCCAGGGTTCCACAAAATCTTCTCCAACTATCCCTCTTTGCATTTTTAATTACTCTCCTTACTACTGCTCTTTCCTTTTTATACTCCATAACATTACCTAACACTGGGTACTTTCTTAATTTCCTGTAAGCTCTATTTCTGTTTTTTACTGCTATATCACAATTTTTATTCCACCACGGAACTAATGCTCGAGCCTTAAGTACATTCCTTAGCGGAATAGTCAACTGAGCAACTTTATGAATTATAGAACAGAGGGATTCATTCCAATCATCTATGGAGCCCTCGCTATTAATCTCTTCTATTATATCCACAGCTTTCTCCTGGTACTCATCCCAATGGGCCAAAGAAAAATTATACCTAGTAGACCTCTCCTCAACTTCTACTATCAAATTTCTACCAAATCAACATAATGTAGGATAGTGATCACTTCCTAGTGTGTATCTGTCCATAACATCCCATTCCCCAACCCTAGCTAAGTTTGAGGAAGTGATAGATAAGTCTAAGTGACTACACGTATTCTTTACAATATTAAATCTTGTAGGCCTTCCGTCATTTAGCAGTACCATGTTGTATTTATCTAGAAACTCCTCTATTACCACTCCATTACTATCTTTACTTTCACTACCCCATATAGGATTATGGGCATTGAAATCTCCAACCCAGATTACTGGGGATTTTAGCTTATTCGTAATTTCATCCAAATCTGATAATATCATATTACCTGGATTATAAAAGTTAATCAAAGTTATTTGACCACGAGAGCTCCAAACCTCCACAACCACAATTTCAAGGTTAGATTTAATACCAAATCTTCTGAACTAGAGTCCCGTTTTTCTGAAAGTTGCACACCCTCCACCAGATTTACCTGTTCTGTCAGCTCTCAAACTATCATATCCAGGGATCACAAAATCTAAATGAGGCTTTAACCATGTCTCCTGTATACAGATCAAATCAGGCTTGTCTTTAAAAGTTCCAACAAATCTTTTTAATTCTTGACCATTTGCAGATAAACTCTTGCATTCCATTGTAATATTAAAAACATAGAAATACTAATTATTGGCCTCTCCATCCACATAAAGCTCCTCCGTACTCTCTGATCCCAACAACTGGGAAGTATTCAGTGATTGTTTGTCTGTCATATACCCATGTAATTTTTCCAGCGAAATCTGTTTTATATCAAGGAATCTCTCTGCAGCTCCAACAACTACTTTTATCATATCCGACCTCTTGGCTGTAGTTTTAGCCCTGACCAGTACATCAACAACAAACACCAAAAAAGACTCGTTAGTCATCAACAACATGCCTGAAGGAACCATAGTTGGAGAACTCGGAATGAACTGACTCCCCATCATTCCAATCTTTTCTTTACTTATCTTTTGGTCTCTATCAACTTCCTTTACTGCTTCAGCATATGATATTTTTTGTTGGATACTAACATCCTGAATCTGCTTTGCCTTACTAAAATACTCACATCCTCTGAACACCACTATATGGTCCCCTCCACAGTTACTGTATTTAGGCACCGCTGCCTTACATGCTTTAATATCATGATCCTCTCCACATTTCATACATCTTCTTTTACCTCGACATGAACCAGCAATGTGTCCAAATCTCTGACAATTCTAATAGCATAAGGGAGGCCTAATGTATTCTCTAACTTGATAAGACATGCACCCAAGATAGACTCTAGCTGGAAGAACATCACCTGCAAAAACCAGAAGAACAGGGGAATCCCAATTACCACCTTCTCTCAATTTTAATCGTTTGGCTTCAATCACTTGACCACCTTTAATATTGTCCAAAATTTCCTTTTCAGTCATGCCAGACCAAATACCATACACTACCCCCTTAACTCCCTTCCTTTCTTTCAGAGTAATACATCCACTTTCACAACCAATTTTCCCACCATTTTAGCACTGTTATATTGGTCAATGTCTTTGCAACAAATTTTCAGCAATCCATTAGACAAAATCTTGGCCTGGCATCCTTTACATATTTGGTTCTCTAATGCTGCTGCCACTCTCAAAGGATTAAGGGCTCTAAATCCTCCTCCTCCTTCCTTCTGACCTTTAATTTTATACAGAACTATAAATTCCTCCAATTCACCCACTTTCCTCAGTTTGTACTTCAGGTCTTTCACTTGATGCACCCCTTTTTTGGCTACCCTTACTCCTGGAGTATTCCACAGTCTCCCGCCCTCCCCCTTCAATCTCAACCCCCTCTGCAGCCATAGGCTACAAGCTAACCCTTTCCAAACTACTAGGCTCCTCCATACCAAAGTTCCCACTCACTCAATCCAGCTAACCAGCCAGCCAAGAGCTACAGCTTCAGTCACTGGCCAGCAACCGCACCCCCACCACCCATCTCCGCCTACACTCACTTGTTCCCTTCCCTCCCAGTTTCTCCCTCATTCCCCTCTCCTCTCTCTTCCTCCCCACACTCCCTCGACCCCCCACTTTCCGTTCCTCGTCCTCACTCGCTATCCACCGTCCCCTCTCCTCTCTGCCTGTCTCCGTTCCCCTCTCCCTCACTCACGTTCCGTAACTGTCCATGCTCAGCTGCCATCTTGCGCTAACCTTTGCGCCCTGGTTTCCGGGCGACCCGGCTGACAGGTGAATGGATGTCGTCACTTCCTGGCGGCGGCCCCGGTGCAGCTCGGGGTGTCGGACCGCTGCGGAGGCAGGAGGCGGCTGGAGGTAAGCGGGAGGGAACGGGGGTGGTAGGCAGCGAAGTGAGGATGGGCAGTGTGAAGGAAGAGCTGAAGGTTATGGTTGGGGGGAAGGGAAGAAAGGGATGAGAGGGAGGGGTGGGATGAAGGGGAAGAGGGGATAAGGAGGAGCGGAGGGGATGAAGGGGGAGGAGAGTGGCTGGGAAGAGGGATGTGGGAAGATGAGAGAGAGGAGGGATGGAGGGAGGGGTATAGTGGGGATGAGGGAGGAGTGGAGGAGGAGATGGAGAAGGAAGGTGAGAGGGAGGATGGAGGTGGGAGGGAAGGAGAGGGAGGAGGGGAAGGGGAGAGGGGGAAAGGAAGAGAGAGGAGAGGGAGGGAAGAGGAGGGGGGATGGAGGTGAGGGAGGGAAGGGAAGGGAGAGGGAGGAGAGGAAGGGAGAGGAGAGGGAGGGAGGAGAGGAAGGGAAGGGGAGAGGGAGGGGGCGGAGGGAATGGGAGGGGAGGAAGGGGGAGGCGGGAAGATACGGAGGTGGGGTGTATAACGGTGTGGATTCCGGCTGTGTGTAATCAGTATGGCAGTGAATGATGGTGTGAACTGTGTGGCAGTGTATGATGGTGTCTGTCCTGGTAGTTAATAGTGTTATTCTTGTGTCATTCAGTTAGCCACTCTAACATGGGATGAGTTTACATACTGTACAAACAGGGTTATCAGTAAAGTTCAGGTGAATAGCCTGAATGCTGGTGTAATGGTGTGCTCTGCACTCCCCCTCAATAACGAACACAAGAAGTATCAGAAGTGCCACACACACAAAATGCAGGATGAACTCAGCAGGCCTGGCAGCATCTATGGAACAAAGCACAGTCAGCGTTTCGGGCCGACATTCATAGGAACATAGAAAACCCACAGCATAATACAGGACCTTCAGCCCACAAAGCTGTGTTAACATGTACTTACTTTAAAAATTACCTACGGTTACCCATAGCCCTCTATTTTTCTAAGCTCCATGTACCTCTCTTAAAAGACCCCATCGTATCCGCCTCCACCATCATCGCCGGCTGCCCATTCCACACATGTACCACTCTCTGCGTAAAAAAAACTTACCCCAATGTCTCCTCTGTACCTACTTCCAAGCACCTTAAAACTGTCCCCTCTTGTGTTCGCCATTTCAGCCCTGGGAAGAAGCCTCTGACTATCCACATGATCAATGCCTCTCATCATCTTATACACCTCTGTCAGGTCACCTCTCATCCTCTGTTGCTCCAAGGAGAAAAGGCCAAGTTCACTCAACCTACTCTTGTAAGGCATGCTCCCTAATCCAGGCAACATCCTTGTAAATCTCCTCTGCAGCCTTTCTGTAGTTTCTACATCCTTCCTGTAGTGAGGTGACCAGAACTGACCACGGTACTCCAAGTGGGGTCTGACCAGGGTCCTATATAGCTGTAAGATTACCTCTCGGCTCTTAAACTCAATCCCATGGTTGATGAAGGCCAATGCACTGTATGCCTTCTTAACCACAGAGTCAACCTGTGCAGCCCCTTTGCACGTCCTATGGTTTTGGACCCCAAGATCCCTCTGATCCTCCACACTGCCAAGAGTCTTACCAATAATATTATATTCTGCCATCATATTTGACCTGCCAAAATGAAGTGCTTCACACTTATCTGGGTTGAACTCCATCTGCCACTTCTCAGCCCAGTTTTGCATCCTATCGATGTCCCGCTGTAACCTCTGACAGCCCTCCACGCTATCCTCAACACCCCCAACCTTTGTATCATCAGCAAATTTACTAACTCTTCCCTCCACTTCATCATCCAGGTCATTTATAAAAATCACAAAGAGAAGGGGTCCCAGAATAGATCCCTGGTCACCAACCTTCATGCAGAATATGAGCGTCTACAACCACTCTTTGCCTTCTGTGGACAAGTCAGTTCTAGCGGGGTGGGGGGGTGGGAATGAAGTAAATAGCTGGGAAATTGATTGGTGAAAGAGATACCGGGCTGGAGAAGGAGGAATCTGATATGTGGAGATAGAAGCCATGGAAGAAAGACGAGGGGAGGGGGAGGAGCCCCAGTGGGAGGTGATGGGTGAGAAGGTGAGAGAAGGAAAAGGGGACAGGGACTGGTGAAGGAGAAACCAGGGGGTCCATTACTGGAAGTTCGAGAAATCGATGTTCATGCCATCAGATTGGAGGCTACCCAGATGGAATATACAATGTTGTTCTACCAACCTGAGTGTGGCCTCAATGCAACAGTGGAGGAGGCCATGGATGGACATACTGGAACGGGAAGTGGAATTAAAATAGGTGGCCACTGGGAGATCCCACTTCTTGCAGATTGAGTTGTAGGTGCTTGGCGAAATAGTCTCCCAATCTGTGTCGAAGGGCCGAATGGCCTACTCCTGCACCTATTTTCTATGTTTCTCACCGATGTACAGGAGGCCACACCGGGAGCACCAGACACAGTATATGACCACAACAGAGTCACAGGTGAAGTGCACATTACTTGGACAATGCTCCCCGCCCCCCCCCCAGCCTCTCCTTCACCATTCTAACATTTCCCATCCCCTTTTCCTTCTCTCACCTTATCTCCTTGCCTACCCATTGCCTCTCTGGTGCTCCTTCTCCCTTTTCTTTCTTCCATGGTCTTCTATCCCCACCTATCAGACTCCACCCCCCCCCGCCCTGTATCTTTCACCAGTCAACTTGCCAGCTATTTACTTCATCCCTCCCTTCCCACTTTCACTGATCACCTTGTGTTTCTTCCTCCCCTCCCCCGGCCACCTTTTAACTCTACATCTCATCTTTCTTTCTCCAGTCCTGACAGAGTCTCGGCTCGAAACGTTGACTGTAGTTTTTTTCCATAGATGCTGCCTGGCCTGCTGAGTTCCTCCAGCATTTTGTTTGTGTTGGTTGGATTTCCAGCATCTACAGATTCTCTCTTGTTTGTGAAGTATCAGAAGTGGTTGATTGTTGATGATCAACAGACCAAGTGAGATCCCCAATGAGATAGGATTTACAGTAAGATTGTTCTTGTTTGCATATATCTATGAAAAAAAATCGAACCTAAACTGCCTATGCTAGTTTATTAATTGTATGCACCACAAGGCTTAGCTGAGCAAGAGCTAGGGTTGCTAGGCAACACTTTAAGGCCACCCAAAAGTGGATACATTGTAATAATCTGTGGACTACTAGCCTGGGGAATTGCCCAGAGACACAGACATGTCAAAGAAGTCAGTCAAGCTCCCAAGGTGAGAAAAGAAAGCTTTTATACTCAAACCAAATAAACAGGAAAAAGGAACAAATACCTGCAGTACCTACATCTGCTTACCTAATAAAGCCCTCTGAGACATTTGATTTCTCTAAACCAGGGGACTTTGAGTGATTTAGGGTTGCAAGCAATTTCACCCAGGCTTCAGAAGACCATCAAGTAAACACACTGATACACTGCATGGGGGACAAAGCAGATGACATCATGGGTTGATGAGGACTACATCATTTATTATTATATTGTAATTTGTTCTCTACTGTGCCTATTGTCTTGTTTATTATTTATTGTACTGCCCTGTACTGTTTTGTGCACTTTCTGTAGTCCTGTGCCTGTCTGTAGTCTAGTGCAGTTTTTATGTTGTTTTACGTAGTCTAGTGTAGCCTTGTGTTGTCTCACATAGTCTAGTGTAGTTTTGTGTTGTCCTGGAGGAACGTTGTTTTGTTTTTACTGTGTACTGTACCAGCAGCTTATGGTCGAAATGACAATAAACTTGACTTGACTGACAGATGCTCAGGAAAAGGAGTACAAAACAGTGCAGGAGAAATTCAAAGAATATTTCACAGGGAAGTGAAATGCTATGTTTGACAGGGAAGAGTTCAACTCCAGAAAACAGGAGCCAGATGAAAGTGTAAATGACTTTATCACAGCATTTTATGTCCTGTCAGACAACTGTGCTGTGGAAATCTGAGAGATGAGCTCTTTAGAGACAGGACTGTTGTTGGGCTGCCAGAAACCAGTGTTAGAGACTTCAGTTGCAGGCAAATCTCATACTCAAGAAAGCTATTACTATGGTCGGGAAGAGTGAGAATGTTTATCAGCAACAGGTAGAACTCATGCACAATAATGAAGCTGAGGTAAAGCTAGAAGCTGCACAAAAAGAAGGGTAGAAACAAGGTGCAGTCAGAAAAAGTACAGAAAGAGATGACAGTAGAGCTCAGCTCAAACGAAACAGACAAGCAAAGCGAAGACAGGGTAAAATATCCAACAGCAGGAGGTGTGGCAAGTCTCTATTCCACGTGAAAGAGTTCTGTCCAGCAAAAGAAATGAAATGCCACCAGTGCAATAGAGGCAGCCAGTGTCACTCAAAATTGTTCTTCAGCTCAAAGAAGACCATGATTCAGATGGAGAGAGAGCTTTCCTTGTTGCTCGAGATTCAAATAGACAAGGCTAGTTCAGTTCAGTTCAGTTGCAAAACGTGACAGTGACATTCAAAATGGACACTGGTGCAGATGTCACAGCCATCTCTAAATGTCCGTTCACAAATCTGGCGAAGAAAACAGCTGTTTTACTAAAGCATACAAAGGAAGTGCTCATGTGGCCAGGGAAACGCAAACTCTGTGTGAAACTTCCATCTGGAAAAATGAGTGTTACATGCTCAAGGAGATCTGTGTTTTTTTTGTGAGAATGATGTATTGGTCTTTTGGAGGTCACCTGATGTGATTTTCCCACCGATGGGAGGTCACATGATGATGTGCACCATGGGTACATAAGGGTCGACCCAGGTGACGCAGTTGGTCTTTAGTTTGTAGACTTCCAGGTAGAACGTGCTGTGTCTCAGTTTCTGTTGCGTGTTTGTTTTTGTGACGCAGTTTCATTTTTAAAACGGAGTGTTGAGTTCTGTTGCAAGATACCATATTATTGGACTAGAAATTTTTGCTAGATGTGTTGATTTACCCAATTCCAACAGTAGAAGGGAGAGTGAAGAATTTATCGAAGTACAGGACCGAAGGATCGAGAGGAGTCGGCATCGTTTGGCAGTTTAATAAAGGATTGACCTTATTGAGTCTTCATTGGAGAAGTACAACCTGCATCGAGATAACTCTTGCCAAAAAGAGCAAGGAGTTCATGCAAAGGTGTGCTCCCTCTCTCTAAAGGAATTTATTGTCAGTTGATTTAAACTGTTTATTTTCGGCATCGTGAATCCTGTGGACAGAACCAGCAGTAAAGGTGTGTCTGTGAAGAAATCCTTCTCCAGAGAAGTCTCTCCCAATTGAATGTGTAAATCTGTTGGACTTTCGAAGTTATCACTTTAAGAACTATATCTGACTGTATCGCTTTAAGAACTGTTTTCGCATTTAACGCTTTAAGAACCAGAGCCGAGTGGCGAGTTGGTGAACGGCTGCATATCTGTTAACTTCTGGTTAAAGTTTTCCTTTGTTTTTTTCCTTATCGTTTATGCGTGTTTAATAAATGTTTGGTTGTTTTTATATAACCTGTCTCGGTTGATATTCATTGTTGCCGGTTACGTAACATGAGAAACAGTTAAAAGAGGATGTCTGTTGTTCAGACTCTCTCTTACCACTACTGGGAAGACATGCCATCGAGCAGCTGAACCTCATTGCAAGGTTGGATTTGCTAATTAGTGTCCAGGGGCAAGAAAAGTACCCAGGGTTGTTCACAGCCTTGGGGATATTGAAAAAAGAGTACTTATCCACCTGAGGCCAGAGGGGAGGCCCTACTATCTGACCACAGTGTGGTGTATACCAGTCCCATTGATGAATGTAGTCAGAGCTGAACTTGAGAGAATGGAGGCCTACTGACTGGTGTGTGGGCATTGTTCCTGTAGTAAAGTGAGGATCTGTGTTGATGATGTAACAAAAATTGAATCATGCAATGATGAAGGAGACGTTTATTCTGCCCTCTGAGCATACGTTGGGTATTCTGGGTGGAGTAAAGTTCTTCACCAAACTAGATGCAAACTCAGGGTTCTGGCAGATCCGTCTAGCTCCTGGGTCACAGAAGTTCACAACCTTTATCATATCTTATGGATGCTCTGCCTTCAAGAGACTCCCTCTTGGCACCTTATAAGCCCTTGAACTCTTTTAGATGAGGATGAATCAAACTTTGGAGGGACATGGATGATACACTTATCTTCGGAGGCTCAAGTGAGGAACATGACAAAAGTGTCGAAGCTCCCTTAGAGAAGCTGAAACACCCAGGAATCACCACGAACGAAAAGAAATGTGCATTTGCAGAGTTGGAGGGCGAAGTTCTTAGGCCACTAATTGTCCTCAGGGAGTGCAACCAGATTCAGACAAACTGGCAGAGGAGTTCAGAACATGGAACAACCTACGAATGTATCAGAGATCTGCAGTTTTCTTGGCATGACAAACCAGCTGGGAAAGTTCAATGCAGATTTGGCTGAGAAAACAAAGCTACTACGAGACCTCCTCTCTCAGGGAACTGTTTGGATCCAGGATACATCACAGGAGGTCATACTCATCACTTAAAGCAGAGCTTGTCTCTCCACCAACAGTGGCATTCTTTGATCTGAATGAAGCAACCAAGGTCTCAGCAGACTTCTCTTCCTTTGGCCTCGGGGGAGGAGTGCTCATACAAAATTGCAGGAGTGTATGGCAACTGGTGGCATATACATCAGGAGCACTGGCTCCTACTGAACAGCTTTACGCTCAAATCAAAAAGGAGACGCTGGTTCTCGTGTGGGCTTGTGAATGCTTCAGGTGCAATTGATAGGCATGAAATTCCTACTTGAAACAGACCACAAGCCGCTTGTCAGCCTGCTCAGCTTGAAGCACGGATGACTTATCTCCACATCTGCAAAGATCCAGAATGAGGCTTATGTAATACTGTCCCCAGCAAATCTTTCACAACATCAGACACTCTGACGAGGATGCCATGCAGAAATGGGTGGACAGAAGCTGACTCCGCCGTCATGGAAGATACCAACATCTACTTAACTCAGGTACGTGGAAGGTCTCCTGCATCACAGAGTAAACTGGACAATGTTATTGCTGAGTTGAAAAAGGGCCAAATCTGCAGCAAAACTGTGTGCATGGATGGACCAGCTGTTCCAAAAGGAGCTCATGAACTCAGACCTTACTGGCTTGAAAGAGACACACTCACCATTCTTGATGGTTTGCTGATAAAGGGCTCCAGACTCGTCATTCCTGCTTCTTTGCGTGCCAAAATCATCAGTCAAATCCACCAAGGACATCAAGGGATCGACAAATGCTGCCTAAGAGCAAGGCGATCCACGTTGTGGCCTGGTCTGAGCACACATTTGGGAGATGATGTAAAACAATGTGAAGCACACAGAAATCATGCTGAACCCTCTGTCCCACAGAATTCCCAGACTTTCCATGGCAAATTGCAGACACAGACATGTTCGAGCAGAAGAGACAAGTATCTTCTCACGGTGGCTTACTACTCATGGAATGTTGAGTCCAGGCTGTCCTCTACATCCTCAGCAGCAGTTACACAGCACCTGAAAGCTGTATTCGCTTGCCATGGAATAGCAGAGACACTGTGTCAGACAGCAGTCCACAATTCAGCTGCTCAGAATTAAAAACCTCTGTTAGGGATTATGAGTTCAAAGACCAGGCAAACAGTTCACGGTACCCACAGGCAAATAGACGAGTGGAAAGAGCAGCGCAAACTCCTACTGAGGGCAAAAGACCCCTATAAAGCACTACTAGCTTATTGCTCCACACCCGTTTTGAATGGTCACAGTATATCAGAGCTGTTAATGGGCCGGAGACTGAGGACAAGCCTGCCCATTCTTCCTTCCTTTCTGCAACCTCGCTTACTGGAATTAGACAAAGTGAGAAATTTTGAGACAGCACAGCGTGAGAAAACAAAGAGCATGCATGATCTCAGACACAGAACAAAACCTTTGTGGCCGCTCAGGAATGGTGAAGCTGTGTGTTTCAGACCAATTCACCAAAGGAACAATAGTCCAGCAGCATTCAACACGATCATTTCTGATCAGAACATCACTGAGTGAAATCAGGTGGAACAGGTGTGCACTCCTGCATCGTCGAAGTCCACGAAAAGTAGAGAAAAAAATGGGGGCTTGATCTTTGTTACCAGGATCACTTACTTGAGGTGGACATATCTGTTCAAGAATCTCCATCTGCTCCAACACTTCCAGCAACCTGTACCAGATTGGGTCGTTTATCTGTCCCACCACAGAGCCTAATAGCTTTTGGCAAGTGACTAAAGAGGCAGAATAATCTTCTTTCAAGCAAGTGAAAATCTGCAGATGCTGGAAATTCGAGCAACACACTCAAAATGCTGGAGGAACTCAGCAGGCCAGACAGCATCTATGGAATAGAATGCAGTCGATGTTTCAGGCCGAGACCCTTCAGCGGGACTTACTTAGTCCTTCCACTTTGTCGGAGTGTTCAGATAGCCTACGCTGACCTCCTTTAGATTTAGTGTTTTTTTAAAATGTGTTCTAATGTTGAAAACTTTTCACAAAATGAGACTCTTTTTTAAAAAAAAGAACTGGTGAAGAAAAAGGAGGAAAGCTAGAGAGAGAGAGAATTAAAAACAAAGAGACAGTGATACTGTTGGCACTTTATTTTCATGTTTATGTAAGGAGCATAATTTGTGTGCTGAATTGTTCAATTTCAATGACTATAATTTCAATGCCGTTCGGAGGGAACTGAGAGAAGCCAGGAGATTAGGGCTGAGAAGAAAAGTGGATCAGCCATTATAAAATGGCAGAGCAGACTCAATGGGCTAAATGGCCTAATTCTGGTCCTAGATCTTGTGGTCTAGTAGACAAGAATTACATCCCTAGTTTTTCTCTTTTTCAAGAAGGGGAGATGTGGTTGTTAATAGTGTTATTCCTGTGCTACTCAGCTGCTCCCACATGAGAGGAGTTCACACACTCCACAAGCAGGATTATTCATAAAGTTGAGTATCATGCATGTTCTGGTGTGAACTGCTTGTTGATGTATGATGGTGTGAACTGCGTGTGATGTATGATGGTGTGAACAGCCTGGGTCTGGGAAACTGGAGGCTGTAAATACGATAGATTGGCTGATACTGAAACGTAAACTGGAGATTAAGGAAGGCAGTAATTATTTGGGATTACAAGGCTTTCAAATGAGATGGGGGAGGGAAATATAAAGGGCTAGTGTTGTTTAAAAAAGCAACCACAGGCAGGTGGGAATCTTACGTTCAAAGGGTCAGCAGATAAGGTTGTGTGTATTGAACTAGATCGTGAATCTGAAGGCAAATTTCTGACCAGTGCGGGTGTACAGAGGGCTGTCTCTGTTCACAGCAATAGTTAGTGTAAACAAAGAGATTGGGCGGGAAAGAGAAGATGTACAGATTGTGGAAATCTGAGACCAGAAGCAGAAAAACTAGATAGTTCTGTGGAAGGAGGTTTCAGGTTACACATCGTATCCTTGGGTGGAATTAAGGAGATGATGTTGAGGGAGAGGGTGGTCCGGGACATGGTGGAGGGGGCCAGAAGCACTGCACAGACCCAATGTGAAATGTTCCAAAGGTATGGAGCTCCTTCTGTGGATTTGGGAGAACGATCTTAGCCTGTCTGAGTAAGGTTTAAATAACTGGATTTAATCATTTACCGACAGGAAAGCATGCACTGAAAATTTACAAGGATGTTGTTGGGGCTGAAGATGTGAGTTACAAGGAAAGATTGAATAGGCTGGTCTGTAGGAGTGTGAGGGGAGATTTGATAGATACAGAATTAATAGGGATACAGAAATGGTCACTGAGGTTGGGTGAGGACTAGGTTAAGGGTGAAAGGTGAAATGTTTAAGGGGAAAATGAAGGGGAACTTCACTCAGGGTAGTGAGAACGTGGAATGAGCTGCTAGCGAAAATAGGGGATGTAGGTTTGATTTCAACACTTGAGAGAAATTTGGGTCGGGTATGGAGGGTTATGATCTGGGTGCAGGTCGATGGGACTAGGCAGGTTAATAGTGTATCATGGACTAGATGGGCCAAAGGGCCTTTTTCTGTGCTGTAGTGACCTATGACTGTATCACTATAATCAGAGTCACAGAGTATGGAACCAGGTCCTTCAGCCCAGAATCTGCACCAAACACCCGCCAGCTATTTACACAATAGCCACTTATCTGTCCCCATATTGGCACAGATTGCTTCCTCATGTATGTTTTCATGACAATGGAGAGTGGGCAGATCGACTGATATGTTGTTGGGATGTGGGAGGAAGCTGGAGCATGTGGATACTAATGAATACCCTGTCACCACTGAGGTCTTGTCACTAGGCTGTTTACTGTTGTCCTGTGCTGTGCACGGCTTGCGGTTTGAATTATATTTTATTAACTTGCTTGTGGTAGTATTTTGTTTTATGTGCTGTGTGTGATATATGTATCGTGAGTGTACCGCGGTCTAGAGGGATGTTGTTTTATTAGGCTGTATGTATGTACAGTCAGATGATAAACTTGAACTTGTAGGTAGGGGTTAATCCACCTAGGAGTCTATTCCTTTGTGTGTAGGGGACTAAGGTGTTTAAAATCATGATGGGCAGACACAGGGAAAGTGCACACAGTCTTTTTACCAGGGAAAAGGAGATGAAAACTAGAGGGTGCAGGAGACAGGAGAGAGATTTAAAAGTGATCTGAGGGGTAACCTTTTCACCAGAGGGTGATACACATATAGAGTGAGCTACTGGAGAAGATGGTAGAGGCAGGTGCCATCATGAGGAACAAGGGCACAGGTGCATTCAGTAGTTGAGGAAAGTTCAGCAAAATATAGGCAAAATGGGTGGGAATCAGAATTGGGTTTAATATCACTGGCAAATGTCATAACATTTGTTGTTTGGTGGCAGCAGTACATTGCCATTCCTTGTAATAAAAAAACTATGAGTGCAAAAGAAAAAGAGCAAAAAATAGTGAGGTAGTGGCCATGGATTCATTATCTGTTCCGAAATCTGATGGCGGAGGGTAAGGAGCTGTTGTTGAAACACTGAGTGTGTGTCTTCAGGCTCCTGTTCCACCTTGATGGTAGCAATGAGAAGAGAGCACGTACTGGGTGATGGAGGTCCTCAATGATGGATTGATATTCAAAGACGGCCTTGATACTGAAGAGGCTAGTGCCCACGATGGAGCTGTCTGAGCTTGCAACTTTTTCCCATCCCGTTCAGTGGCCCCTCCGCACTAAACAGTGATGCAACCTGTTAGAATGGTCTCCATGGTACATCTGTAGAAATTTGCAGGAGTTGTTGGTGATCTATCAAATCTTCTGAAACTCCTAACGAGGTATAACCACTGATAGCATGGCTGTGTCGGGCCAAAGGGCCTGTTTCCATGATACACCACTCTGACATAAAGGAAGGAATTAAAGAGGGTCCAGGAGAGGTTTTCCAGCATTAGCCCTTGTGCTCCAGCGAGTGGTTGGACGAGCTTGGGTTGTTTTCTCTGGAGCGGCGGAGGCCGAGGGGAGATCTGATCGAGGTTTATAACATTGAGAGGCATAGGAAGGGTAGACAGTCAGAATCTTATTCCCAGGGCAGAAATGTCAAACACCAGAGGACACACAAAATGTTGGAGAAACTCAGCAGGTCAGGCAGCATCTATGGAAATGAATAAACAGTCAACATTTCGGGCCAAAGCCCTTCGTCAGGACTGGAGGCGAAGGGGGAAGATGCCAGGAAAAGGTGGAGGAGGACAAGCTAGAGGATGAGAGGTAAAGCCAGGTGGAAGGAGGTGGGCAGGTGAATTGAGAAATTTGGAGGTGATGTGGAAAAGGTACTACAGGGCTGGAGAGAGAGAATCTGATAGGATGGGGGAAAGGAAAGGAGGAGGGGATTGTAAGAGGTGATAGGTGAGGAGAAGAGGTAAGGGGGGGGTCAGAGGACATGCTTTTAAGGTTGGTGGGGGGTGCTTACGGTAGTGTGTAAAGGCAATGTGAGGGGCAAGTTTTCAAGAGGGGTGATAGGTGCCTGCAATAGGTTACATGGATTCAAGAGACTTTTAGACAAATGATGGGGGAAGAAATGGAGGGACACAGATGATACACAGGAGGGGGACATTTGGATTAATTTGACATCAAAATTGTGGACCAAATACCCTGACCAAGGCTATACTGTTCCATATCTTTAAGTATGAAGAGCCTGGAATGGTGTTAGATTGAAGAAGTAAATGAGACTATGTGGGAAGACTGAGACAGGACAAAATCAAAGAAGATCCGAATGTGTTTCAAGTAAATTTAAAAAAAAGAGGATAACCAAAGATAGAAACATAGAAACATAGAAAGTAGGTGCAGGAGTAGGCCATTCGGCCCTTTGAGCCTGCACCGCCATTTATTATGATCATGGATGATCATCCAACTCAGAACCCCGCCCCAGCCTTTCCTCCATACCCCCTGGCCCCCGTAGCCACAAGGGCCATATCTAACTCCCTCTTAAATATAGCCAATGAACTGGCCTCAACTGTTTCCTGTGGCAGAGAATTCCACAGATTCACCACTCTCTGTGTGAAGAAGTTTTTCCTAATCTCGGTCCTAAAAGACTTCCCCTCTATCCTCAAACTGTGACCCCTCGTTCTGGACTTCCCCAATATCGGGAACAATCTTCCTGCATCTACCCTGTCCAATCCCTTTAGGATCTTATACGTTTCAATCAGATCCCCCCTCAATCTTCTAAATTCCAACGAGTACAAGCCCAACTCATCCAGTCTTTCTTCATATGAAAGTCCCGCCATCCCAGGAATCAATCTGGTGAACCTTCTTTGTACTCCCTCTATGGCAAAGATGTCTTTCCTCAGATTAGGGGACCAAAACTGCACACAATACTCCAGGTGTGGTCTCACCAAGGCCTTGTACAACTGCAGTAGTACCTCCCTGCTCCTGTACTCGAATCCTCTCGCTATAAATGCCAGCATACCATTCGCCTTTTTCACCGCCTGCTGTACCTGCATGCCCACTTTCAATGACTGGTGTATAATGCCACCCAGGTCTCGTTGCACCTCCCCTTTTCCTAATCGGCCACCATTCAGATAATAATCTGTTTTCCTATTTTTGCCACCAAAGTGGATAACTTCACATTTATCTGCATTAAATTGCATCTGCCATGAATTTGCCCACTCACCCAACCTATCCAAGTCACCCTGTATCCTCTTAGCATCCTCCTCACTGCTAACACTGCCACCCAGCTTCGTGTCATCCGCAAACTTGGAGATGCTGCATTTAATTCCCTCATCCAAGTCATTAATATATATTGTAAACAACTGGGGTCCCAGCACTGAGCCTTGCGGTACCCCACTAGTCACCGCCTGCCATTCTGAAAAGGTCCCGTTTATTCCCACTCTTTGCTTCCTGTCTGCTAACCAATTCTCCACCCACACCAATACCTTACCCCCAATACCGTGTGCTTTAAGTTTGCACACTAATCTCCTGTGTGGGACCTTGTCAAAAGCCTTTTGAAAATCCAAATATACCACATCTACTGGTTCTCCCCTATCCACTCTACTAGTTACATCCTCAAAAAATTCTATGAGATTCGTCAGACATGATTTTCCTTTCACAAATCCATGCTGACTTTGTCCGATGATTTCACCGCTTTCCAAATGTGCTGTTATCACATCCTTGATAACTGACTCCAGCAGTTTCCCCACCACCGACGTTAGGCTAACTGGTCTATAATTCCCCGGTTTCTCTCTCCCTCCTTTTTTAAAAAGTGGGGTTACATTAGCCACCCTCCAATCCTCAGGAACTAGTCCAGAATCTAAAGAGTTTTGAAAAATTATCACTAATGCATCCACTATTTCTTGGGCTACTTCTTTAAGCACTCTAGGATGCAGACCATCTAGCCCTGGGGATTTATCTGCCTTCAATCCCTTCAATTTACCTAACACCACTTCCCTACTAACATGTATTTCGCTCAGTTCCTCCATCTCACTGGACCCTCTGTCCCTTACTATTTCTGGAAGATTATTTATGTCCTCCTTAGTGAAGACAGAACCAAAGTAATTATTCAATTGGTCTGCCATGTCCTTGCTCCCCATAATCAATTCACTTGTTTCTGTCTGCAGGGGACCTACATTTGTCTTTACCAGTCTTTTCCTTTTTACATATCTATAAAAGCTTTTACAGTCCGTTTTTATGTTCCCTGCCAGTTTTCTCTCATATCTTTTTTCCCCTTCCTAATTAAGCCCTTTGTCCTCCTCTGCTGAACTCTGAATTTCTCCCAGTCCTCAGGTGAGCCACTTTTTCTGGCTAATTTGTATGCTTCTTTGGAATTGATACTATCCCTAATTTCTCTTGTCAGCCACGGGTGCACTACCTTCCTTGATTTATTCTTTTGCCAAACTGGGATGAACAATTGTTGTAGTTCATCCATGCAACCTTTAAATGCTTGCCATTGCGTATCCACCGTCAATCCTTTAAGTGTCATTTGCCAGTCTATCTTAGCTAATTCATGCCTCATACCTTCAAAGTTACCCCTCTTTAAGTTCAGAACCTTTGTTTCTGAATTAACTATGTCACTCTCCATCTTAATGAAGAATTCCACCATATTATGGTCACTCTTACCCAAGGGGCCTCTCATGACAAGATCATTAATTAACCCTTCCTCATTGTTCAAAACCCAGTCCAGAATAGCCTGCTCTCTGGTTGGTTCCTCGACATGTTGGTTCAAAAAACCATCCCGCATACATTCCAAGAAATCCTCTTCCTCAGCGCCTTTACCAATTTGGTTCACCCAGTCTACATGTAGATTGAAGTCACCCATTATAACTGCTGTTCCTTTATTGCACACATTTCTAATTTCCTGTTTAATACCATCTCCAACCTCACTACTACTGTTAGGTGGCCTGTACACAACTCTCACCAGCGTCTTCTGCCCCTTGGTGTTACGCAGCTCTACCCATATCGATTCCACATCTTCCCGGCTTATGTCCTTCCTTTCTATTGCGTTAATCTCTTCTTTAACCAGCAACACCACCCCATCTCCCCTTCCTTCATGTCTATCCCTCCTGACTATTGAATATTCCTGAACGTTGAGCTCCCATCCCTGGTCACCCTGGAGCCATGTCTCTGTGATCCCAACTATATCATAATCATTAATAACAATCTGCACTTTCAATTCATCCACCTTATTACGAATGCTCCTTGCATTGACACACAAAGCCTTCAGGCGCTCTTTTACAACTCTCTTAACCCTTATACAATTATGTTGAAAAGTGGCCCTTTTTAATGCTTGCCCTGGATTTGTCGGCCTGCCACTTTTACTTTTCTCCTTAGTACTTTTTGCTTCTACCCTCACTTTACACCCCTCTGTCTCTCTGCACTGGTTCCCATCCCCCTGTTGTGAACTAACCTCCTCACGCCTAGCCTCTTTAATTTGATTCCCACCCCCCAACCATTCTAGTTTAAAGTCACCTCAGTAGCCCCCGCTAATCTCCCTGCCAGGATATTGGTCCCCCTAGGATTCAAGTGTAACCCGTCCTTTTTGTACAGGTCACGCCTGCGCCAAAAGAGGTCCCAATGATCCAAAAACTTGAATCCCTGCCCCCTGCTCCAATCCCTCAGCCACGCATTTATCCTCCACCTCATCGCATTCCTACTCTCACTGTCGCGTGGCACAGGCAGTAATCCCGAGATTACTACCTTTGTGGTCCTTTTTCTCAACTCCCTTCCTAGCTCCCTATATTCTCCTTGCAGGACCTCTTCCCTTTTCCTACCTATGTCATTGGTACCTATATGTACCACGACCTCTGGCTCCTCACCCTCCCACTTCAGGATATCTGGACACGATAGTGTGGGGTCTGTGAGGAAATACTCCCGTGGGTGGAGGGAGTGATATGGGTGACTCAGAGATAGTGTGGGGTCTGTGAGGGAACGCACTCCCAGATCGTGTCCACAGCATTTTGGAGAGGGAGGGAGAGCAGACAGATGTCTTGGTACGTATTGGTACCAATGACATAGGAAGGTAAAAACAAAGAAGATAATTTAGAGAGCTAGACAGAAAGCTGAGAAACAGGACCTCCAGGGTTGTAATTTCTGGATTGCTGCCTGTGTCACTCGCCAGTGAGGGTAGAAGCCGGATAATTTAGCAAGTTAATGCGTGCCTGAGAAGCTGATGCAGGGAGCAGGGCTTCAGGTTGTTGGAACATTGGGATCTCTTCTGGGGGATGGATGATCTGTTCAAAAGTGATGGGTTGCACTTAAACCCGAGGGGGACCAATATTGTCACGGGCAGGTTTATTAGAGCTGTTGGGGAGGGTATAAACTAATTTGGTGGGGGCGGGGGTGTAGAGACTAAGGATAGGACGGATGGTAAAAAAGTAAAGATAGCGTGCAGTCAGATTGTCAGGAAGGGCAGGCAGATGATGGGACAAAGTTGCAGCCAGCAGGGTGAGTATCAGTGCATTACGGATGCAGAATCAAAAAGGTTAGTAAATACAGTATTCAAATGTTATATCTCAGTGCAAGGAGTGTAAAAAATAAGGTGGATGATCTTGTTGCACTATTACAGATTGCCAGGTATGATGTTGTGGCATCACTGAATCGTGGCTGAAGGATTGTTGTAGTTGGGAGCTGACTGTCCAAGGTTACGCGTTGTAATGGAGGGTTGGGAAGGTAGACAGAGGGAGTGGCATGGCTTTGCTGGTAAAGGATGCATCAAATCAGAAAGATGTGATCAGAAGAGGTTGAATCCTTGTGGGTTGAGTTAAGAAACTGCAAGAGTAAAAGGATATTGGCAGTTGTATACAGGCCTCACAACAGTGGCTGGGATGTGGACCACAGAATTGAATTTAATTGACTTTATTTCTTATATCCTTCACATACATGAGTAAAAATCTTTACGTTACGTCTCCGTCTAAATGTGCAATGTGCAATTTATAGTGATTTGTAATAAATAGTATGTACAACAGGACAGTCAATATAACATAGAAATACAATTGTATCAGTGTGAATTAATCAGTCTGATGGCTTGGTGGAAGAAGCTGTCCCAGAGCCTGTTGGTCCTGACTTTTATGCTGCCGGACGGTAGCAGCTGCAGCAGTTTGTGGTTGGGGTGACTCGGGTTCCCAATGATCCTTCGGGCTCGTTTTACACACCTGTCTCTGTAAATGTCCTGAATCATGGGAAGTTCACATCTGCAGATGTGCTGGGCTGTCCGCACCACTCTTTGCAGAGTCCTACGATTGAGGGAAGTACCAGGCAGTGATGCAGCCAGTCAGAATGCTCTCAATTGCGTCCCTGTAGAAAGTTCTTAGGATTTCTCAAACTACTTCTACTGTCTGAGGTGAAAGAGGCACTGTTGTGCTTTTTTCACCATACAGCCGGTATGTACGGACTACGTGAAATCCTCAGTGATGTTTATGCCAAGGAACTTAAAGCTGTTCACCATCTCAATCCCAGATCCATTGATGTCAGTGGGGGTTAGCCTGTCTCCATCCCTCCTGTAGTCCACAATCAGCTTCTTTGTTTTTGCAACATTGAGGGAGAGGTGGTTTTATTTACTTCTCTGTAGGCTGCCTCGTTATTATTTGAGATTAGGCCAATCGATGTAGTATTGTCAGCAAATTTAGTTAGCAGATTGGAGCTGTAGGTGGCAACACAGTCATGAGTATACAGAGAGTAAAGAAGGGGGCTAAGGACACAGCCGTCAGGGGCACCTTTGTTGAGGGTCAGAGGGGCAAAGGTGAGGGAGCCCACTCTTAACTCCTGCCGGTGATCGGACTGGAAGTCCAGGATCCAGCTGCACAAGGCAGGGTGAAGGCCAAGGTCTCTGAGCTCAGGAATTATGGTGTTGAATGCTGAACTGTAGTCCAAGAACAGCATTCTCACATAAGCATCCTTCTTCTCCAGATATGTAAGGAAGGTGTTTAGAGCTGTGGCTATTGCTTCATCTGTTGATTGGTTGTGTCGGTAGGTGGATTGTGGGGGGTCCAGTGTGGGTGGTAGCAAGCTGCAGATGTAGTTCTTGACCAGCCTCTCAAAGCATTTGCTTATTATTGAGGTGAGTGTGACAGGACGCCAGTCGTTCAGACCTGTTACCTTGGTCTTTTTTGGTACAGGGACAATGGTGGATGTTTTGAAGCAGGAGGGCACTCTACACTGGGAGAGGGAGAGATTAAAAATGTCCGTAAATACACCTGCCAGTTGTGCTGCGCACATCCTGAGTATCCGCCCTGGGATGCCGACCGGTCCCGCAGCCTTGTGACTGTCCACTTGTGGGAAACACCTGTGTACTTCAGTCTCAGAGACGACCACGGTGCAGGTCACTTTGGCGGCTCTCCTCGGGGGCTCAGTGTTGGCGACATCGAACTGAGTGTAAAAATGATTTGGCTCATCTGGGAGAGAGGCGGCGATGTTGGAAACACCACTGCGTTTAGCTTTGAAGTCTGCAATGGTGTGTAGACCTTGCTATAAGCTGCTTGTGTTATTGGTGGAGAGATGTGTCTGTGTCTTGTCCCTGTATTGTCGTTTTCGCTGCCTTGATGACTTTGCACAGATTGTAGCTGCATTTCTTGAGCTCCTGCTGATCACTGACAACGTAAGGTCTGTGTCGTGCGGTGGGTGTTGCTCGCACAGAACTGTTGATCCGGTCTTTCGGGTTTGGACAGACCCTGACTGATTTCTGGGGGACAACATCCTCGATGCACTTTCAGTTGAAGCTCATGACCCTGTCTGTGAACGCAGAGACATCCTCATCATGAAAGACATTTCAGTTGATGTCATCAAAGCAGTCCTGCAGCATGGAGTCTGATTGGTCAGACCAACAGTGTGTCATCAAAGCAGTCCTGCAGCATGGAGTCTGATTGGTCAGACCAACAGTGTGTCATCAAAGCAGTCCTGCAGCATGGAGTCTGATTGGTCGGACCAACAGTGGACGGTTTTAACTATGGCTGCCTCTTGTTTCAGCTTCTGCCCGTACCTCGGCAGCAGGAAAATGGAGGAGTGATCCGACTTTCCAAACGGCGGGCGGAGGAGTACTTTGTAAGCGTTGCGGAAGAGAGAGTAGCTGTGGTCGAGTATGCTGTCTCCCCATATGCTCATCTGGATGTGTTGACAAAATTACAGAGAGACAGTGATGCTCTGTTGAAGTTTCCAGCAGTGGTGAAGGCAGTCTCCAGGGTGCTGTTGGTCTTGGGGGCCAGGTCAGTATCAGCCTGTGGCAGAATGTACACAGCTATGATAATAACAGCCATGAACTCCCTAGGCAACCAGAAAGGTCTACACAGCAGCACAAGGAACTCCAGATCCGGGGAACAAGGGATTTGAGGGGATGTACATTCCGGGGGTCGCACCAAGCATTATTGACCAGGTGGCATACCCCACCTCCTTTACTCTTCCCAGTGAGGTTTTCAGACCTGTCCGGAGAACAGGGAGAACCCAGGGGACTCAATTGCATGATCCAGTATCTCCTCCATCAGCCAGGTCTGCACTAAGCACAAACCATTACATTCCTTTGTTTCCCGCTAAAAGGAGATTCTGGTTCTCAGTTCGCCAGCTTATTGTCCAGGGTCTGAAGGTTAGCCAGGAGTATGCCAGGGAGCGGCGGCCGATTAGCACACCGTCTCAACCTCACCCGGACGCCGACCCTTCTCCCCCGCCTCCGGCACCGCTTCTAAGGTAACTGCAGTGTAATAAATGAGTCTCCCATGGATCGTGTAAGCAGGAGTTCCCAGTGTAGAAAAGGAGGCAATTGTGGGTAAATGGCGTCTTCCCGATGTTCAGAAGAGTCAGTCTGACATACCTGATGTGACTATCAGCTTCTACTGTAAAGTTGGAACTGAGCTTGCAACACAGCCACCGTAAGCGGCTCCATCTTGGACTTCCTGGTTTACTTGGAGTAAGTCCATCTTGGACTTAGAATGGAAAATAGAAAAAGCATATCAAAAGGGCAATGTTATGATAGTCATGGGAGATTTCAATATGCAGTTCGATTGGGAAAATCAGGTTGGGAATAGATCTCAAGAGAGTAGTTTGTTGAATGCCTATGAGATTTGAACTGGGGTTGAGGAGGAGCTAGAAAAAAGGATCAGCCGTGATTGAATGGTGGAGTAGACTCGATGGGCCAGATGGCCTAATTCTGCTCCTACGTCTTATGGAGATGGCTTTTTAGAGCAGTTTGTCATTGAGCCTATTAGGGGATTAGCTATACTGGATTGGGTGTTATATAATGAATCGGAGGTGATTAGGAAGCCTAAGGTAAAAGAACCCTTAGGATGCAGTGATCACAATATAACTGAGTTCAAATTGAAATTTGATGGGGAGAAAGTAAAGCCTGACGTAGCAGTATTTCAGTGGAGTAGTGGTGATCCTTAATGGTGCCTTTTGTAGATGTACTAGATGCATGGTGATGGGGGCCTTCTACGCCTTGATGATTAAAGTGTTTGTCCTGATCCTGATGAGAGGATCTGTCTCCATCACCCCCTCCCCCCAACCCGGAAATGTTCCAAAGTCCACCTTTGGATCCCTTTAATCCCATTTCCCTGAGCTTTGCCCAACAGTGCGATGGGCTTTGTGTAAGAGGCCCAAAGACTCTCCAGAGTGGGATGGAGATGAACGTTAAACCAGGCTTGCATGCTGTCGTGCACCAAATACAAGACAGAGAATATTGTTGCTGGAAAGTAACCTCTGAGAAGTATGCCTTACTGTTCCACTGAACTAACTGGAGTGTAGGAGCTGTAAAAATGTTAGAGAAATTGCGATTAGGAAAAGGGGGAGGGGGGGAACCCAGAGGATGAGGATTATCCACGGCCTCCACTACTGTAAAGATGAAGCTACACTCAGGTTGGAGGAACAACACCTTATACTCCGTCTGGGTAGCCTCCAACCTGATGGCATGAACATTGACTTCTCAAACTTCCGCTAATGCCCCACCTCCCCCTTGCACCCAATCTGTTATTTATTTATATACACACATTCTTTCTCTCTCTCTCCTTTTTCTCCCTCTGTCCCTCTGACTATACCCCTTGCCCATCCTCTGGGTTTTTTTCCCCCCCTCCCCCTTTTCCTTCTCCCTGGGCCTCCTGTCCCATGATCCTCTCATATCCCTTTTGCCAATCACCTGTCCAGCTCTTGGCTCCATCCCTCCCCCTCCTGTCTTCTCCTATCATTTTGGATCTCCCCCTCCCCCTCCCACTTTCAAATCTCTTACTAGCTCTTCCTTCAGTTAGTCTTGACAAAGGGTCTTGGCCCGAAACGTCAACTGTACCTCTTCCTAGAGATGCTGCCTGGCCTGCAGTGTTCACCAGCAACTTTGATGTGTGTTGAAGAATGAGGGGTGGTTCTCATTGAAACATGTTGAATAGTAGAAGGCCCAGATAGTGTGATGTGGAGAGGATATTTCTATGGGGGAGGGGGAATCTAGTACAGAGGGCACAGCCTCAGAACTGAGGGACGTCCATTTGGAACAGATTTGAGGAGGAATTTGTTTAGCCAGAGGGTAGTGAATCTGTGGAATTCATTGCCACAGATGGCTTTGGAGGCCAAATAATTTGGTATACTTAAAGTGAAGTTGATAGATTCTTGATTGGAAAAAGTGTCAAAGTTTGCTGGAGATTGAGTTTGACAGGGATAATAAATCAGCCATCATGGAGTGGCAGAGCAGACTTGATGGGCTGAATGGCCTAATTCTGCTATGTCTTATGATAGGGTTAGACCATCAAGAGCTTTTTTCCTGGGAAATGTGGTTTAAGGTGAGAGGGGAAATTTCAATGAGTTTTTCAAGGCAAAGTTTTTGTAAGAGTGGTGGGTGCCTGTGGCCTGTGGAAGGTGCTGGAGGGAGATACAGTGGCCTGTGAACAGGGAACAGCGGGACACACCATGTACGGGCAGAAGAGATTGGCACCATGATGGGCTCAAAGGCTCTTTTCCTGTGCTGTTCTGTTCCATAATGGTAACAAGCCCTACTGAGTTTCAACGTGGCTGTGTCTTTTGGCTTCCTGCATTCTTGGTTAGTAACACTAAAAAATTTGGTGTTGACCATGAACGTGATGAACAGGATTTACAGGGGGACCTTGATCAGTTCGGGAAGTGGGCCAAGGAATGGTAAATGGAGTTTAAGCATGAGGTTTTATAATTTGGGAAGACAAGTAGCACTTTCATGGTGAACAAATGGAGCCTGGGGAGTGTTTAAAACACAGGGACCTGGGAGTACAAGTACATAGTTTCTTGAAAGTGGAATTGCAGGTAGCCATGCTGGCCTTCATTGTTGTTGTTGTTCGTCCTTCGTAGTCGAAGATGACCATGGCTTCAAAGTCAAATGGGAGATTGGTGGCTGTGGGTCCGGAGGTGGCTGATGAGCCCACATGTGGGACACAAGTGGGTGGGTGCTGTCGTGGCAGTGGATGCTGCTCGGGCCTTGCGCACAGCACGCCTTCGTTGCGCCTCGATGATGCGCCTGACTTCAGCTACACGGACTCCTGTGGTGATCTTGCTGCGCCAAGCTTGACGGTCGAGGGCAAGTGTCTCCCACATGTTGATGTCAACACCCAGGCCTTTGAGGGACGCTTTCAGGCAGTCTTTGTAACGTTTCTTCTGTCCCCCCAGCCTTCATTAGTCAGGCACTGAATATAGGAGTTGGGACATTATGTTGCAGTTAGACAAAACGTTGGTGAGGCCGCATTTGGAATCTTGTGGTCAGTTTTGGTTGCTTGCTGAAGGAGAGATGCTATTGAGCTGGATCGAATATGGAGGATGTTGCCAGGGCCCAGGGGACGAAGTTTTGGAGAGAAGTCAAGCAGGCTGGGGCTTTATTCATTGGAGTGCAGGAGACTGAAGAGTGATCTTATAGAACTGTACAAAAGCTTGAGGGACATGGATAGGGTAAATTGTCTTTCCCAGGGCTGGGAATCGAGAATTAGTTTTCAGGTGAGTGGAGAGATTAAGTTGGAACCAGAGGGGCAACTTTTTCCATCTGGAGTATTATCTGTATGTAGAAGCAGGTGCCAGAGGAAGTGGTAGTAGCACAAAAAGAAGCAACATTTAAATGCAACTTGGACAGGTACATGGATATGAAAGTTTGAGAGGGATATAGGCAAATCGGAACAGGGTAGGAAACAATGTGGGGATCCATTGTTACTCCCTGAGACAGTGGTCCTGAGGTGCACATCCAGTGTTTAGTTTGGTCGCTGTCCTTAGCGTTAGAGTGACCAAGGTTGAGGTCTGTCTGTAGTCAGTTTTGGTATCAGCTACCTACGGACACACCCTGCTCTCCAGTGATCTCTGCCTGATATGCTCATGTGGCCGCTGGCCGTCTCTGGCATGTGGGAGTGGAGAGAGGTGAGGCGTGTTTATTTGGGGGGGGGGAGGTTCCTTTCAGAGCTGGTGGTGTTGGACGGGTTTATAAGAAATAATCTAAAGATGGCGGAGGGCTGGTGACAAGGCACAGCATCCATGCCTTGTTGAAACTCAGGTCTGCTGCTGTGTTTGCCAGGGGCCGTGACTGAGGCTGCCAAAGCTGTTCCTGCTGGCTCACTGTGTGCTGCGGACAGGCGTGTGTGCTGTGGGTGAGTCTGCCTGCACACCTTGTGTGTGCGTGATAGCGAGAGAGAGAGACTGCCGAATCTTTCATGGCTCACACGTGTACAAAGTCACTGATCAAACAGGCTGCCACTCCCCTCCTCCCCCAGCAGGGCCCTGACTGCTGGCTGCTGACGTGGCTCAGTGTGAGTTTTGAGCAGTCTGTATAAGAGCTGTGATTGTGCAAGAGAGAGGGCTGACTTCTGCGTGAGGAGTTTGCTCAGGCTTGGGTATGACAGGGTGGAGAGCAACTGCTGGTGGGGCAGGGAGTAGTGCTCGGGCCCCAGCTGTAACCTCCTCTCCGCCCAATCCTCAACAACTCCTCAGACCAGCTGCAACTCCCTCTCTGCCCGATCCTCAACTACTCCTCAGACCAGCTGTAACTCCCTCTCACCCCGATCCTCAACTACTCCTCAGACCAGCTGTAACCCCCTCTCTGCCCGATCCTCAACTACTGCTCAGACCAGCTGTAACCCCCTCTCACCCCGATCCTCAACTACTGCTCAGACCAGCTGTAACCCCCTCTCTGCCCGATCCTCAACTGCTCCTCAGACCAGCTGTAACTCCCTCTCTGCCCGATCCTCAACTACTCCTCAGACCAGCTGTAACTCCCTCTCTGCCCGATCCTCAACTACTCCTCAGACCAGCTGTAACTCCGTCTCACCCCGATCCTCAACTACTCCTCAGACCAGCTGTAACCCCCTCTCACCCCGATCCTCAACTACTCCTCAGACCAGCTGTAACTCCCTCTCTGCCCGATCCTCAACTACTGCTCAGACCAGCTGTAACCCCCTCTCACCCCGATCCTCAACTACTCCTCAGACCAGCTGTAACTCCCTCTCACCCCGATCCTCAACTACTCCTCAGACCAGCTGCAACTCCCTCTCACCCCGATCCTCAACTACTCCTCAGACCAGCTGTAACTCCCTCTCTGCCCGATCCTCAACTACTCCTCAGACCAGCTGTAACCCCCTCTCTGCCCGATCCTCAACAACTCCTCAGACCAGCTGAAACCTCCCCTCTGCCCGATCCTCAACTACTCCTCAGACCAGCTGTAACTCCCTCTCTGCCCGATCCTCAACTACTCCTCAGACCAGCTGTAACCCCCTCTCTGCCCGATCCTCAACTACTCCTCAGACCAGCTGTAACCCCCTCTCTGCCCGATCCTCAACTACTCCTCAGACCAGCTGTAACCCCCTCTCTGCCCGATCCTCAACAACTCCTCAGACCAGCTGTAACCCCCTCTCACCCCGATCCTCAACTACTCCTCAGACCAGCTGTAACCCCCTCTCTGCCCGATCCTCAACTACTGCTCAGACCAGCTGTAACCCCCTCTCACCCCGATCCTCAACTACTGCTCAGACCAGCTGTAACCCCCTCTCTGCCCGATCCTCAACTACTCCTCAGACCAGCTGTAACTCCCTCTCTGCCCGATCCTCAACTACTCCTCAGACCAGCTGTAACCCCCTCTCACCCCGATCCTCAACTACTCCTCAGACCAGCTGTAACTCCCTCTCTGCCCGATCCTCAACTGCTCCTCAGACCAGCTGTAACTCCCTCTCACCCCGATCCTCAACTACTCCTCAGACCAGCTGTAACTCCCTCTCACCCCGATCCTCAACTACTCCTCAGACCAGCTGTAACCCCCTCTCACCCTGATCCTCAACTACTCCTCAGACCAGCTGTAACCCCCTCTCACCCCGATCCTCAACTACTCCTCAGACCAGCTGTAACCCCCTCTCACCCCGATCCTCAACTACTCCTCAGACCAGCTGTAACCCCCTCTCTGAACGATCCTCAACTACTCCTCAGACCAGCTGTAACCCCCTCTCTGCCCGATCCTCAACTACTCCTCAGACCAGCTGTAACTCCCTCTCTGCCCGATCCTCAACTACTCCTCAGACCAGCTGTAACTCCCTCTCTGCCCGATCCTCAACTACTCCTCAGACCAGCTGTAACCCCCTCTCTGAACGATCCTCAACTACTGCTCAGACCAGCTGTAACTCCCTGTCTGCCCGATCCTCAACTACTGCTCAGACCAGCTGTAACTCCCTCTCTGCCCGATCCTCAACTACTCCTCAGACCAGCTGTAACTCCCTCTCTGCCCGATCCTCAACTACTCCTCAGACCAGCTGTAACCCCCTCTCTGAACGATCCTCAACTACTGCTCAGACCAGCTGTAACTCCCTCTCCCCCCGATCCTCAACTACTCCTCAGACCAGCTGCAACCCTCCCTGCCCTATCCTCAACTACTCCTCAGACCAGCTGTAACCCCCTCTCACCCCGATCCTCAACTACTCCTCAGACCAGCTGTAACTCCCTCTCTGCCCGATCCTCAACTGCTCCTCAGACCAGCTGTAACCCCCTCTCTGCCCGATCCTCAACTGCTCCTCAGACCAGCTGTAACTCCCTCTCACCCCGATCCTCAACTACTCCTCAGACCAGCTGTAACTCCCTCTCTGCCCGATCCTCAACTACTCCTCAGACCAGTTGTAACCCCCTCTCTGCCCGATCCTCAACTACTCCTCAGACCAGCTGTAACCCCCTCTCACCCCGATCCTCAACTACTCCTCAGACCAGCTGTAACCCCCTCTCTGCCCGATCCTCAACTGCTCCTCAGACCAGCTGTAACTCCCTCTCTGCCCGATCCTCAACTACTCCTCAGACCAGCTGTAACTCCCTCTCTGCCCGATCCTCAACTACTCCTCAGACCAGCTGTAACTCCCTCTCTGCCCGATCCTCAACTACTCCTCAGACCAGCTGTAACTCCCTCTCTGCCCGATCCTCAACTACTCCTCAGACGAGCTGTAACCCCCTCTCTGCCCGATCCTCAACTACTCCTCAGACCAGCTGTAACTCCCTGTCTGCCCGATCCTCAACTACTGCTCAGACCAGCTGTAACTCCCTGTCTGCCCGATCCTCAACTACTGCTCAGACCAGCTGTAACTCCCTCTCTGCCCGATCCTCAACTACTCCTTAGACCAGCTGTAACCCCCTCTCACCCCGATCCTCAACTACTCCTCAGACCAGCTTAACCCCCTCTCACCCCGATCCTCAACTACTCCTCAGACCAGCTGTAACTCCGTCTCTGCCCGATCCTCAACTACTCCTCAGACCAGCTGTAACCCCCTCTCACCCCGATCCTCAACTACTGCTCAGACCAGCTGTAACCCCCTCTCACCCCGATCCTCAACTACTGCTCAGACCAGCTGTAACCCCCTCTCACCCCGATCCTCAACTACTGCTCAGACCAGCTGTAACCCCCTCTCACCCCGATCCTCAACTACTCCTCAGACCAGCTGCAACCCCCCCCTCTGCCCGATCCTCAACTACTCCTCAGACCAGCTGCAACTCCCTCTCTGCCCGATCCTCAACTACTTCTCAGACCAGCTGTAACTCCCTCTCACCCCGATCCTCAACTACTCCTCAGACCAGCTGTAACTCCGTCTCTGCCCGATCCTCAACAACTCCTCAGACCAGCTGTAACCCCCTCTCACCCCGATCCTCAACTACTCCTCAGACCAGCTGTAACTCCCTCTCCGCCCGATCCTCAACTACTCCTCAGACCAGCTGCAACCCCCTCTCACCCCGATCCTCAACTACTCCTCAGACCAGCTGCAACCCCCCCCTCTGCCCGATCCTCAACTACTCCTCAGACCAGCTGTAACCACCTCTCTGCCCGATCCTCAACTACTCCTCAGACCAGCTGTAACCCCCTCTCTGCCCGATCCTCAACTACTCCTCAGACCAGCTGTAACTCCCTCTCACCCCGATCCTCAACTACTCCTCAGACCAGCTGTAACTCCCTCTCACCCCGATCCTCAACTACTCCTCAGACCAGCTGTAACCCCCTCTCACCCCGATCCTCAACTACTCCTCAGACCAGCTGTAACTCCCTCTCTGCCCGATCCTCAACTACTCCTCAGACCAGCTGTAACTCCCTCTCTGCCCGATCCTCAACTACTGCTCAGACCAGCTGTAACCCCCTCTCACCCCGATCCTCAACTACTCCTCAGACCAGCTGTAACCCCCTCTCACCCCGATCCTCAACTACTCCTCAGACCAGCTGTAACCCCCTCTCACCCCGATCCTCAACTACTCCTCAGACCAGCTGTAACTCCCTCTCTGCCCGATCCTCAACTACTCCTCAGACCAGCTGTAACTCCCTCTCACCCCGATCCTCAACTACTCCTCAGACCAGCTGTAACCCCCTCTCACCCCGATCCTCAACTACTCCTCAGACCAGCTGTAACTCCCTCTCACCCCGATCCTCAACTACTCCTCAGACCAGCTGTAACTCCCTCTCTGCCCGATCCTCAACTACTCCTCAGACCAGCTGTAACTCCCTCTCTGCCCGATCCTCAACTACTCCTCAGACCAGCTGTAACTCCCTCTCACCCCGATCCTCAACTACTCCTCAGACCAGCTGTAACTCCCTCTCTGCCCGATCCTCAACTACTCCTCAGACCAGCTGTAACTCCCTCTCACCCCGATCCTCAACTACTCCTCAGACCAGCTGTAACCCCCTCTCTGCCCGATCCTCAACTACTCCTCAGACCAGCTGTAACTCCCTCTCTGCCCGATCCTCAACTACTCCTCAGACCAGCTGTAACTCCCTCTCTGCCCGATCCTCAACTACTCCTCAGACCAGCTGTAACTCCCTCTCTGCCCGATCCTCAACTACTCCTCAGACCAGCTGTAACTCCCTCTCTGCCCGATCCTCAACTACTCCTCAGACCAGCTGTAACTCCCTCTCTGCCCGATCCTCAACTACTCCTCAGACCAGCTGTAACCCCCTCTCTGCCCGATCCTCAACTACTCCTCAGACCAGCTGTAACTCCCTCTCTGCCCGATCCTCAACTACTCCTCAGACCAGCTGTAACTCCCTCTCTGCCCGATCCTCAACTACTCCTCAGACCAGCTGTAACTCCCTCTCTGCCCGATCCTCAACTACTCCTCAGACCAGCTGTAACTCCCTCTCACCCCGATCCTCAACTACTCCTCAGACCAGCTGTAACCCCCTCTCACCCCGATCCTCAACTACTCCTCAGACCAGCTGTAACTCCGTCTCTGCCCGATCCTCAACTACTCCTCAGACCAGCTGTAACTCCCTGTCTGCCCGATCCTCAACTACTGCTCAGACCAGCTGTAACTCCCTCTCTGCCCGATCCTCAACTACTCCTTAGACCAGCTGTAACCCCCTCTCACCCCGATCCTCAACTACTCCTCAGACCAGCTTAACCCCCTCTCACCCCGATCCTCAACTACTCCTCAGACCAGCTGTAACTCCCTCTCCGCCCGATCCTCAACTACTCCTCAGACCAGCTGCAACCCCCTCTCACCCCGATCCTCAACTACTCCTCAGACCAGCTGCAACCCCCTCTCTGAACGATCCTCAACTACTCCTCAGACCAGCTGTAACTCCCTCTCACCCCGATCCTCAACTACTCCTCAGACCAGCTGCAACCCCCCCCTCACCCCGATCCTCAACTACTCCTCAGACCAGCTGTAACCCCCTCTCTGCCCGATCCTCAACTACTCCTCAGACCAGCTGTAACCCCCTCTCACCCCGATCCTCAACTACTCCTCAGACCAGCTGTAACTCCCTCTCTGCCCGATCCTCAACTACTCCTCAGACCAGCTGTAACCCCCTCTCACCCCGATCCTCAACTACTCCTCAGACCAGCTGTAACTCCGTCTCACCCCGATCCTCAACTACTCCTCAGACCAGCTGTAACTCCCTCTCTGAACGATCCTCAACTACTCCTCAGACCAGCTTAACCCCCTCTCACCCCGATCCTCAACTACTCCTCAGACCAGCTGTAACCTCCTCTCTGCCCGATCCTCAACTACTCCTCAGACCAGCTGTAACCCCCTCTCTGCCCGATCCTCAACTACTCCTCAGACCAGCTGTAACCCCCTCTCACCCCGATCCTCAACTACTCCTCAGACCAGCTGTAACTCCCTCTCTGCCCGATCCTCAACTACTCCTCAGACCAGCTGTAACCCCCTCTCACCCCGATCCTCAACTACTCCTCAGACCAGCTGTAACCCCCTCTCTGCCCGATCCTCAACTACTCCTCAGACCAGCTGTAACCCCCTCTCTGCCCGATCCTCAACTACTCCTCAGACCAGCTGTAACTCCCTCTCACCCCGATCCTCAACTACTCCTCAGACCAGCTGTAACTCCCTCTCTGCCCGATCCTCAACTACTCCTCAGACCAGCTGTAACTCCCTCTCACCCCGATCCTCAACTACTCCTCAGACCAGCTGTAACTCCCTCTCTGCCCGATCCTCAACTACTCCTCAGACCAGCTGTAACCCCCTCTCACCCCGATCCTCAACTACTCCTCAGACCAGCTGTAACCCCCTCTCTGCCCGATCCTCAACTACTCCTCAGACCAGCTGTAACTCCCTGTCTGCCCGATCCTCAACTACTGCTCAGACCAGCTGTAACTCCCTCTCTGCCCGATCCTCAACTACTCCTTAGACCAGCTGTAACTCCCTCTCACCCCGATCCTCAACTACTCCTCAGACCAGCTGTAACCCCCCCCTCACCCCGATCCTCAACTACTCCTCAGACCAGCTGTAACTCCGTCTCACCCCGATCCTCAACTACTCCTCAGACCAGCTGTAACCCCCTCTCACCCCGATCCTCAACTACTCCTCAGACCAACTGTAACCCCCTCTCTGCCCGATCCTCAACTACTCCTCAGACCAGCTGTAACTCCCTCTCTGAACGATCCTCAACTACTCCTCAGACCAGCTTAACCCCCTCTCACCCCGATCCTCAACTACTCCTCAGACCAGCTGTAACTCCCTCTCTGCCCGATCCTCAACTACTTCTCAGACCAGCTGTAACTCCCTCTCACCCCGATCCTCAACTACTCCTCAGACCAGCTGTAACTCCCTCTCTGCCCGATCCTCAACTACTCCTCAGACCAGCTGTAACTCCGTCTCTGCCCGATCCTCAACAACTCCTCAGACCAGCTGTAACCCCCTCTCTGCCCGATCCTCAACTACTGCTCAGACCAGCTGTAACTCCCTCTCACCCCGATCCTCAACTACTCCTCAGACCAGCTGTAACCCCCTCTCTGCCCGATCCTCAACTACTGCTCAGACCAGCTGTAACTCCCTCTCACCCCGATCCTCAACTACTCCTCAGACCAGCTGTAACTCCGTCTCTGCCCGATCCTGAACTACTCCTCAGACCAGCTGTAACCCCCTCTCACCCCGATCCTCAACTACTCCTCAGACCAACTGGAACCCCCTCTCTGCCCGATCCTCAACTACTCCTCAGACCAGCTGTAACTCCCTCTCACCCCGATCCTCCTCAGACCAGCTGTAACTCCCTCTCTGCCCGATCCTCAACTACTCCTCAGACCAGCTGTAACTCCCTCTCTGCCCGATCCTCAACTACTGCTCAGACCAGCTGTAACCCCCTCTCTGCCCGATCCTCAACTATTCCTCAGACCAATTTCCCAACTGTGATGCCCTACTCTCCCCAATCCTCACCCCTCACGTCGTGCGTGTCCCATTTGTAACCTCCACTCTCCCCATTTCTCAAATCACCACTCGTACCAGTGTCTGAACCATAAACCCCACTTATCCTAACCCCACCCTTCAGACCAGGGTCCCAATATTAACCCCTCACTCTCCCCCATCCTCACCCCTCTCCTCATAGTAGTGTCATAGCTGTAACTCCCACTCTGCCCAATCCTCACCCCAACCCTCTTACCAGTGTCTGAACTGTAACCCCCACTCTCCCCAATCTTCACCACACCCCCACCAGTGACCCTATTGTAATCCTCACTCTCCCCTGTCTTCACAGACCCCCTCACTAGTGTCTGAACTGTAATCCCCAAACTCTCCATTCCTTACCCAGCCCCTCGTACAAGTGTCCCACTTGTAACCCCCACTCCACCCCAGTGTCATACCCACCATACCAGTGTCCAACCGTACTCCCTCTCTCCCCATTCCTTACTCTGCTCCTCGTACGAGTGTCCGAGCTGTAAACCCCACTCTCCCTGTCCTCACCCCACCCCTCATACCAGTGACCAACTGTAACCCTCATTCTCCCCAATTCTCACCCCACCCCTTGTGCCAGTGTCCCAACTGTAACCCCCACTCTTCCCAGTCTTCACCCCCCTCTCCAGTGTCCCAGTTTTAACTCCCACTCTCCCTAATACTACCCCACCCCTCGTGCCAGTGTCTGACCGTAACTCCCATTATCCATTCCTTATCCCACCCCTCACACCAGTGTCCGATCTGTAACTCCCACTCTCCCCAATTCTCACCTCACCCAACCCTCTCCCTATTCCTCTCCTCACCCCTTGGACCAGTGTCACATCTGTAACCCCCACTCTCCCCAATCCTCTTCTCACCTCTTGTACCAGTGTCCCGGTTGTAACCCCCACCCATTCCTCTCCCCACTCCTCTCCCCATCCCTTCTACCAGTGCCCCAGTTGTAACCTGCACTCTCCCCATTCATCACCCCACCACTCAAACTAGGGTTCAACTGTACCCCCACTCTCCCCATTCCTTATCCCACCCCTCGTATGTGTCACAGTTGTAACTCCCACTCCCCCCATTCCACACTCCCCCCATTCCTGTCTGAACCATAAACCCCACTCTCTCCATTCCTTACCCCACCCCCGTACCAGTGTCTGACCAATACCCCACACTCCCCCATACCTGTCTGAACTGTAACCCCCACTCTCCATTCCTTACCCTACCCCTTGTACGAGTATCACAACCTTACCCTCTGATCTCACCAATCCTCATCCCACCCCTTGTACCAGCGCACCAGTTGTAACCCCCATTCTCCCTATCCTCAACCCACCTCTCGTACCAGTGATCCTTTCATAACCCTCTCTCTCCCCAATTGTCACACCACCCTTTATACCAGTGTCCGAACTGTAACCCCCCCGACCCAAATCCTCTCCACACCCATCAGACCAGTGTCCCAAATGTAACTGCCACATTCCCCAATCCTCTCCCACCCCTCGTGCCAGTGTCCGAATCGTAATCCCCACTCTCCCCAATCCTCTCCCACCCCTAACTCTCCCCTCACCCTCCCCAATCTTCGCCCCACCTCTCACCCTCCCCAATCCTTGCCCCACCCCTCACTCTCCCCTCTCTCTCCCCAATCCTCACCCCACCCCTCACTCTCCCTGATCCTCACCCCACCCCTCTCTCTCCCCAATCCTCACCCCACCCCGCACTCTCCCCGATCCTCACTCCACCTCTCACTCTCCCCAGTCCTCACCCCAATCGTCACTTTCCCCAATCCTCACCCACCCCTCACTCTCCCCAATCCTCGCTTCACACCTGACCCTCCCTGATCCTCACTCTCCCCGATCCTCTCCCCAATCCTCACTCTCCCCGATCCTCGCCCCACCCCTCACTCTCCCCAATCCTCTCCCCACCCCTCACTCTCCCCGATCCTCACACTCTCCTCACTCTCCCCGATCCTCTCCCCGATCCTCACTCTCCCCGATCCTCAGTCCCCAATCCTTACCCCACCTCTCACTCTCCCCAATCCTCACCCCACCCTGCACTCTCCCCAATCCTCACCCCAATCGTCACTCTTCCCAATCCTCACCCACCCCTCACTCTCCACTCACTCTCCTCAATCCTCACTCTCCCTGATCCTCTCCCCAATCCTCACTCTCCCTAATCCTCACTCTCCCCGATCCTCTCCCCAATCCTCACTCTCTCCGATCCTCGCCCCACCCCTCACTCTCCCCGATCCTCACCCCACTCTTCACTCTCCCCAATCCTCACCCCACCCCTCACTCTCCCCGATCCTCGCTCCACACCTCATCCTCCCCGATCCTCGCTCCACACCTCACCCTCCCCGATCCTCACTCTCCTCTCACCCTCCCCGATCCTCACTCTCCTCTCACCCTCCCCGATCCTCACTCTCCTCTCACCCTCCCCGATCCTCACTCTCCTTTCACCCTCCCCGATCCTCACTCTCCCTAATCCTCACCCTCCCCGATCCTCACTCTCCCCAATCCTCACTCTCCCCGATCCTCTCCCCAATCCTCACTCTCCCCGATCCTCACCCCACCCCTCACACTCCCCGATCCTCACCCCACCCCTCACTCTCCCCAACCCTCACCCCACCCCTCACTCTCCCCTCACCTTCCCCGATCCTCGCTCCACACCTCACCTTTTCCGATCCACGCTTCACACCTCACCCTCCCCGATCCTCACTCTCTCCTCACTCTCCCCAATCCTCACTCTCCCCAATCCTCGCCCCACCCCTCACTCTCCCCTCACTCTCCCCTCCCCTCACTCTCCCCACCCCTCACTCTCCCCACCCCTCACTCTCCCCACCCCTCACTCTCCCCACCCCTTACTCTCCCCAATCCTCACCCTACCCCTCACTCTCCCTGATCCTCGCTTCAGCCTTTGTACCACTGTCCAACTCTCCGCATTCCTCACCCCACCAGGGTCCCATTTGTAACCCCAACTATCCCCATTTGTCACCCCACCCATCATGCCAATGCCCCAACTGTAACCCCCACACTCCCTTTTCTTCACCCCACTTTGTACCAGTGTCCCAGTTATAACTCCCACTCTTCATTTTCCTCACCCCACTTTCGTACCTATGGCCCAACCATAACTCCCACTCTCCCGATTCGTCACCGCACCTTTCATACCAGTGTCCGACTGTAACTCCCACTCTCTCCATTCCTCATCCCACCCCTTGTACATGACACAGTTGTAACCTCCATTCTCCCCACTTCTTACTCCGCCCATACCAGTGTCTGAACTATAGCCCCCACTCTCCCCACTCCCCACTGTACCCATACCAGTCTCCAAACTGTAGCCCCCACTCTCCCCACTCCTTACTCTGCCCATACCAGTGTCCGACTGTAACTCCCACTGTCTCCATTCCTCATCCCACCCCTTGTACATGACACAGTTGTAACCCCCATTCTCCCCACTCCTTACTCAGCCCATACCAGTGTCCGACTGTAGCCCCCACTCTCCCCACTCCTTACTCCGCCCATACCAGTCTCCAAACTGTAGCCCCCACTCTCCCCACTCCTTACTCTGCCCATACCAGTGTCCGACTGTAACTCCCACTGTCTCCATTCCTCATCCCACCCCTTGTACATGACACAGTTGTAACCCCCACTCTCCCCACTCCTTACTCCGCCCATACCAGTGTCCGACTGTAGCCCCCACTCTCCCCACTCCTTACTCCGCCCATACCAGTGTCCGACTGTAGCCCCCACTCTCCCCACTCCTTACTCTGCCCATACCAGTGTCCGACTGTAACTCCCACTGTCTCCATTCCTCATCCCACCCCTTGTACATGACACAGTTGTAACCTCCATTCTCCCCACTCCTTACTCTGTCCATACCAGTCTCCGAACTGTAGCCCCCCACTCTACTTACTCCGCCCATACCAGTGTCCGACTGTAACCCCCACTCTCCCCACTCCTTACTCCGCCCATACCAGTGTCCGACTGTAGCCCCCACTCTCCCCACTCCTTACTCTGCCCATACCAGTGTCCCGACTGTAACCCCCACTCTCCCCACTCCTTACTCCGCCCATACCAGTGTCCGACTGTAGCCCCCACTCTCCCCACTCCTTACTCTGCCCATACCAGTGTCCCGACTGTAACCCCCACTCTCCCCACTCTACTTACTCCGCCCATACCAGTGTCCGACTGTAACCCCCACTCTCCCCACTCCTTACTCCGCCCATACCAGTGTCCGACTGTAGCCCCCACTCTCCCCACTCCTTACTCTGCCCATACCAGTGTCCCGACTGTAACCCCCACTCTCCCCACTCCTTACTCTGCCCATACCAGTGTCCCGACTGTAACCCCCACTCTCCCCACTCCTTACTCCGCCCATACCAGTGTCCGACTGTAGCCCCCACTCTCCCCACTCCTTACTCTGCCCATACCAGTGTCCCGACTGTAACCCCCACTCTCCCCACTCCTTACTCCGCCCATACCAGTGTCCGACTGTAGCCCCCACTCTCCCCACTCCTTACTCCGCCCATACCAGTGTCCGACTGTAACCCCCACTCTCCCCACTCCTTACTCCGCCCATACCAGTGTCCGACTGTAACTCCCACTCTCTCCATTCCTCATCCCACCCCTTGTACATGACACAGTTGTAACCTCCATTCTCCCCACTCTTTACTCTGCCCATACCAGTCTCCAAACTGTAGCCCCCACTCTCCCCACTCCTTACTCAGCCCATACCAGTGTCCGACTGTAACTCCCACTGTCTCCATTCCTCATCCCACCCCTTGTACATGACACAGTTGTAACCCCCATTCTCCCCACTCCTTACTCCGCCCATACCAGTGTCTGAACTATAGCCCCCATTCTCCCCACTCCTTACTCTGCCCATACCAGTGTCTGAACTATAGCCCCCATTCTCCCCACTCCTTACTCTGCCCATACCAGTGTCTGAACTATAGCCCCCATTCTCCCCACTCCTTACTCCGCCCATACCAGTGTCTGAACTATAGCCCCCATTCTCCCCACTCCTTACTCCGCCCATACCAGTCTCCGAACTGTAGCCCCCATTCTCCCCACTCCTTACTCTGCCCATACCAGTGTCCGACTGTAACTCCCACTCTCTCCATTCCTCATCCCACCCCTTGTACATGACACAGTTGTAACCTCCATTCTCCCCACTCCTTACTCCGCCCATACCAGTGTCCGACTGTAACCCCCACTCTCCCCACTCCTTACTCTGCCCATACCAGTCTCCGAACTGTAGCCCCCACTCTCCCCACTCCTTACTCTGCCCATACCAGTGTCTGAACTATAGCCCCCATTCTCCCCACTCCTTACTCTGCCCATACCAGTGTCTGAACTATAGCCCCCATTCTCCCCACTCCTTACTCCGCCCATACCAGTCTCCGAACTGTAGCCCCCACTCTCCCCACTCCTTACTCTGCCCATACCAGTGTCCGACTGTAACTCCCACTCTCTCCATTCCTCATCCCACCCCTTGTACATGACACAGTTGTAACCTCCATTCTCCCCACTCCTTACTCCGCCCATACCAGTGTCCGACTGTAACCCCCACTCTCCCCACTCCTTACTCTGCCCATACCAGTCTCCGAACTGTAGCCCCCACTCTCCCCACTCCTTACTCTGCCCATACCAGTCCGACTGTAACCCCCACTCTCCCCATTCCTTACTCTGCCCATACCAGTGTCCCGACTGTAACCCCCACTCTCCCCACTCTTTACTCTGCCCATACCAGTGTCCGACTGTAACCCCCACTCTCCCCACTCCTTACTCTGCCCATACCAGTGTCCGACTGTAACTCCCACTCTCTACATTCCTCATTCCACCCCTTGTACATGACACAGTTTTAACCCCCACTCTCCCCACTCCTTACTCTACCCATACCAGTGTCTGAACTGTAGCCCCCACTCTCTCCTTTCCTCACCTCATCCCTAGTACATGTCCCAGTTATAACGCCACTCTACCCCATAACGCGCACTCTCCCCCATCCTCACCCTTCCCCTCTTACCAGTGTCATAGGAAACCTACAGCACTGTACAGGCCCTTCTGCCCACAGTGCTGTGCCAAACATGTACTTACTTTGGAAATTATCCAGAGTTACCCATAGCCCTCTATTTTTTCTGAGCTCCGTGTACCTATTCAAGAGTCTCTTAAAAGACCCTATCGTTTCCGCATCCACCACCATCGCCGGCAGCCCATTCCATGCACTCACCACTGTGTAAAAAAAAAACCTTACCCCTGACATCTCTGTACCTACTTCCAAGCACCTTAATACTGTGCCCTCTTGTGTTAGCCATTTCAGCCCTGGGAAAAAGCCTCTGACTATCCACATGATCAATGCCTCTCATTATCTTATACACCTTTATCAGGTCACCGCTCATCCTCCGTCGCTCCAAGGAGAAAAGGCCAAGTTCACTCAACCTATTCTCATAAGGCATGCTCCCCAATCCAGGCAACATTCTTGTAAACTCCTCTGCACCCTTTCTATGGTTTCCACATCCTTCCTGTAGTGAGGCGACTAGAACTGAGCACAGTACTCCAAGTGGGGTCTGACCAGGATCCTATATAGCTGCAACATTACCTCTCGGCTCTTGAACTCAATCCCACGATTGATGAAGGCCAATGCACCGTATGCCTTCTTATCCACAGAGTCAACCTGCACAGCAGCTTTGAGTGTCTATGGACTCAGACCCCAAGATCCCTCTGATCCTCCACACTGCCAAGAGTCTTACCATTAATACTATATTCTTCCATCATATTTGACCTACCAAAATGAATCACCTCACACTTATCTGGATTGAACTCTTATCTGCCACTTCTCAGCACGGTTTTGCATCCTATCGATGTCCCGCTGTAACCTCTGACAGCCCTCCACACTATGCACAACATCCCCAACCTTTGCATCATCAGCAAATTTACTAATCTATTCTTCCTCTTCCAAGTCATTTATAAAAATCACGAACAGAAGGGGTCCCAGAACAGATCCCTGAGGCACACCACTGGTCACCACCCTCCATGCAGAATATGACCCATCTACAACCACTCTTTGCCTTCTGTGAGCAAGCCAGTTCTGGATCCACAAAGCAAGGTCTCCTTGGATCCCATGCCTCCTTACTTTCTCAATAAGCCTTGCATGTGCTACCTTATCAAATGCCTTGCTGAAATCCATATACACTACATCTACTGCTCTACCTTCAACTTGTTTGTCACATCCTCAAAAAATTCATTGAGGCTTGTAAGGCACGACCTGTCTTTGACAAAGCCATGCTGACTATTCCTAATCATATTATGCCTCTCTGAATGTTCATAAGACCTGCCTCTCAGGATCTTCTCCATCAACTTACCAACCACGAGTAACTCCCCAGTTGTAACCCCCTACTCTCCCTCTCTCCTCACCTGTCGTACCAGTGTACCACTTCTTTAGCAGCTCCCCTTCACACTGCCTCTCCTGTATCTACTCTCTCATTCACCACCCCCCCCCCCCCCCCGGTCACTGGCACCATCCTCCCCTGATGTCACTGTCCCTCCTGCATTGAGGGTGAGGGAGGGGCGGCTGTGCACTGACGTCTGTTTTTCATTTTTGGAGCATCTGCTTTTGGATGTGTTTTATAAACACTACCACTGGAGAGGTGTGACTCGGGTTGAGCTGGAGTTGTCTCTGGGCCTTGCCTGCTGAGCAGAGCCCTTGCCTCTGAATCAGGCGAGTGCCAGCAGAGCTACTGTAGGTATGGTCTGCAGTCACCTCTCCGGGAGGAGGCTACACAACATCCACACCACAATCACCAGTCGCACAAACAGTTACTTTTCCCAAGCAGTAAGGCTGATCAATACCTCCAGCCATTAACCCACTCCCAACTACCCCTAGTCCTGACGAAGGGTCTCGGCCTGAAACGTCGACTGCACCTCTTCCTAGAGATGCTGCCTGGCCTGCTGCGTTCACCAGCAACTTTTATGTGTGTTACCCCTACTTTATCATTTCCTGTTAGAGTGGCCTTATGGAGACACTCCTGTACCAGGCATCATCTTATGGGCATACAATCAATCTGTGTATATCAACTATCTTATATCTTATGTATTTATATTTATTGTGATGTTTTTAATGTTGTGCTCTTTATCTTGTCTTATCCTGGTGCTGCACTGGATCCGAAGTAACGATGGTTTCATTCTCCTTTGCACTGTGGTACAGGAAATGACAATAAGCAATCTTGACTCTGGTCTTGTTTTGAGGAAGTGAGGCTGTCAAATCCCAGTGCTTGCCCCCTATCCCAATCCAATTGATCCTCACTGCTTAGATGACGTGAAGTGTATTGTTTTGTGTAATGAATTGATCTGTATGAAGAGTATTAGACAAGCTTTTTCATTGTACCTTGATTCTGTAGAACCTGGATGCAGCCCACACGTGACACCACGCATTCTGACGGTCACGGTTATTTTATTGTTGTCACATGTACCAACATTGTGGTGCAATTCCAGTTCCAATTCCATCCAGGCATTAATAAGAACAAGAATGATCCTCAGATGAAAGTGCACAATTCAACAAAAACAAATCAGAACAATATCAGAATCACATTTATCATTACTGATTTATAAGATGTAAAATTTATTATTTTGTATCAGCGGTACTGTAAATTCTGACATGCTCACTGGGACCCCTGTAAATACTGACACACTCCTCGCAATCCCTGTGAAACGCTTAGAACCCAATGCTAACTGCCCTTTCAACACCTCCTATTATCCCATACTTCTGTCAGTCACCGTGTCCTCTCCCAGTATTGTAAACAGGCATTTAGCATTTTTGGATAGTTGGCCATGCAGGAAAAGGTTATTGCTGAAATGTGGGAGCGGCCAACATGTAATGCCATGCATCCTGTAAGTACTGAGTCAGAGGGTGGGGAGCTGATGCTCCCTGCGAGCGAGTCAGAACCTGGAGCTTCTCTTGCTGTTTGAGCACCTGGATTGCCGCTTTTTTGCAGTACAACGTGGCAAACAGAACAGACTTAAACATCCTTCACCTATACTTTCAGCTGCTGCATCTCCTTCCTAGTCTGTGTCCATGTTTGTGTGTGTATTTGTACATCTCTCTAAGCTGTTTGTATCATCTCTTCTCTACTTGCTTTTTGCTATCTTGTTCCCCAAAATGTGGGTGTTATGAAATTATCATGGAACATGAGAGGCTGTGATCCAGATACAGTTAATTGGAATTCTCTTTGTCTCCCATTTGGACCGTTAGCCCGTGGACTGTCAGTGACTGTGATTCTCAGGTTATTCTCCTTTGGGCTGTTTCCCCTTCTGGTTGTTTCCCTGCGGACTGTCAGTGACTGTGATTCTCCGCTCATTCCCCTTCAGACTGTTTCCCTGTTCACTGTCAGTGACTGATTTTCTGCTCATTTCCCTTTTGACTGTTTCCCTGTGGACTGTCAGTGACTGTGATTCTCCGCTCATTCCTCTTTTGACTATTTCACCAGGAGTTGTTAGTAAATGTGTTTCTCAGCTCATGACGCTATGGACTGTATCCCCATGCACTGTTAGTGACAGCGATTCTCAGCTTGTTCCCCTTTGGACCGTTTCTCCGCACACTGTCAATGACTGTGATTCTCAGCTCATTCTCCTTTCGACTGTTGCCCAGTGTTCTGTCAGCAACTGTGATTATAGTTCATTCTTCTATGGACTGCTGCCCTGTCTACTGTCAGTGATTGTGATTCTTCACTCATTCTGCATTCAAACGTTTTCCTGCGAGCTGTCAGAGACTGATTCTCAGCTCATTCTCCATTTGACTAGTTTCCAGTACCCCATGCACTGTCAGCAACTGTGAGGGGATTGGGAAAATCAGGTTGGTGTCGGTTTGCAAGGGAGTGGAATAACTGAGATCTTATTAGGGAGCTTAGCGTGAAGGCAGTGATCATAATATGATTGAATTCATTCTGCACTTTGAGAGGGAGAAGCAGAGGTCACATGTATCAGTATTACAGCTGATTATAAAGGGAATTACAGAGGCATGAGGGAGGACCTTGCCTAGGTAGATTGGAGGAGGATTCTGGCAGGGATGATGGCAAATATGTCCAACAGAGGAAGAAGTTCTCAAATGGCATGGTAGGCAACTGTGGCTGACAAAGGAAGTTAAAGACTGCATGCAAGCCAAGGAAAGGGCATTTAAGCAAAAGTGTGTGGGAAGTGGGAAGTTGGATGATTGGGAAGCTTTTAAAATCCAACAAAAGGCAACTAAAAAAACTACTAGAAGGGAAAAGATGAAATATGAGGACAGACTAGCCAATATTATAAAGCAATATACCAAAGATTTCAGTTATATAAGGAGGAAAATGGAGGTTAGAGTTGATATTGGACCACTGGAAAATGATGCTGGTGAGGTAGTGATGGGAGACAAAGAAATGGCAGATGAACTTAGAGGGTACTCTGCATCTGTCTTCACTGTGTGCCAGAAGTCAGTGAGTGCTATTGCTATTACAGAGCAAAAAGTGCCAGGGAAACTCAAAGGTCTGAAGGTGGTTAAGTCACCTGGGCCAGATGGACGATATCCTTGAGTCCTGAGAGAGGTTATTGAAGACGTAACGGATGCATTGGTCATGATCTTTCAAGAATCACTTGATTCTGGTATGGTCCCGGAGAACTGGAAGATTGCAAATGTCACTCCACTCTTTAAGAAGCGAGGAAGATAAAAGAAAGCAAATTATAGGCCAGTTAGCCTAATCTAAGTGGTTGGGAAAGTGTTGGAGTCTATTATTGAGGATGTAGTTTTAGGTTACTTGGAGACTAATGATAAAATAAATCAAAGTCAGCATGGTTTCTGTGAAGGGAAGTCTTGCCTGACAAATCTGTTAGAGTTCTTCAAAGAAGTAACAAGCAGGGTGGACAAAGGAGAGGCAGTGGATGTCATTTACTTGGATTTTCAGAAGGTGTTTGATAAGGTGCCACATGTGCCTCCAAACAGCAGCCAGGATATGAACTACAGCAGGAGATCGAAAAGGTGTGTCAGAAGGGCAATGTCATGATAATCGTTGGGGATTTTAACATGAAAGTGGATTGGGAAACCCAGACCGTCCTTGACCTCAAGAGAGAGAATTTGTAGAATGTCTAAGGTTTGGCTTTTTAGAACAGCTTGTTGCTGAGCCCACCGGGGATCGGCTGTGCTGGATTGGGTGTTGTGCAATGATCCGGAGGTGATAAGAGAACTTAAGGTTAAAGAACCCTTAGGGAACAGTGATCACAATATGATCGAGTTCACTTTGAAATTTGAGAAGGACAAACTAAATTCCAATGTCTCAGTATTTCAGTGGAATAAAGGAAATTACAATAGCATCAGAGGGGAACTGGCCAAAATTGACTGGAAAGTGACACCAGCAAGAAGGACAGCAGAAGGAAACTAAGAAGTTCATTCGGAAGGAAAAGATCAGTTATGAAAGGAAGCTGGCGACTAATATCAAAGAAGATACTAAAAGCTTTTTAAAGTATATAAAGGGTAAAAGAGAGTCAAAGATAGATATAGGACCAATAGAAAATGACGCTGGAGATATTGTAATGAGAGACGCAGAGATGGCAGAAGAACTGAATGTGTATTTTGCATCAGCCTTCACAGTGGAAGACATCTGCAGGATAGCGGACATTCAAGAGTGTCAGGGAAGTGAAGTATGTGCAGTGAAAAGTACGACTGAGAAGGTGCTCAGGAAGCTTAATGGTCTGAGGGTGGATAAATAACCTGGATCTGATGGAATGCACCCTCGGCTTTTGAGGGAAGTAGCTGGCGAGATTACAGAGGCATTATCAATGATCTTTCAAGAATCAATAGATTCTGGCGTTGTACCAGATGACTGGAAAATTGCAAATGTTACTCCGCTGTTTCAGAAGGGTGGGAGACAACAGAAAGGAAACTATAGACCTGTTTAGCCTGACATCAGTGGTTAGTTGTTGGAATTGATTGTTAAGGATGAGATTTTGGAGTACCTGGAGGCACATGACAAGATAGGCCAAAGTCAGCATGATTTCCTGAAAGGAAAATCCTGCCTGACTAACTTACTGCAATTTTTTGAGGAAATTACAAACAGGGTAGACAAAGGAGATGCAGTAGATGTGGTGTACTTGGATTTTCAGAAGGCCTTTGACAAGGTGCCGCACATGAGGCTGCTTACAGAGAAACATAGAAAACCTACAGCACAATTCAGGCCCTTCGGCCCACAAAGTTGTGCCAAACATGTCCCTACCTTAGAAATTACTAGGCTTACCCATAGACCTCTGTTTTTCTAAGCTCCATGTACCATGTACCATGCTTAGCGAGATAAGAGCCCATGGAATTACAGTGAAGTTGCTAGCTTCGGTGGAGTATTGGCTGGTCGGCAGAAAACAGAGAGTGGGAATAAAGGGATCCTATTCTGGATGGCTGCTGGTTACCAGTGGAGTTCCACAGGGGTCAATGTTGGGACTGCTGCTTTTTACGATGTATGTTAGTGGTTTGAACTATGGGACAAATGGATTTGTTGCTAAATTTGCCGATGTTACAAAGATAGGTGGAGGAGCAGGTAGTGTTGAGGAAACAGAGAGCCTGCAGAGGGACTTAGGTAGTTTAGGGGAACGGGCAAAGAAGTGGCAAATGAAAAACAATGTTGGAAAGTGTATGGTCATGCACTTTGGTCAAAGAAATAAAGAGGCAGTCTATTATTTAGAATCAGAATCAGGTTTATTTTCACCGGCATGTGACGTGAAATTTGTTAACTTAGCAGCAGCAGTTCAATGCAATACATAATCTAGCAGAGAGAGAAAAAAAATTAAATAAAATAAAACATAATAAATAAGCAAGTAAATCAATTACATATTATTACGTATAGATTATTAAAAAATGTGCAACAACAAATACTGTATATTAAAAAAAGTGAGGTAGAGTCTAAAGCTTCAAAGTCCATTCAGGAATCAGATGACAGAGGGGAAGAAGCTGTTCCTGAATCGCTGAGTGTGTGCCTTAAGGATGAGGTGTTGGAGTACTTGGAGACTAATGATAAAATAAGTTAAAGTCAGCATGGTTTCTGTAAAAGGAAAACTTGCCTGCCAAATCTGTTCGAATTCTTCGAGCAAATAACAAGCAGGGTTGACAAAGGAGAGGCAGTGGATGTCATTTACTTGGATTTACAGAAGGGATTTGATAAGGTGCCTTACACGAAGCCGCTTAACAAGATTAAATCCTATGGCATTACAGGAAAGATACTGGCATGGATAAAGGAATGGCTGACAGGTAGGAGGGAGTCAGTGGGAGTAAAGGGGGTCTTTTCTGGTTGGCTGCCAGTGACTAGTGGTGTTCCTCAGGGGTCAGTATTGGGACCGCTACTTCTCACATTGTTTGTCAGTGATTTAGATAATGGAATTGATGGCTTTGTGGCAAAGTTTGTGGATGATACGAAGATAGGTGGAGGGGTAGCTAGTGCTGAGGAAGCAATGTGAATGCAGCAGGACTTAGAGAAGTTGGAAGAATGGGCAAAGAAGTGGCAGATGGAATACATTGTTGGGAAATGTACGACAATGCATTTTAGTAAAATGAACAATAGTATAGACTATTATCTAAATGGGGAGAAAATTCAAACATTAAGTTGCAGAGGGACTTGCGAGTTTTCATGCAAGAACACAAAGTTAATTTACAGGTTGAGTCTGGTAAAGAAGACAAATGAAATGTTGGCATATATTTTAAGGGGAGTAGTATATAAAAGCATGGAGATCATGCTGAGCCTTTATAAGACACTAGTCTTGGAGTATTGTCAACAGTCTTGGCCACACTTGGAGTATCGTCAACAGTCTTGGGCCCTAATATCTCAGAAAGGATGTGTTGTCATTGGAGAGAGTCCAGAGGAGGTTCACGAGGATGATTCCAGAAATGAAGGGGTTAACATATGAGGAGCGCTTGGCAGCTTTGGGCCTGTACTCACCGGAATTTAGAAGAATGGTGTAGATTTCATTGAAACCTACTGAATGTTGAAAGTACTCGATAAGGTGGATGTGAAGAGAATGCTTCCTATGGTGGGGGTATCCGGAACTAGAGGGCACAGCCTCAAAATTGAGGGGCAACCCTTTAGAACAGAGGGAAGGAGGAATATTTTTAGCCAGAGAGTAGTGAATCTGTAGAATGCTCTGCCACAGACTGCGATGGAGGCCAAGTCCATGGGTATATCTAAGGCAGAAGTTGATCATTTCCTGATTGGCCAGGGCATCAAAGGATATGGGGAGAAGGCAGGTGTATGGGATTGAGTGAGATCTGGAATCGGCCATGGTGGAGCAGACTCAATGGGCTGAATGGCCTAATTCTGCTCCTATGTCTTATGGTTTTAAGGGCTCACCAGTGTTGTCTGTACAGTAAGTACATGGGCTGTGGCCTCACCACTATTCTCTGTAAAGTAAGTACATGAGCTGTGGCCTCACCAATGTACTCTGTGCAGTATGCCAGCTGAAGTCTAACCAGTGTTCTCTGTACAGTACACCAGCTGAGGCCTGACCAGTGTTCTCTGTACAGTACTTTAGCTGTGACCCAACCAATGTACTCTGTACAGTACATCAGATGTGGCCTAGCCAGTGTTTTACAAAGTCATACAAGAACCCTCCTGTTCTTGTATTCAATGTCCCAGTTGACAAAGGCCTTTATCTTGTTCTGTATTTATTGTTTACCTTGTTCTACCTCAATGCGCTCTGTATTCTTATCTGTATGAACAGTTTGCAAGACAAGCTTTTCATTGTACTTGGTACCTGTGACAATAATAAAACTTTTCCTATGGGCTAAGGTGACATTCAGATCAACTCTGATTTGGGTTGTTTTCTCTGGAGCAGCGGAGACTGTGGGGAGATCTGATCAAAGTTTATGAGAGACAGACAATATCTTTTTCTCAGGGTTGAAATGACTAGTACCAGAGGGCATGCATTTAAGGTGATGCAAGGGGCAAGTATTTTTACGCATAGAATGGTGAGTGACTGGAATGCACTGCCTGAGATGGTGGTAAATACGGATACGTCAGGGACTTTTAAGAGATGTTTAGATAGGCAGTTGAATGTGAGAAAATGGAAGGGTATGGACATTGTGTTGACAAAAGGGATTAGTTTGGATAGCCATTTGATTACTAATTTAATTGTTTTAGCGTAACATTGTGGGCTGAAAATCCTGTCCCTGTGCTTTACTGTTCTATGTGCCAATCGATTACACAGGCTCACCAGGTTAGTGACGGACTCCTGTCCCTACCCTGGACTGGTGTCCAGTGTGTTACCGTTCTATGTGCCAATTGATTTCACAGGTTAACAGTGTGTTATGAGGGTGTGAGGATCATTGGAAGAGCAAAGGTCAGTTATTCCCCTCTGTTGCTGTTTCCAGTCTGTTTAAGAGTGTGTCTGTGTTCCTGTCGCTCCCACCCTTCCCCTCTTGCTTCCCTTGGCCAAGATGGGAACCATTTTATACTGGGAACATGAAAGGACTTGGGACCCGAGGGTGTCACTGTACTTGACCCACTGTTCTCTGGATTCTGTGTGTCCCTAGCAGACGTAAACAATGAGCGACGGGATCATGGGGAAAGCTGCCACGATGGAGATCACTATAAACAGCAACGGTGACAGTGCCCAGCTGCCAGAGGACGACAGCCTGGAGCAGGTAAGTGCAGCAATGCCCCGGTACAGATGTAGACTGGTGTTAGGGAACAGGTAATGGTCCCTCATTGTGTTAGGCAGGAATGTCCCAGAACAGATATGGAATGGTGTTGGGGAACAAGTCACTACTCCTTGACGTGATTGCAAGCGCATCCCAGCACGGATGTGGACTGGTGTCGGCGATGAGGTTACAAGATCTTTGTTTTTGTCCAAAACTTTACTCGTGTACTTTCCCAGTTGAAGAACCAACTTGGTCCACACTCATTCCCTCCCTACGGAGGAGCACAATGTGAATATCCAGGCATTGTGTACGCTGTAGATTTCACTGTGTCAAAGTCAAGGTTATCGTCCGATGCATGAGTACAAGTTTAGGGGAAACATGAGGGGGAACTTCTTTACTCAGAGAGTGGTAGCTGTGTGGAACGAGCTTCCAGTAGAAGTGGTTGAGGCAGGTTCGATGTTGTCATTTAAAGTTAAATTGGATAGCTATATGGACAGGAAAGGAATGGAGGGTTATGGGCTGAGCGCAGGTTGGTGGGACTAGGTGAGAGTAAGAGTTTGGCACGGACTAGAAGGGCCGAGATGGCCTGTTTCCGTGCTGTAATTGTTATATTGTTATATGGTTAAGTGCACACAGGTAGAATGAAAAACATGCAGAAGTATCACAGGGGCAGAGTGTTTGATAAACAGAAATTATGCAAATTTTTACAAGAAAGTTCACAATTAGAACAAAAAAAAGAGTATGTAGTGCAAAATGATCAAAGAGATTCTGCAGATGCTGGAGATCCAGAGTAACACACACAAAATGCTGGAGGAACTCAGCAGATGAGACAGCATATGTGGAAATGAATAAACAGTCAAAGTTTCGGGCTGAGACCCTTCACTAGTCATCCAGCATTTTGTGTATATTGCTAAAGTAGTCATAGAGTTGCTAAACAAATTTAATGATATGTGCCAGTGATACTAAAGCTGATTCTGATTTTAAACTAGTGATTAGGGTTGTGCCAATTGGTTAAGGAACTGAATAGCTGAAGGGAAGTCGCTGTTGCTGAACCTGGTGGTGTGGGACTTCAGGCTTCAGTACCTGCTGCCTGATGGTTGTTGTAAGAAGATGGCAAGGTCCTGATGGGGTTAGGCCGTAAGCTGTAGATATCTCTGACACACTCAACTCTAACCCTGCTGCACACTCAGACTTCCTCACACACACTGACACTCACTCAGATCTCAACTCTCAAACTCAGTCCAAATGGACCTTGAAAGATTCCGACTCAATCTCAAACTTGTTCATGCAACTCACAGCTTCTGCAGCCCTTCACGGACCCTGTCCAGCAGACCTGTTCCCACCCTCAAAGATGAAAAGATAAAGATTAAAGGTTACTTTATTTGTCAGTGTACATAAAAACATAGAGTGAAACAACACACTCCAAGGATGTGCTGGGGGCAGCCCATAAGTGTCACTGTGCTTCCAGTGCCAAAGTAGCATGGCCACAACTTACTGACCCTCACTGCTATATCTCTGGGATATGAGAGGAAACTTGAGCACCTGGAACAAAACCCACGTGGTCACGGTGAGAATGTGCATACTCTTTCCAGGCAGCAGCGGAAATTGAATCCAGATCACTGGTACTGTAAATTGTTGCGCTTGCTGCTACCAAAACCCACAGTAATTCATCCTCAGACCTTGTCCCTTGAATTCACCCTCACCCCTGGCTGTCAGCTCAGGCTGAATCCCAGCCAGTGGCTTTTAGTTACTGCAGCGTGTGCTATATATCAGTCGGCACAGGTCTCTGTGATTGCCGGGATGCTGCCGCAGAGACCACCCTCCGCTGATCCCGCTGAGGCTGTCTTAAACACCAGGCTGCTCCACACTCAAACTGGTTCTGTTCTCTGTCCTTGGTCTGCAGGACCTCCAGCAGGTGATGGTTTCTGGACCAAATCTCAATGAGACCAGTATTGTTTCCGGAGGTTACGGAGGGACAGCAGAGGGGATCATTGCCAGCGGCACTATCAAAGGTAGGTCCAATCGGCTGTGATCATAATGAATGGTGTGGTGAAGATTGGCCTGCCCCTGCAGTGGGGAACAGTCTATGCTTGAGGGACAGGAGAGAGTTGCAAGGTCACTGTATTCTGACAGACTGAGGAATTACCTGGGAAAGAGACTGGGTAATTGAAAAAATAAGATTAATTTTATTTGTCACATGTACATTGAAACATACAGTTAAATACATTGTGTCAAATCAAATTAGCTGATGATGTGCTGGAAACAGCCCACAAATATCACCATGCTTCCAGCACCAACATAGAATGCCCAGACAACTTACTAGCCCTAACCCGTATGTCTTTGGAATGTGGGAGGAAACTGGAGCACCCGGAGGCAACCCACGTGGTCACGAGGAGAATGTGCAACCTCCTTAAAGACAGCAATGGGGATTGAATCCTAATCTTAGAGCCTTGCACTAATCACCATGCACTTTGGTGTCTGAGGGGCGGATTAGCAAACTCCTTGGGATGGGCAGGAGAGAGGATTGGGGAATGGGGTTTGTATTGTTGGAGGATTCTGGGAAAGTGGAATGGATAAGGAAGGGGTTATTGCGCTAACTGCTACATGTCCTGTCCCCTGCCCCCACCCTCACTTGGGGATGGTTGATCTACTCCTCAGACACCATGGAACTTGGTGGTTAGTGCAGGCCTTATAGCACTGGGTCTAAGATTAGGTGTCTGAGGTAGGGGGAGAGGAGTGGATCAGTGAGCTTCTCAGGGTGGGGGCAGGAGAGATGATTGGGGAGTGGGTTCTGTATTGTTGGAGGATCCTGTTAGTGGAATGGACAAGGGAGAATGTGTTGTGAAGTGGTAAATGGGGAGGGGGGGGTTGGAGGGGTGGTCACACTAGCAGCCCCTTTCAGCCTGAAGTGTTGCCATTAGTCATCGTAAACATTTAAGTTCTGAGGGTGTCCCTGTTAGGCACATCTTTGTGACTGTGTGTGGAAAGGGAAGTGGTTCATAACACTGATGGGCTGCCCTCTAGCTTCCCTTGTGTCTGTGCTTTTGATAAAACAGAATGTTTCCATTTCACGGGCCGATCTGATCTGAAAGTGTCTAGTCTCGCTGAAGTTGAGTATTGGGCCAGCTGGACTGTCAAAAGTTGTGTCTGCAATGAGAGGTATTCGTTAGGCAGTGATATGTGACAAGCTAGGCACAACTCTGGGGTGGGGGGGATGCTGTGGATAAGTTCTGAGGAATGCAATTCATAACAAGATTCCTAAGGTCATAAAGTATACAGAACATAAACAGTCTATTCAGCCCATCATAGTCATACTGACCTTTTGCCCATCTATACTTGCAGAGCAGATTTTCCAGGCTGCTGCCTGGATTAGACAGCAGGTTTTATGAGGGGAGGTTGAGTGAGCTACAACTTTTCTCTTTGGATGAAAGGAGCATGAGAGTTAACTTGATATATGTGTACAAGATGATAAAGGCATAGCCAAACTTCTTCCCTAGAATGGCCCACAGGGGGGAGTAATTTTATGAGGAAAGTATAGGGGTATGTTTTAGACTCTTAGGTAGGCACATAAGACATAGGAGCAGAATTAGGCCATTCAGCACATCAAGTCTCCTCTGCCGTTCCATCATGGTTAATCCCGGATCCCACTCAACCCCATACACCTGCCTTTTTGTCACATGCTTTGATGCCCTGACCGATCAGGAAACTATCAACTTTCGCTTTAAATATACTCACAGGTTTGGCCTCCACTGTAGTTTGTGGCAGAGCATTCCACAGATTCACTATTCTTTGGCTAAAAAAAAATCCTCCTTACCTCTGTTCTAAAAGGTTGTCCCCTCAAATTTGAGGCTGTGCCCTCTAGTTCTGGATACCCTCCACCATAGTAAACATCCTCTCCACATTCACTCTTATCTAGTCCTTTCAACATTCGGTAGGTTTTGATGACATCCTCCTGCATTCTTCTAAATTCCAGTGAGTACAGGCCTCCTCATATGTTAACCCCTTCATTCCTGGAATCATTCTCGTGAACCTCCTCTGGACTCTCCATTGAGAACATATCCTTTCTGAGATAAGGGGCCCAAAACCATTGATAATACTTGGTGCTGCCTGACTAGTGTCTTATAAAGGCTCAGCCTCACCTCCCTGCTTTTAAAATGAATGCCAGCATTGCATTTGCCTTCTTCACTACAGACTCAACCTGTAAATTAACCTTCTGGGTCTTGCACGAGGACTCCTAAGCCCCTCTGCACCTCTGATGTTTGAATTTTCTCCCCTTTTAGATAATAGTTCATAGTATTGTTCCTTGTACAGAAAATATATTATCATACATTTCCCAACACTATTCCATCAGCCACTTTTTTGCCTATTCTTCCAGTTTGTATGCCCTGCTGCAATCACATTGTTTCCTCAGCACTACCTGCCACTCCACCTATCATCATATCATCTGCAGACTTTGCCACAAAGCCATCAATTCCATTATCTAAATTATTGACAAACAATGTGAAGAGTAGTGTCTTCTATCAGCTGAACAGTCCATTGGGTGGGGGATGATGGAAGCTGTGGTCTGGGATGGGCTGGGCAGTCCATTGGGTGGGGGGTGGTGAAGCTGTGGTCTAGGATGGGCTGGGCAGTCCATTGGGTGGGGGTTAATGGAAACTGGGGTCAGGGATGGGCTGGACAGTTCATTGGGTGGGAGGAGGTGGACGCTGTGGTCAAGGATGGGCGAGGCTCTCCATTGTGTGGGAGGTGGTGAAGCTGGGGTCAAGGATGGGCTCGACAGTCCATTGCATGGGAAGTGGTGGAACGTGGGATCAGGGATGGGCGAGGCTATCTATTGCGTGGGAGGTAGTGGAAGCTGTGGTCAGGGATGGCCTAGCCTGTCTGTTGGGTGGAAGTGGTGGAAGCTGTGGTCTGGGGTGGGCTGGACAGTCCATTGGGTGGGGGTTAATGGAAGCTGTGATCTGGGATGGGCTGGGCAGTCCATTGGGTGGGGGTTAATGGAGGCTGTGGTCAGGGATGGGCGAGGCTATCCATTGCGTGGGAGGTAGTGGAAGCTGTGGTCAGGGTTGGGCTGGACAGTCCATTGGGAGGGAGGAGGATGGCCATATCCACAGGGCTCGGATGGAGGGTGAGTGGAGTCTTGATGAGGTTGTGATGGTACACCGGGGATGAAGTAGGTAGGAACAGGAACATCTCTGCTGCAATTCCGCCAGTTAAACAAGATGTGGCCTGTGTCTAATTTCTCCTCTTTTTCTAACTTGCAGCCAAGCTAGAGGCAGTAGATCTTCCGTGGAAGCACAGGGCAGTGGGAAGTCCCAAGGACGGAAAATCCTTGTTCAATCTGTTGCCGAAAGTCAGGATTTGCAAACCTAGTAGGCAGTGAATTATTAACTAGCTTGTTAACAGTTAAGGCTAATGTTATAGTTATCACAGTTAATTACACACTGAGAGCGATGTATCCAAGAGTTATGTTGCATCTGGAGAACAGGGTCCCCAAGGAGCATTGCCCAGTCAAAGAACTCTGTGACCAGTTACAGTTGGGGTAGTTCTAGTTTAACTTGCTGTGCTTGGTTTATATAACCAGTATAGAGATCCCCATTGCACACTGGGTCAGACTGACTATGATGAATTCAAAGGTTCAATTTAATGTCAGAGAAATGTATACAATATACATCCTGAAATGCTTTTTCTTCGCAAAACATCCATGAAAACAGAGAAGTGCCCCAAAGAATGAACGACAGTTAAATGTAAGAACCCCAAAGATCCCCCCTCCCGTGCGTAAGTGGCAAGCACAAGCGTGAACTAAACGAAAGCAAAGACACAGACTTTGCAGTTACCCCAAAGACTATCGCATTTCAACCGGCATTCAGCATCCCACAGGTTCTCCCTCTCCGAGGTGATGCATTAGTGATAATTTTTCAAAACTCGTTAGATTCTGGACTAGTTCCTGAGGATTGGAGGGTGGCTAATGTGACCCCACTTTTTAAAAAAGGAGGGAGAGAGAAACCGGGGAATTATAGGCCGGTTAGCCTAACGTCAGTGGTGGGGAAACTGCTGGAGTCAGTTATCAAGGATGTGATAACAGCACATTTGGAAAGCGGTGAAATGATCGGACAAAGTCAGCATGGATTTGTGAAAGGAAAATCATGTCTGACGAATCTCATAGAATTTTTTGAGGATGTAACTAGTAGAGTGGATAGGGGAGAACCAGTGGATGTGGTATATTTGGATTTTCAAAAGGCTTTTGACAAGGTCCCACACAGGAGATTAGTGTGCAAACTTAAAGCACACGGTATTGGGGGTAAGGTATTGGTGTGGGTGGAGAATTAGTTAGCAGACAGGAAGCAAAGAGTGGGAATAAACGGGACCTTTTCAGAATGGCAGGCGGTGACTAGTGGGGTACCGCAAGGCTCAGTGCTGGGACCCCAGTTGTTTACAATATATATTAATGACTTGGATGAGGGAATTAAATGCAGCATCTCCAAGTTTGCGGATGACACGAAGCTGGGTGGCAGTGTTAGCAGTGAGGAGGATGCTAAGAGGATGCAGGGTGACTTGGATAGGTTGGGTGAGTGGGCAAACTCATGGCAGATGCAATTTAATGTGGATAAATGTGAAGTTATCCACTTTGGTGGCAAAAATAGGAAAACAGATTATTATCTGAATGGTGGCCGATTAGGAAAAGGGGAGGTGCAACGAGACCTGGGTGTCATTATACACCAGTCATTGAAAGTGGGCATGCAGGTACAGCAGGCGGTGAAAAAGGCGAATGGTATGCTGGCATTTATAGCGAGAGGATTCGAGTACAGGAGCAGGGAGGTACTACTGCAGTTGTACAAGGCCTTGGTGAGACCACACCTGGAGTATTGTGTGCAGTTTTGGTCTCCTAATCTGAGGAAAGACATCTTTGCCATAGAGGGAGTACAAAGAAGGTTCACCAGATTGATTCCTGGGATGGCAGGTCTTTCATATGAAGAAAGACTGGATGAACTGGGCTTGTACTCGTTGGAATTTAGAAGATTGAGGGGGGATCTGATTGAAACGTATAAGATCCTAAAGGGATTGGACAGGCTAGATGCAGGAAGATTGTTCCCGATGTTGGGGAGGTCCAGAACGAGGGGTCACAGTTTGAGGATAGAGGGGAAGCCTTTTAGGACCGAGATTAGGAAAAACTTCTTCACACAGAGAGTGGTGAATCTGTGGAATTCTCTGCCACAGCAAACTGTTGAGGCCAGTTCATTGGCTATGTTTAAGAGGGAGTTAGATATGGCCCTTGTGGCTACAGGGGTCAGGGGGTATGGAGGGAAGGCTGGGTTCTGAGTTGGATGATCAGCCATGATCATAATAAATGGCGGTGCAGGCTCGAGGGGCCGAATGGCCTACTCCTGCACCTATTTTCTATGTTTCTATGTCTCCATTCTCACAGCGAGCGGGAGACATAAGTCAAGTCAAGTCACTTTTTATTGCCATTTTGACCGTAACTGCTGGTACCGTACACAGTAAAAATGAGACAATGTTTTTCAGGACCATGGTGCTACATGAAACAACACAAAAACTATACTGAACTATGTAAAACAACACAAAAACTACACTAGACTACAGACCTACTCAGGACTGCATAAAGTGCACAAAACAGTGCAGGCATTACAATAAATAATAAACAAGACAATAGGCACAGTAGAGGGCAGTAGGTTGGTGTCAGTCCAGGCTCTGGGTATTGAGGAGTCTGATGGCTTGGGGGAAGAAACTGTTACATAGTCTGGTCGTGAGAGCTCGAATACTTTGGTGCCTTTTGCCAGATGGCAGGAGGGAGAAGAGTTTGTATGAGGGATGCATGGGGTCCTTCATAATGTTGTTTGCTTTGTGGATGCAGCGTGTGGTGTAAATGTCTGTGATAGCGGGAAGAGAGACCCCGATAATCTTCCTAGCTGACCTCACCATCCGCTGCAGGGTCTTGCGATTTGAGATGGTGCAATTTCTGAACCAGGCAGTGATGCAGCTGCTCAGGATGTTTCAATACATCCTCTGTAGAATGTGGTGAGGATGGGGGTGGGAGATGGACTTTTCTCAACCTTCACAGAAAGTAGAGACGCTGCTGGGCTTTCGTTTGCTATGGAGCTGGTGTTGAGGGACCAGGTGAGATTCTCCGCCAGGTGAACACCAAGAAATTTGGTGCTCTTAACGATCTCTACGGAGGAGTCGTCGATGTTCAGTGGAGAGTGGTCACTCCATGTCCTGAAGTCAACAACCATCTGTTTTGTTTTGTTCACATTCAGAGACAGGTTGTTGGCTCTGCACCAGTCTGTTAGCTGCTGCACCTCCTCTCTGTATGCTGACTCATCGTTCTTGTTGAGACCCACCATGGTCGTGTCATCGGTGAACTTGTGGTTCGAGCTGTGTGTTGCAGCACAGTCGTGGGTCAGCGGAGTGAACAGCAGTGGACTGAACACACAGCCCTGGGGAGCCCCCGTGCTCAGTGTGATGGTGTTGGAGATGCTGCTCCCGATCCGGACTGACTGAGGTCTCCCAGTCAGGAAGTCTAGGATCCAGTTGCAGAGGGAGGTGTTCAGGCCCGGCAGTTTCAGCTTTCCAGTCAGAGTTTCTGAGGAATGATTGTATTGAATGCTGAACTGAAGTCTATGAACAGCATTCGAACGTACGTGTCTTTTTTGTCCAGGTGGGTGAGGGCCAGGTGGAGGGTGATGGCAGTGGCGTCATCTGTTGAACGGTTGGGACGGTACGCGAACTGCAGGGGGTTTTGATGTGCCTCATGACGAGCCTCTCGAAACACTTCATGATGATGGATGTGAGTGCTTTGCCTCTCTGATGGCCCGGGACAGTTTGGCCCTCGCTGTTGTTAGGGCTGCCTTGTCGCCTGCTCTGAAGGTGGAATCACGGGACCTCAGCAGTGCACGCACCTCCGCAGTCATCCATGGCTTCTGATTAGCGTGTGTAGTGATGGTCTTGGACACAGTGATGTCATTGATGCACTTGCTGATGTAGCTAGTCACTGATGCCATGTACTCCTCTAAGTTGGTAGAGTCGCCATTGGTTGCAGCCTCCCTGAACATGTGCCAGTCAGTGTGCTCAAAGCAGTCTTAAAGAGCGGAGATGGCTCCTGCTGGCCAGGTTTTCACCTGCTTCAGAACTGGTCTGGAGCGTCTGACGAGCGGTCAGTATGCTGGGATTATCATAACAGAGATGTGGTCTGAGTAACCGAGGTGGGGGCGGGGCTCCGTCCAGTAAGCATCGGGAATGTTTGTGTAAACAAGGTCCAACGCGTTCGCCCCTCTCGTTGCAAAGTCCACATTCTGATGGAATTTGGGGAGCACTGACTTAAGGCTCGCGTGGTTAAAATCTCCGGCGACAATAAACAGTCCATCAGGGTGTGCGTTCTGCAGTTCACTAATAGCCCCATGCAGTCCACAGAACGCCTCCTTAGCATTAGTGCTGGGGGGAATGTAGACACCAACTATAAGGACAGTGGTGAATTCTCGTGGGGAATAAAATGGTCTGCATCTAACAGTCACAAACTCCACTAGCGATGAGCAGTATCTTGAAACCAGCACAGAGTTCTTGCACCATTCCATATTGATGTAAACACACAAGTTGCCACCGTGAGTCTTACTGGAAAGAGCTGCATCCCTATCCGCTCGAAACAAGACGAACCTGTCCGACTGAATAGCGGCGTCCAGGATTCCATTGGAGAGCCACGTTTCCGTGAAAACATACGCACAGCAGTCTCTGCACTTTGCACTCCCACCGAGTACTTCATTGGAGTCGAATATAGTCCAATTTATTGTCCAGGGAGCGGACATTGGAGAGCAGAATGGACGGGAGAGCCAGCCGGCTAGGGTTTGCTTTTTGCCTGGCACGGTCTCCTGCCTGCTTGCCTTGCTTCCACTTCCTCCCACATCGCTTACGACATTCTCACCTCCAGCCACTGGCATCAGGCGACTCCGAGGACTGTAGGCCCGATCCCCTCAGCAAGCCGAGGTCGCGTAATTTAACCAGCAGATCTTCATGAAGGTTTGTTTTTGGGTGGTCTCTGTATTGTAGCAGTATCTGGTGATGGTAGATAGTCGCTCTGTTATCCATGTGCCCTAATCAAAAATTGTGCCTTAAAATTAAATTAAAAAATTAAAGTAACACCAGATCCGAAAGGCCACTGCTGCTGTGCTGCCTGCTGTAGTGCACAACCTACTGCTTTACGATGTTAAAAGGTCCGTTTCGTCGCTTTTTATGAGCTCTGTGCCCGAAGATCGCAAAGATCTCACGTCTTCAGGCCCATGGCGACAGATTTTCCGCCTCCCTGACAACACATGAGTCTCCTGCCGTGATACCGACCCTCGATCCACCCGTCTCCAGAGCCCCAAGATCTTATAAACCATATAACAATTACAGCACAGCAGGCCATCTCGGCCCTTCTAGTCCATGCCGAACACTTACTCTCACCTAGTCCCACCGACCTGCACTCAGCCCATAACCCTCCATTCCTTTCCTGTCCATATATCTATCCAATTTTACTTTAAATGACAACATCGAACCTGCCTCAACCACTTCTGCTGGAAGCTTGTTCCACACAGCTACCACTCTCTGGGTAAAGAAGTCCCCCCTCATGTTACCCCTAAACTTTTGCCCCCCAACTCTCAACTCATGTCCCCCCTCAACCTTCTTCGCTCCAAAGAATAAGAACCTAACTTGTTCAACCTTCCTCTGTAACTTAGGTGCTGAAATCCAGGTAACGTTCTAGTAAATCTTCTCTGTACTCTCTCTATTTTGTTGACATCTTTCCTATAATTCAGTGACCAGAACTGTACACAATACTCCAAATTTGGCCTTACCAATGCCTTGTACAATTTCAACATTACATCCCAACTCCTATCTCCTATACTCAATGCTCTGATTTATAAAGGCCAGCATACCAAAAGCTTTCTTCACCACCCTATCCACATGAGATTTAGGGAACTATGCATCACTATTCCTAGATCCCTCTGTTCTACTGCATTCTTAAAATGCCCTACCATTTACCATGTATGTCCTATTTTGATTAGACCTACCAAAATGTAGCACCTCACATTTATCAGCATTAAACTCCATCTGCCATCTTTCAGCCCACTCTTCTAATTGGCCTAAATCTCTCTGCAAGCTTTGAAAACCTACTTCATTATCCACAACGCCACCTATCTTAGTATCGTCTGCATACTTACTAATCCAATTTACCACCCCATCATCCAGATCATTAATGTATATGACAAATAACATCTTAGGCTTACAAACACTAAACCGCCTCTCAGGCCGATCCCTTGGTGTGCCGAACAACAGCTGGTCCTGAAACCCCGAGAACCCGTCCCATTCCCGCAAAGAACCAAAGTCTGCATATAACTCCAGGTCAGGGTCTTCCGAAGAACCCTGAAAGGGAAAAATAAAGATATTAAAGATGGAAATAGAGCTGTTTGGGAAGATGCAAGCAAAGGAGTTGCTGTTTAGCGCCATCTTAACTTCGCCTCCACCAACGAATTCCACTCTATCCTGCTGTGTGTGTGGGACCATCCCCCAGTGAGGGTCAGTGTGTGTATGGGTCCGTTCCCCAGTGAGGGTCAGTGTGTGTGTGTGGGACCGTCCTCCAGTGAGGGTCAGTGTGTGTGTGGGTCCGTTCCCCAGTGAGGGTCAGTGTGTGTGTGGGTCTGTTCCCCAGTGAGGGTCAGTGTGTGCGTGGGACCGTCCTCCAGTGAGGGTCAGTGTGTGCGTGGGTCTGTTCCCCAGTGAGGGTCAGTGTGTGTGAGACTGTCCCCCAGTGAGGGTCAGTGTGTGTGTGGGTCCGTCCCCCAGTCAGGGTCAGTGTGTGTGTGGGACCATCCCCCAGTCAGGGTCAGTGTGTGTGTGGGACCATCCCCCAGTCAGGGTCAGTGTGTGTGGGACCATCCCCCAGTGACGGTCTGTGTGTGTGTGTATCTGTTCTCCAAGTGATCAGTGTGTGTGTGTAGGACTGTCCCACAGGGCATAACCTTTTGTGATCAAGGTGGTGTGAATGGACTTTCCCTGCTGTTATCTGGGCTCTGAGCAGGTTCTGCAGAGCTTATTTTGAGATTCAGTGCAGAACAGGCTCTTTGAGCCACGTTGCCCAGTGACCCATTATTTGACTCTAGCCTAATCACAATTCAATTTACAGTGACCAATTCACCTACCAACCTGTACGTCTGGACTGTGGGAGGAAACCTGCGCCCACGGGGAGAACATACAAGCTGCTTACCGTGCAGCGCGGTACTGTAAAGCGTTGTGTTAAGCACTACGCTACCATGCCAGCCCAGCTGGACACAGGGAAGGGGAAGGGCAATACAGACCAGCCAGAGGTGTGGTAAATGCCGAGGACTCCCAGAGGGTTAGCATGGCAGAGTGGCTCACTATCTGATGTGAATGCAGAAGGGGTTGGCCTCACTTACACCTGTCCCGCTCCGTAAAAGTGTAACACACAAAATACAGGAGGAACTCAGTAGGTTAAGCAGAATCTGTTGAGAGGAATAAACAGTCAACATTTCAGACCGAGATCCTTCATCAGGTCTAGAAAGTAAGGGGGAAGAAGCCAGAAGATGTGGGAGAAGTGGCAAGTTGGCAGGTGAGCAGCTGCCTGACGTGCTGAGTTCTTCCAGCATTTTGTGTCTATTGCTCCAGATTTTCAGTGTCTGCAGACTCTCTCGTGTTCAATGAAGGTTATGGCTCTGGTTCAGTGCGCATCACCATGCACCATCACCGACCTCTGACCCGTGTTCACTTCCTGAGGTGGCCAGTTTGGTCTGCAAGCTGCAAGTCCGCCCATTGCAGTGCAGTTCAACTGTTGCTTGCTGTGTTGCTAACTTTGTGTACATGGCTGTGGATTAAGTTCCCACTGCCTGCCTTGACCAAATTGTGTGGGCAGGGCTGTACTGAGAGAGGCTCACACTGTGGGAGCTCTCTCTCCTAAAGTTAGAATTTGCGGCAAAATTTGCCAGATAACTGTTTTGGAGACTTTGGGAGAGTGAAATATCACCTCGGCAATGACTGAAACAGTTTCTTTGCCTGGGAGGATTTGCTTCGGTGAAGTTTTCTCAGCGCTCAGCAGTGAGTGCAGCTGGCGGTTTGCCAAAGTGTGAGTCTGACCTTGCCGGGAACAGGGACCGATTTATTCCGTTTGTAATAACGAAATGCCCCTCCTGTTCGGAGTGCTTAGCCCAGGGCGGCTCGGTGAAGAGGACTTTGGACTTTCGAGCAGTGGACTGGCCAGGGAAGAGTTTCATCTCTTCACGATTGCTGCGCAGACGGCGCTGAGGTTTCTTCTAACATTGCACGGACTTCCCTGCCCATCCACTCCTTTTCTCCTCCCGTCTGGTCCAGTTTCATCTCTGAATGGTATTTTTGACTGTTTGCTGGTGTTCTGCTGGGTGTAGACTGTGTTCCCCAACCCCCCAGCGGTACTGTTTGAACTTGAACTGCGTCATGGCTGGGCGCGGCTCCAAGATGGCGCGGCCTAAGTCCTACATGCAAACTACTGGCTCAGGAGTGGCAGCTGACGAAGAGGGCCACCCATTCAGATTCCTGACCTTAAAGAACGCTGTACAGTGTACTGTGCCTACTTCAGTCCGTAGGAATGCTGCCATAAAGGCCATGGCGGAGTCTGTTGGAGGCCGTGAGGGCATTGTTGCGGTAGCGGTTTTGAATGGGAAAACTACTTTCCATTTGATGTCACTGAGGGGTGTGGTTTTGGCCCTGAGTCAGGGGTTAGGGGTGGGGAGGGTTTTTATGTAGGTGGAGCCCCATGCAGGTGGTAATACTCCCTGACGTCTACCCTCATCTCCCTGACAAGTCCCTATTTCCCTATCTGTGCTCCATCGGCAAGGTGCGTTCAAAAATAACCCCGATACGGTATAGGGCACCTCCGTGGGGCTATGAGCACCTATTCTCATTCCAGCACCGTCTGCTTATGCAGCTGGAGCAGGGTAGGGATGCTGAGGGGCAATACGATACCATCCCCTGGTCTTTGGGTTGCCTGAGGTGCAATGCTTGTAAAGAATTTGGGCATATTTGGAAGAATTGCCCAAATTGTCAGGCTGCCAACTTGGCCTTGGAGGCACAGGGTGATGCCGCTGGGCCTTCCTGCGCTGACCCCCCTCTGACTGTCCCACCTCCCCGTTATCCCCTTCTGTGTCACCGGCTGTGGAAGTCGTGGTTGGACACGGGGCGGGTGACCGGGACGGGTGGGTTCATGTGGTGGGCAGGAAGGCAAAGAAGAAAATAAAGTTTCTGAAGGCTTCTCCCCCAGAGAAGGAGCAGGTTGTTGCTGTTGAACTGAGCCCAGAGGGTCCCGTGGCTCCAGAAATTCAGCAAGAGCCTGGGAAGTCGGGAGGGGAGGTAATGCCGGAGGTTAAGGATGCCTCTGAGGTGGAGATCAGTGTGCCTCAGCACATTTGCAGCCTGAAACGGAGGAAGATGTACCCCTGGTTAAGACCCTGTGTGCAGAGTTTGTCCCCCCAGGGCTGGAGGATTGCCCTGTTATGCAGGGGCCCTGTGCTGGGGAGACATCTCCGGAATGCGGGGCCTTCAGGCCCATGAGTGGCACCACTAAGGGGGAGCCGTGTGGGGAGGTGGACCTGTCTCCATTTGGAATTGTGCACTCAGAGTGCATACTCCCTGGGGAGGGGCAAAGCCCTGTGGTCGCCTTTGGGTAACGGGTCTCCGGGGGACTGGTCTTCCAAATTGTTGCCTCGACTGAGGCAAGGTGCTCAGCCGAGGCACGCGCAGTCCACAAGGGGACCCAGTGCAGCCTGGAAGTGTCACCCCTTGCAGCCAGACGGAAGGAGTGTGTCTCGAGGGATCAGGAGGGAGGGGACTCTCCCAGTGTTGTTTGCAGGGAAGGGAGCGAGGGTGTAGAGCTGGATACAACCCGGCAAGCTCGTGCCCAGGATGTGGCAGGTACTCTGGATCCAGAGCTGGAGGGGCTTCCCTCTGTCACTGGTCCCGGAGATGGGGTAGAGCCCGTGGTCAGGCCTACAGTGCGGGTAAGGAGTGAGGTGGTCACATCGGGTGTTGATGACAACTGCCTGGAGGGGGATAAGAGCGGTGCACCTGGTGAGGGGGAAGATGGGGACTCTTTTGAGGCCGAGATAACCAACTTCCTCGACCCCAGCACCGAGTTGCAGCTCATCTGTCTTGAGGAGATCTGGCAGTTTTTGCAGGATTACTGGAGGAAGTCTTTCAAGGCCCGGTTGGCTACTGATCATTGGTCTGGTCAGGTCAGGGAGGGGTCGTCCAGTCGATCCGCATGATCCTCCAAAAGAAGGGGAGGGGAGCTGAGAAGATACGTAAGGATTGGTGTCCGTTCGAGAGGCTTCTGGAGCCCCTGGAGAAGGTTTACAGGGTGAAGGCAGGGGAGGGTTCGAAGGAATACTCTGCTGCTTTGTCTAGGGGCTCTGGTGAGGGGTCCCAGTAAGAATGCGCCATGAAGTTCAGTGTCGTGACCCTGAACATAAGTGGCGGTCGGGGGGCTCTCTGCAGATTTCATCAGCTCACTGTCCTCCAGGACGGGAGATATGCAGTGAGCTTCCTGCAGGAAACCCGTACTGTTCCAGGAAACGAATCCACCTGGCTCCGGGAATGACGTGGGGGAGGGAGTGGTCCACAAAACATAGAAAACATACAGCACAATACAGGCCCTTTGGCCCACAAAGCTGTGCTGAACATATCCCTACCTTAAAACTACCTCGGCTCCACTTTCAGCAGGGTGGCCATCCTGTTGGCCCCCTTTTACCTGCCCAACGTAATCAAGGTCCAAGAACTCGTGCCAGGCCGTCTGCTTCACCTCGCTGTGCATCAGGGTGACGTACCAATGCACTTTGTCAATGTGTACGCCCCTGAGCTTGGCCTGATGCAGGCGTGCCTGTTCCGAGATGTGTCTGCGTTGTTGGCGTCCGTAGATCAGAACGAATGCGTAATCATGGAGGGTGGTTTTAACTGCACCCTCGTGGGACGGGATCGCACCGGCCCCCAGAGTAGCCGAGTATCAATGAGGCAGCTCTGGGGGCTGGCCGTGTCATCGGACCTGGTCGATGTCTGCCGGAACCTTCACCCTGACTTGTGTGCTTTCTCAAGGAGGCTCGTGGATCGATAACTAGGGCGCATGTCTCCTGGGCGTTGGCTGTCTCCATGTGGCCGGTTACGTGCTTGGACCACCACCTGGTGTGGATGCAGCTGAGTGTGCTGCCTGCACGGGTGGGGTCCGTGTATTGGCATTTCAACAACCGGCTGCTGGAGGACGGCCGGTTCCAGGGTGCGTTCCGGTTGTTCTGGGAGTCCTGGCAGGAGAAGCGGGGAGTTTCCCTTCCCTGAGGTTCTAGTGGGATGTGGGCAAAGCTCACATCTGACTGTTCTGCAGGGAATACGCGCACGGCTTGACCAAGCGGCGGATGGCCGGGATCGATCGGCTTGAGAAGGAGCTGGTCGACCTGGAGTCTCGGCTGAGGCTAACCAATGGGGACCAGCCCCTCTGGGATGAGTACCAGCGGAGGAAGGAGGCACTGAGGCACCTGCAGCTCGAGAGGTCCTGAGGTGCTTACGTGAGGATCTGGACCATGCCTCGCCCTTCTTCTCTCTCTCTCGAGGAGGAGGGGTGTCTGCAGGCAGCTGGTGGAATTGCTGGCAGAGGATGGTTCCTCCGTCACGGATCTGACGAAGTCCATTCCTTTTACGAGGCTCTCTTCTCACCAGACCGGCGCAGTGAGGGTGCACACAGGGCTCTGTGGGAGGACTTGCTGAGGATCAACACTGGGGGGTGATCGGCTCGATACACCACTATCTTTAGTGGAGTTGACCAGTGCCCTCAACCAGCTGCCGAGAGGCAAGTTCCTGGGACTAGATGGGTTCACGGTGGAGTTTCTCCAGGCCTTCTGGGACATCCTAGGGGCTGATTATGCAGGGGTATTGGGGGAGAGCATGGTGACAAGTGAGAAACCCCTTTCTTGGGGCAAAGCAGTCGTGGCCTTGCTGCCACAGAAGGAGGATCTCTGTAGCCTGCGGAATTGGCACCCAATATCCCTCCTCAGCGCTGAGTCTTTGCCCGGGCGATGGCCAATGCCTGGGCTCTGTGCTAGCAGAAGTGGTCCAACCTGATCAGTCCTACCTTGTCCAGGATCTGATTTCCCTGTACGGGGGACTGGTCTGTCGGTCGCCTTTCTCTCTCTCTCGACCAAGGGAAGGTGTTCGAAAGGGTGAACCACGAGTACCTCTTCGGGACTTTGCGAAAGTTCGGTCTTGGCCACGTCCGACTGCTGTATGCTGCCGTGGAGTGCCTAGTGAAGGTGAATGGTTCCTGATAGCACCCTTTTGCTTTGGGATGGGGGTGCCCCATGTCGGGTCAACTGTATTCGGTTTGCATGGAGTCATTCCTGTGCCTTCTCTGCAAGAGATGAATGGATCTGAGTCTGCGCGCTTCTACCCCGCTTCTGCCGGGTCTGTAGAGGGGGTGTGTGGTCTAGCCTCATCCGGGCAGGGTGCTCTGGCTGCTGGGGCGGGGTGGATTGGTCCTGATCCGATTACAGTGAGTGTCGGGTGGGTGTGGGCAAGTGGAAGGGTTCCAGCTGCACTACCACCCGATGTGCTCTTCGGACCCAGGCCTCGAGAGACCATGTGAGAGAGGGTCCCACACAACGTAAGCCGTCTCGTGGGGGTGCCCACTATGCCGTTCCGTGACCTCGGCAGGTGGGGCTCCTCAGCCTTGGAGGCAGCTTACCTGGAAGAAGGAAAGCTCTGAGTTTAAACCTCTGCTGCCTTGCAGCCATACCATCCATGGGAAAGGCTTCGGGAGTAAACCCCAAGAAGAAATCCAGTGCCGGGGTCCCTAAGGCAGTTTGATCTTGTTTACAACTTCACTCTGGCAACCTCTGTGACGACACTGGTGCCAGGCTGTATCAGCGCTTGCCCTTCCCTTGGATTACATCAGTGACGTGGAGAGGGGGAACCAGCTTCATTGGCAACAGCCAGTTCTTCAAATCTTCCCGCGCTGGAGAGGACACAGTCCACCAGAGGTGCAAACCCATGTTCCCCTGGGATTGATGGCTGCCGACTACCGTTCCGTGAAGCTTCGAAGTGTTTCTTCTACGGGCTGCCCCTGCTCACCTTTCACTTCCTCGCCTTGGTGATCCGTGTTACCGTCAGGCAGCAGAGGAGGTCCCCAGTGGAAATCTCTTTTCACAGGGGTCCTTCCCCTGTACAGTGGGGACTTGGGGTGGAAGGTGTTGCATTGGGCAGTCCCGTACAACAGGTTCCTGAGCAGGTTCTCTGACACCCCGTCCACCTGTCCATTCTGTGGCCAGGAGTCAGTGTACTATGCGTACACAGAACGTGAGAGGTTTCAGCCCCTGTTTGAGTTTCTCAGGGTGCTGCTGAGGTTCTGGCTGCACTTTAGTCCTTTGCTCCTTGTATACGGGCACCCTGTACAGAAGGGGGTGGAGCGTGGGGAGGATCTCCTGGTGGGCTTGGTCCTGGGACTGGCCAAGATGACCATTCACGGGTCTAGGTGGCGGAAAGTAGAGGCTGCTGCCCGGGACGACTGCCTGCCCGCCCCCCTTTTCCGAGGATACGTTCGTGCCCAGTTGTCCTTAGAGAGGGAGCAAGTGGTCCCAGCGGGCACACTGGGGGGCTTCCGAGAGCGGTGCCCCCCCACCCGGGGTACTGACTGCTTTATAGATGGTAGTAACCATATTTAATTTGAGTATACTTACTGTCTTGTACCTTACTGACCTTGTGTATAAATAAGCTTTTAGAGTTTTGTTAAAAAAGGGGGTGATACTGAGGGAGGGTTACACTGTTTAATACTGTTTTGAACACCTGTTGGCTATGCACTGAGTGTTACAGCTCCTGACTGTTTGTACTGCCTCCATCGCTCATCAGTTGTCACACTCTGATCCATTGATTTGTTCTCTTTTTGTTCTTATACTTCCCCTCATCCCTCCACTCCTCCATCCCACATCCCTCCATCCCACTGTCACTCTGTCCCTCCACCCTTCTGCCCTTCCGTCCCACCGTCCCACCAATTCACGCCCCCCCCCCATGTCCCTCCACTCTCCCATCCTGGCCCGTATCCTGGCTGTGTTCAGGTGCTCCTGTGAAAACCCCTGCACCCTGCGGCCTCCTGATCTCCCCCAGCAGGTCAGCGGCCAGCCGGATAGCCAATCAGGGCTGCTCATCACCAGGTACAGCTGTACACTGCCCCTCTGTTGCTGCCCTGCCCTGACCTGCCGCACCCCTCGCCCCACTCCCTCTGCTGGGCTTAAGCTGTTCTATTCCAAGCACACTGCCGTTCACTGAAGTGTCTGCACTGGACCTATTCACGGTGATTGCCAGCCTCTCGAGTCTGTCAGACCTCTGAGGGCTGTTACGGTACATCTCAGCTGGCCAGGGTCTGTAAGGACCCCATGTGGGTGTTCTGGTTGGATCTCAGCTGGCTTGGGTCTGTCGGAACACTGTCAGGGCCACCCCTTAAGACCAGAAGATATTGGAGCAGATTTGGGCATTTTGGCCCATCGAGTCTGCTCTGCCATTTCACCATTGCTGATCCAATTTTCCTCTCAGCCCCATTCTCCTGCCTTCTCCCCATATCCCTTCATGCCCCGACTCGTCAAGAATCTATCAACCTCTGCCTTAAGTATACATCAGAAACTTGGCTCCACAGCTGCCTGTGTCAACAAATTCCACAGGTTCACCACTCTCTGACTAAAAAATTCCTCCTCATCTGAGTTCCAAAGGACGCTCCGTTATTCTGAGACTGTCCCCTCTGGTTGTTGACTCTCCTGCCATAGGAAACATATTCTCCACATCCTCCCTATCAAGGCCTTTCACCATTCGATATGTTTCAATGAGGTCACCCCTCATTCTTCTGAATTCTAGTGAATACGGGCCCAGAGCCATCAAATGCTCTTCATATGACAAGCTGTTCAATCCTGGAATCATTTTCATGTGCCTCCTTTGAACCCTTTCCAGTGTCACCACATCCTTTCTAAGGAGCCCAGAACTGTTCAAAATACTCCAATTGAGGCCTCTCCAGTGCTTTATAAAGTCTCAACATTACATGCTTACTTTTATAGAGTCATAGAGATGTACAGCACAGAAGCAGGCCCTTTGGCCCATCTAGTCCATGCCAAGCCATTTAAACCACCTACTCTCAACAACCTGCACCGGGACCATTGCCCTCCAATCCCCGACCATCCATGTACACACCCAAACTTCTCTCAAACATTGAAATTGAGCTTGTATACACCACTTGTGTTGGCAGCTCATTCCACACTCTCTCCACCCTGAGTGAAGAAATTTCCCTCATGTTTTCTTAAGCTTTTCACCTTTCACCCATAACCCATGACCACTGGTTGTAGTCCCACCAAACCTTAGTGGAAAAGGCCTTCTTGCCTTACCCTATACCTCTCATAATTTTACATACCTCCGTCTAATGTCCTCTCAATCTTCTACGTTTTAAGGAATACAGTCCTAATGCATTCAATCTTTCCTTATAACTTGAGTCCTCCAAACCCAACCACATCCTTGTAAATTTTCTCTGTACTCTTTCAACCTTATTTGTGAGATTCTTGTAGGTAGGTGACCAAAAGTGTACACAATACTCCAAATTAGGCTTCACTAACATCTTTTACAACTTCAACATAACAGCCCATTTCCTGTACTCAATACATTGATTTATGAAGGCCAGTGTACCAAAAGTTTTCTTTACGACCCTACCTACCAGTGATGCCACTTTCAACAAATTATTCCCAGATCTCTTTGTTATACCACACTCCTCAGTGCCCTACCATTCACTGTGTAAGACCTATACTGGTTGGTTCTACCGAAGTGCAAAACCTCATGTTTGTCTGCATTAAATTCCATCTGCAATTTTTCAGCCTACTTTTCCAGCTGATGCAGATCCCTCTGTAAGCCATGATAGCCTTCCTCACTGTCCACTACAATTGGTATCATTCGCAAATTTGTTGATCCAGTTAACCATATTATCATCCAGATCATAGATGACAAACAACAAAAGAGCCAGTGCCAATCCCTGCAGCACTCCAGTAGTCACAGGCCTTCAGTCAGAGAGGCAACCAGCTACTGTCACTCTCCTGCAAAACCAATGTCTAATCTAATTTACTATCTCATCTTACATGCCGAATGACTGAACCTTCTTGTCCAATCGCCCACATGTATCTTTGTCTAATGCCTTGCTAAAGTCCATGTAGACAACATGCACTGCATTGACTTCAACAGACACAAAATGGGGAGGAGCTCAGCAAGCCAGGCAGCATCTATCGAAAACTGTACAGTTGACGTTTTGGGCCGAGACCCTTCAGAAGGACCAGCATCTGCAGATTTTCCCTTGTTTGTGACTGCCTTGCCTTCATCCACTTTCCTGGTAATTTCCTCAAAAAACTCTATATTTTGGTTAGACATGACCTACTAAGCATGAAACCATGTTAACAATCCTTAATCAGTCCATGTCTATCCAAACACTTGTATATCTGGTTCCTTAGAATATCTTCAGTAACTTTCCCACAACTGGTGTCAGGTCCACTAGCCTATAATTTCCCGGTTTATGTGTAGAGCGGTTTTTTATACAGTGGAGTAGCACTGGCTATCCTTCAATCCTCTGGTACCTCTCTTATTGCTAAGGGTGATTTAAATATCTTTGCTTGGGCCCCAGTAATTTCTGCATTTGCCTCCTATAGGGTCCAAGGGAACACCTTGCCATACCCTGGGAATTTTTCTATTCTGTTTGCCTCAGTAGCAAACGCCTCCTCTGTAATCTGTACAGGGTCCATGAAATTGGTGCCCCTTTCTCTCAATTCCGTAGACTCTGTATCCATCTTCTGAGTAAATCCAGATGCAAAAGAATTCTGTTTTGGCTGCATGAATGGATTACTGTTCTGATCTTCCAGAGGACCAATTTTGTCTCTTGCAATCCTTTTGCTGTTAACATATCTGTAGAATCCCTTACGATCGTCCTTCACGTTGTCTGCTAGAGTGATTTGTGCCTTCTCTTAGCCCTTCTGATTTCTTTCTTAAATGTTCCCTTGCATTTCCTGCATAGGCACTTGATTTGTTCCTACCTGCCTTTTCCTGCTGCACCTTTTTTCTCTTAACCAGCGCCTCAATATCGCTTGAAAGCCAAGGTTCCCTACACTTGTTATCTTTACCTTTTATTCAGACAGGCACATACAAGCTTTGTACTCTCAACTTTTCACTTTTGAAGGGGTCCTACTGACCAAGTATGCGTTTGCCAGAAAACAGCCTGTCCCAATCCACACTTGCCAGATATTTCTGATACCATCAAATTGGCCTTACTCCAATTTAGAATCTCAACTGGCAGACTAGACCTATCTTTTTGCACGTTTACTTTGAAACTAATGGCATTGTGGCCACTGGATCAGCATCATTTTCCAGTGGTCTACTCTCATCTCTCTTTTACACTTCATATGTCTGAAGAATATCCAGTGTCCTTGACGAGTACACTGATACTCTATCACTTAATATTCTAGTTCTCTTGAAATGAATGCTTATATTGCATTTGCCTTCCTCACCACTGACTCAACCTGCAAATTAACCTTTAGGGAATCCTGCACAAGGACTCCCAAGTTCCTTTGCACCTCTGATTTTTCCATTTCCTCTCCATTTAAAGAGTCTACCCTTTTATTTCTTCCACCAAAGTGCATTACCATGCATTCCTCAACATTGTATTCCATCTGACACTTCTTTGCCTGTTCTCCTATTCTGTCTCCTTCAGCAGCCTTTCTACTTCCTCAAAACTATCTGCCCCTCCACCTATCCTAGTATCATCCACAAACGTGACAACAAAGCTACCAATTCCACATCCAGGTCATTGACATTTAACATAAAAAGGCTCCCCTTGTTCCCACTCTTTGCCTCCTGCTAATCAACAACTGCATTATCCATGCTACTATCTTTCCTGTCGTACTGTGGGATCTTAAATTGTTAAGCAGCCTCATCTGTGGCACCTTGTCAAAGCCCTTCTGAAAATCCAAGTACACAACATCCACAGGTTCTCCTCTGTCTATCCTGCTGCTCTAAAAAGCCATCTGGTAGGCATTCTAGAAATTCAGCCGTTTGGGATCCAGCACCAACCTGATTTTCCCAATCTATCTGCATATTGAAATATTCCATGACTATTGTAACATTTCCCTTTTGGCAGGCACTTTCTATCTCCCACTGTAATTTATAGCCCACTTCCTTACTATATTTGGGGGAGGGGCTGTCTACAGCTCCCATCAGGGTCTTTTTACCTTTGCAGTTCCTTAGCTCTACCCACAATGATTCAACACCTTCTGACCCTATGTCATTTCTTTCTAATGATTTGATTTCTATTCAACAGAGCCCCCCCACCACACTCTGCCTACCTGCCTGTCCTTTCGATGCAATGTGTACCCTTGGATGTTGAGCTCCCAGCTATAGTCTTCTTTCAGCCGTGATTCATTAATGCCCGCATTAGGGGAATGAGCAAAGAAATGGCAGATGGAATTCAGTGTCAGGAAATGTATGATCATGCACTTTGGTAGAAGAAATGAAAGGGTTGACTGTTTTCTAAATGGAGAGAAAATACAAAAAACGGAGGTGTGAAAGGGTTTGGGGGGTCCTTGTGCGGGATTCCCTGAAGGTTAATTTGCAGGTAAGTCAGTGGTGAGGAAGGCAAACGCAATGTTAGCTTTCATTTCAAGAGGATTAGAATATAAAAGCAAGGATGTAATGTTGAGACTATAAAGCACTGGTGAGGCCTCACTTGGAGTATTGTGAGCAGGTTTGATCCCTTTTTCTTAGAGAGGATGTGCTGAAACTGGAGAGGGTTTAAAGGAGGTTCACAAAAACGATTCCAGGATTAAATGGTTTGTCATACAAAGAGCATTTGATGGCTCTGGGCCTGTATTCTCTGGAATTCAGAAGAATGAGAGGTGACCTCATTGAAACCTATCAAATGGTGAAAGACCTTGATAGAGTGGATGTGGAGAAGATGTGTCCTATGGTGGGAGAGTCTAAGACCAGAGGACACAGCCACAGAATAGAGGGTATGAGGAGGAATTTCTTTATCCAGAGAATGGTGAATCTGTGGAATTTGTTGCCACGGGCAGCTGTGGAGGCCAAGTTTTTAAGTATGTTTAAGGTTGAGGTTGATAGTTTCCTGATTGGTCAGGTAATGAAGGGATATGGGGAGCAGGCAGGAGGCTGGGGCTAAAAGGCAAATTGGATCAGCCATGATGAAATGGCAGAACAGACTCGATGGGCGAAATGGCCTAATTCTGCTTCTATATCTTATAAGACCATAAGACATAGGAGCAGAAACAGGCCATTCAGCCCATCAAGGCTGCTGTGCCATTCTATCATGGCTGATCCCAGATCCCACTCAACCCTATGCACCTGCCTTCTCGCCATATCCTTTAATGCCTTGATCAATCGGGAAACTATCAAATGGATGTAGCCTCCACCAAAGCCTGTGGCAGAGCATTCCACAGATTCACTACTGTCCTTACCTCTGTTGTAAAAGCTTGCCCCTCAGTTGTGAGGCTGTGCCCTCTAGTTTTAGAACAGTTTGTGCTTGAACCTATCCAGGGAAAGGCTGTCTTAGCCCACCACCCTTCTCCCCTGTGGTCTTCCTGTGCACAGTCCACCTCTGCTTGTTATCAGCAGGCTGCTGCCGTGTTCACACTTGCACCAGTCTGTTTGCTTGCATTCCTTGCATGTGGAGTCTCTTCATTTCTTTACATGTTGAGAAACTGGGTTGATGTGGGAGCAGATCTGTCTGTCTCTCGGCCTCCAACAGTTCCACCTGGCGATGGGAGGCTCCCAGCTCTGCGTTCTTCTGATCCTCATTCCTTGGTCTGTTTCAGGGTCCGGTAATGTTCACCAGACCCAGAGCCACTCGGTGACGGCGAGCAGTGAGCCCGCCCGTGGCATCGCTGTGGAAAAGTTTGACGTTGTGAAAAAGTGGGGGATCAACACCTACAAGGTGAGTGTGCAGGACGGTCGCTCTATACGAGGTAATGGACAGGTAACGTGGCCCTTCAACCTGGACACTCCGTACTGTCCCACTGAATGGTCACTGTATACGAGGTAATGGACAGGTAATGTGGCCCTTCAGCCCGGGAACTCCATACTGTCCCACTGGATGATCACTGTATACGAGGTAATGGACAGGTAACGTGGCCTTTCAGCCTGGGAACTCCATACTGTCCCACTGGATGGTCACTGTAGACGAGGTAATGGACAGATAACCTGGCCCTTCAGCCCAGACACTCCATACTTCCTTCAGCGTTGGCAGGTTTGTTAGGGTTGTTGGGGAGGGTTTAAACTAATTCGGCAGGGGAGTGGGAACTGGAGTGAAATGACTCAGAATAGGACAGATGGTAAAAAAGTAAAGATAGCATGCAGTCAGACTGTTAGGAAGGGCAGGCAGGTGATGGGACTTAGTTGCAGCCAACAGGCTGAGTATCAAATCATTAGGGATGCAGAATCAGAAAGGTTAGCAAATACAGTACTCAAGGTGTTGTATCTAAATGCGTGTAGGATAAAAAGTGAAATGGTTGATTTTGCTGCAATATTACAGATCGCCAGGTATGATGATCTGGTCATCACTGAATTGTGGCTGAAGGATGGTTGTAGTTGGGAGCTGATTGTCCAAGGTTACAAATTATATCGGAGGGATAGGAAGGTAGGCAGAGGGGGTGGTGTGGCTCTACTGGTAAAGAATGGCATCAAATCAGTAGAAAGATGTGACGTAGGATTGGAAGATGTTGAATTCGTGTGGGTTGAGTTAAGAAACTGCAAGGGTAAAAGGGCATTGGTGGCAATTATATACAGGCACCCCAACAGTGGTTGGGAGGTGGACCACAGATTACAAAAGGAAATAGAAAAGGCAAGTCAAAAGGGCAATGTTATGGTAGTCATGGGAGATTTTAACATGCAGGGTGATTGGGAAAATCAGGTTGGTAATAGATCTCAAGAGAGTAAGTTTGTTGAATGCCTAAGAGATGCCTAAGAGTTTGTCTTTGAGCCTACTAGGGGATCAGCTATACTGGATTGGGTGTTATGTAATGAACTGGAGGCATTTAGGGAGTTTAAGGTAAAAGAACGCTTGGGAACCAGTGATCAAAATCTGATTGAGTTCAACTTGAAATTTGATAGGAAGGAAGTAAAGTCTGATGTACAGTATTTCAGCGGAGTAAGGGAAATTACAGTGGTATAAGAGAGGAGTTGGCCAAAGTAAATTGCAAGGAGCCGCTGGCAGGGACGTCAGCAGAGCAGCACTGGTGTGTGTTTCTGGGAAAAATGAGGAAGGTGCAGGACATGTATATTCCAAAAATGAAGAAATACTCAAATGGTAAAATACTACAACCATGGCTGACAAGGGAAGTCAAAGCCATTGTAAAAGCAAAACAAAGGGCATACAACAAAGCAAAAATTAGTGGGAAGATAGAAGATTGGGAAGTTTTTAAAAACCTACAGAGAGCAACTAAAAATATCATTGGAAGGGAAAAGATGAAATATGAAAGCAAGCTAGCAAATAATATCAAAGTGGATAGTAAAAGTTTTTTCTTTTTTTTAAATTTTATTTTTATTTGGATAAAGAATTCACAATTATCATGTACTTTTTTCACACATATAACCTTTTCCATTTTTTTATATGTATAAAACTACAATTATTTATACATTCTTAAGTACACATTGAGATGATATAAAAGGAAAATAAACATTTAAATAGATAATTATGTACTGTGGTAAATCTAACCTATTAGGCTAAGTAATGAAATTAGTTGTTAAGAAAAATGGTAATAATAGTTTCCATACAACCCTTCTGGACCATTTCCACTGGTCCAAAATGTTGCATACAAGCCTATATACCAACCATTGTAGGTGTTTATATCCCAATTTGTTCGCGCTTGTTCCTGCCCGCAGACATAATTATCCAATCCCTATGTACTTATTTACTTCATTTTTTCATTTTTTTTTATCCCTTTCCCAAATCTTTCCCTTTACTTGTGTTAATTCTCTATTTTCCAAAAAAAAACAAACATTTAGACTAGGGGTGCTTACGTTAGCAATATTACTGTGTTGATGAGAAGAGCAATATAAATCATTAGGAGAGTCATCTAAAGTCTGCTCACATTGGGGTTATATATTCAATCCATTTATTCCAGATTTGATAAAATGTTTCTTTTTGAGTTCTCAGGGAGTAAGTCAACTTTTCCATTTTAAATATTTCCAAGATAATTTCGTACCAATCTTCTAATGTAGGTGGTATTGGATTTAGCCATTTTCTAGTGATTGATTTCTTACTTGCCGCTAAGAGGGCCTGCAGCAACTTTATATCTTCCTTCTGTTCAAGGAACAATACATGCCCCAAATAGAGCGTCTCAAAGTTCAGAGGTATCTGGGACCCAAGTACCTTAACTAATGTTCTATGAATACCTTCCCAAAATAGACTTAATTTAGGGCAATCCCAGAAAATATGAAAATGATTTGCCTCCTTGGAGCCGCACCTTCTCCAACACATCACATTTGTATCTTTATATTTTTCCTGATATGGGGTCTTGAAGTATCTTATAATGTTTTTCCAACAAAGTTCTCTCCAAGTCAAAGAATTAGTCGAGGACCATTGAAAGCTGCAGATTTTCCCCCAAGCCTCCTCTGAAAGTACCAACCCCGCTTCTTTCTCCCACTTCTCTTTAATATACAGTGTATTTACATTTTTAGCATGGGAGAGTGCATTATATAGGCGAGAAACTGATTTACTAGGTATTGAACTGCAAGCCGAATTCAGAATCTTGAAAAATTCTAATTCTACTGTTGATAGGTCTGTATATCTACAACTCTGGTTAACATAGTTTCGTATTTGAAGGTACCTAAAAAAGTCATTATGTTCTAGGCCATGTTTGTCCTGCAGGATTTGGAAACTTTGTAATACTCTTTTATCTATAAATGAGAGGTAGGTTGTAAGACCTTTCTTTATCCATAGCTCAAATCTTTTATCTCCTCTGTTGGGAAGGAATTCGGTATCATATGCACACCATCTAAAGAGTTTTAACATGTTATTAATTCCACATGAATTAACCACCTTCTGCCATACTTTTAATGTAAGATTTATCCAAGCATTATTAAATTTTTCCAACTGGGCCATCAATCCTTTGTCAGCTATTGAGGCCTGAAGAGGAAAACTGTCAACTAATCCAAATTCTATTTCCTTCCATCTAGCCTTCTATTCCCTATTACACCAATATAACTGAGGGGTTATCTGTGAGGCATAAAAATAATTTCTCAGGCAAGGAAGAACCATACCTCCTCCTTCCTTCCCTAACTGTAAGGTGTTATATCGAATTCTAGGTTTCCTTCCTTGCCAAATGAAGCGGGAAATCCATTTGTCCCATTCCCTGAATTGATTATCATCCACCTCCACTGGTAAAGTACGGAAAAGATATAATAACTGAGGAAGAATATTCATTTTTATAGTATTTATCCTTGAATTTAAACTTAAAAAGGGGATAAGATTCCATCTATGCATATCTGCTTTTATCTCTGAGATTAATGGCCCATAATTTACCTGTGACAGTGTTGAAAGATCCTTCGGCAGGGTTATTCCTAAATATTTTAATGATTTAGCTTCCCACTTAAGATCGTATGTATCCTGCAATTTTTTGGATGGTGTATAATTTAGAGACATAACCTGCGTTTTCTTTACATTTATTTTATAACCTGATATTTTCCCAAAGTCATCCAACAGTGTAAACAATCCTATAAATGATTTTTCTGGTTCACTCAGGTAGACCAAAACATCATCTGCGAATAACGCCACTTTCTGTTCAATCCCTGCCACCTTGATACCTTTTACGATTTCGCTCTGTCTTATTAGTTGGGCAAGTGGTTCAATATATAGCGCAAAAAGGAGAGGAGAAATTGGGCATCCCTGTCTAGTGCCTCTCTCTAAAATGAAGGAGTCAGAGAGGTCCTTATCTTAATTCGGGCTGTAGGGCTGTCATATAGAGTCTGAATTGCTTTAATAAACCTTTCTTGAAAGCCGAATCTTCCTAACACTCTGTATAGGAATGCCCAACTAACCGAATCAAAAGCTTTCTCAGCGTCCAATCCTACTACCATTGTCTCTGTCTCGTTCTTATTAACCTGTTCTAATATGTGCAGAGTTCTCCTTATGTTGTCCTGTGTTTGTCTTTGTTGAATAAATCCAGTCTGGTCTAAATGGATTAGGCCAGGTAAAAGCTTTTCCAATCTGCGCGCTAATATAGATGTAAATAGTTTGTAATCTAAATTAAGAACACTAATTGGCCGATAATTGCCACATTCTAGTTTATCTTTACCCTCTTTAGGAATAACTGAAATAATCGCTTCTCTCCAGGAAGGTGGAGTTTCTCCTCTCTGCAAGATCCAATTAAAGGTGTTAAGTAGTAATGGGGCTAACTGTGTCTTCAGGGGCTTGTACCACTCTGAGGTAAACCCATCAGAACCCGGGGACTTTCCAGCCTTTAACCTAGAGATGGCCATGTTCAGTTCTTTGACAGTTACTGGTTCTAATAAACTTTCATTTTGTAAATCTGTAAGTTTAGGTAGATCTAAAAAATTCAATACACTGTCTATATAGGGCTCATTGGGGGCCCGGGGTTGGGAGTACAGCTCTCGATAATACGTTTCAAAACTCTCTTGAATTTTCCCTATTGTACTCTCCACAAGCTTTGTCTTTGGATTCTTTATTTTATGAATTGTATTGTCTGCTTGTTGTTTTCGTAATTTATATGCTAATAATCTAGCTGATTTACCTCCTACTTCATAATTCTTTTGTCTCAGGTAAAGAAAACTTCTTTGAGTTTCCAACGTATAAATATCATCAATTTCACTTTGCAATTTCCTAATTTCCTGTTTTCGATTTGAATTACTTTTGTTGCTATCTACAACTCGAAGTTGTTTTAATTTTCCTTGAAGGTCTGCTAATTTTTGTGCATTGATTTTTTTTCATGTGAGTAGTAATGGAAATAATTTTCCCTCTCAGTACAGCTTTCAATGTATCCCATAAAATCACTGGTGATGTTTCTCCCGTGTCATTAAGGTCTAGATATTCTTTGATTTCTCCCCTTAATCTCTCCATTACTTTCGGGTTATTGAGTATATGTGAGTTTAGCCTCCATAGTGTTTTCCTCATTTTCCTTTCCAGGATTAGAGACATAGAGACTGGGCTATGATCCGACGGATCAATTGTTGCAATATTACAGTTTTTTATCCTGAGTCTATCTGTATTAAAGATAAAGAAATAGTCTATCCTTGAATAGGCTGAATGAGGGAAAGAGTAATATGTATAATCTTTACTAGTAGGGTGTAATTCCCTCCAGACATCTATAATTCCCAACTCCTCCATCAATGAATTCACTTTCCGAGTCAGAGGTTTATTCTGAGTAACTATTCTTGAAGAATCTAATATAGGATTTAATCTAATATTAAAATCCCCTCCACAAATTACTACCCCTCGAGAACTGACCATTAGGTCAAAAATGTGTCGATAAAATGACCATTCACTACCTGGAGGAGCATAAACATTCAGCAATGTTATTTCTGTACCTTCTATTCTTCCTGTGATTTTTACAAACAGTCCTTCTTTGTCTCTAGTCTCTGAAATATGTTCATAATTAAGAGTACTTGATATTAAAGTAGCTACCCCTCTTTTGTGACTCAATTTATATGATGAATAAAATACATGCTTAAAGCCCATTTTTTAAAATTTTCCATGTTCAGATTGGCTCATATGTGTTTCCTGGAGGAAAGCTATTTGTGCCCTCTCTTTTTTCAATTTAGACATAATCTTATTTCTTTTAATTGGATTCAAAACCCCATTAACATGATAGGAAATTATTTTTACCAATTCAGTTTGCATTTTTTTCTAGTAGAAAAAAAGCACTCTCCTTTTCTAACCAAACAGTAAGCAATCCCTTCTCAACAGTAAACCAAGACATATAACCACACCCTAGACATTTCTGAACGTATAACATTTGAAAATTTTTCCCGACTTCCCACAGTGAGGCCTGAGCACCGACCCACCTCAGTTCAGAGGGATAACCTCTATCTTCACCCTGTGTTAGAGGGCCCTCAGCAGTTTGAATAATCATAGAGAATTTTCTCCTATTTATGTCTCGACCATATTGCTATCATTCAAGTTATTCCGCCTAGTTTATTTTCAGTTACCAGTTTTCATTTTACTTTTAAGTCCGATTTACTCTTTTCAGTCATTTCTCTTAATTAATCTGTATTCTCTGTACATTCGCGTCTGAATATTTGCAGCTTTTCCTTGTAGTTTGACACTCTGGTTCGAGTGGAGCGTCCTCGCCCCACTAACTGCCACGACTTCTGCCGAATCCTCTCCAGTAGCGACTCCGGTTGGGTGATAACTTTAATAGGTAGTCCCCGGTCTGCCAGGTCCAACGTTGCCTCCTCCACCGTAGCGTAAGTTTTTGTCCCTTCGTCGTAAAAGACTCTCAGCCGAGCTGGATACAGGGTCTGGAATCTGATGTTGTTTTCCTTCAGGACTCTCCGTGTTTCCGTATATTCCTTCCGTCTGGCAAGAATCTCCGGTGCGTAGTTGTGGTCTAAACTGATTTTGCAGTTGTTCCACATGAAACCTTTCTTTTGCCATGCTCTTTTAAGCACCTCTTCCTTCGTTCTGTAACTGAGAAATCTGATCAGAATCGATCTGGGCTGGGCGCCTGCCGGAGGCTGTGGTGCCAACGCGCGGTGAGCCCTTTCTATCTGTAGATCTTTTGCGGCTGGTATATCAAGGTTCTCTCTAAGCAGCTTCTCCACGAAGGGAATCATCAATCCGGGTTTACCTTCGGTTCCTTCAGGAACTCCGTAGATCCTCACATTTTCCCTTCTCGAGCGGCCTTCTTGATCTATTAGTTTCCACTGGAGCTGGTCTTGTAGCTTCAGCATTTCTGCTATCACTTCCTCGGCGTTTTGTAGCTTCTCTTCAATTCCAACAATCCTCGCTTCGGCTTCATCTATCCGCGAGTTAGTTTTTACTATTTCTCCTTTAATATCTTCCAGCTGTTTGCTGTTATCTTGTCGGAACTCGCGAATCTCTCCGAGAATCAAAGACAGAGTCACCGATTCCCCCTCATTATCTCCGTCCTGGCTTGCCGTGGGGGAGCTAGGCCCGTCGCCTTGCTGCGTCTCTTTATGTTTATCAGCCTTCGGAGCGGACTTTTTATTCTTGTTCTTAGACATCATCCTTGCCCCTTTTATTAATATAGTTATGCAATATTAAGTATTTGTCTAAATTCGATTTTGGGGCAGTTTACCTTCTTTTTTGTCGAGGGACCTTTTCCTTACGCTGCCATTCCCTTGATGACCCGGAAGTCCCCCAGTAAAAGTTTTTTCAAGTATGTTTAGAAAAAAGAGAAATGAGAGTGGACATAGACCACTAGAAAATGCAGGAGAAATACTAACGGGGGGCGAGGAGATGGCTGATGAACTAAAAGAGTATTTTGCATCAGTCTTCACTGTGGAAGACACCAGTGGTATGCCTGATGTTGTAGTGTGTGAAGGAAGAGAAGTGGGTGCAGTTACTATTACAAGAGAGAAGGTGCTCAAAAAGCTGAAAGACCTAAAGGTACATCAGTCACCCGGACCAGAGGAACTGCACCCTAGGGTTCTGAAAGAAGTAGCGTTAGTGATTGTGGTTGTATTAGAAATGATCTCTCAAAAATCGTTGGACTCTGGTATGGTGCCAGAGAACTGGAAAACTGCAAATGTCACCCCACTCTTTAATAGAGGAGGAAGGCAGCAGAAAGGAAATTATAGACCAGTCAGCCTGACCTCAGTGGTTGGGAAGAAGTCAGAATCAATTATTAAGGATGAGGTGATGGAGTACTTGGTGACACAGGACAAGATGAATTGAATTGAATGATCTTTATTGTCATTATACATAGGTACAATGAAACTCTGTTTGGCTTCCTCTCAGGCAATTAAATAAAGCAGTAGATAAAAACAAGGCAGTAATAGAAAAACGGTATTAAATAGGTAAGTAGCAGAAAATAAGTGGCAGCCGCACCAGGATGTCACAGTAATGCACAAAGTGCTGTTAGTGCAAGTATTTGAGTGCTTGTGGGTGTGTGTGTGTGCTCACAGTTTCAGTCATTGTCCTGTGGGAGTGGTGTGAGGGAGGCCACAGCTCTGGGATAGAAGCTGTTCCTCAGTCTATTTGGTCTGGCTTTTAGTGTCCTGAACCTTTTGCTGGACGGCAGCGGGTCAAAGAGGGAGTGGCTGGTGTGTGTGGTGTCTCTGGTTATGCTGATTGCTTTCCTCCTGAGTCTGCTGGAATAGATGGTGTCCAGTCCTGGGAACTCCATCCTGACAATTCGCTGGGCCGCCTTCACCACGCGATGCAGGTCTTGTAGCCCAGCGGCTGTGCTGCTGGCATACCACACGGTGGCGCTGTTGGTCAGGGTGGTTTCAGTTCTGCTTCTGCAGAAGTTAAGCAACAGCTTTTGTGGGAGTTTGGCCTGTTTCAGCTTTCTGAGGAAGAAGAGTCTTTGTTCTGCCTTTTTTACAAACAGCGAGGTGTTGGTGGTCCGTGTCAGCTGTTTTGACAACTTAACTCCAAGGAACAGATAGTACAAAGTCAGCATGGTTTCCTTCAGGAAAAATCCTACCTGACAATTCTGTTGGAATTCTTTGAGGAGATTACAAGTAGGATAGATAAAGGGGATGCAGTGGATGTTGTATATTTGGATTTTCAAAAACCTTTGACAAGGTGCCACACATGAGGCTGCTTACCAAGTTAAGAGCCCATGGTATTACAGGAAAGTTACTAACATGGTTAGAGCATTGGCTGGTAGGAGGCAGTGATTAGGAATAAAAGGATTCTTTCCTAGTTGGCTGCCAGTGACTAGTGCTGTTCTGCGGGGGTCAGTGATATAGGTGATGAAGTAGATAGCTTTATTGCCAAATTTGCAGTTGATACAAAGATTGGTGGAGGGGCAGGTAGTGTTGATGAAAAAGGCTTAGATACAAAGACTTAGACAGATTAGGTGAATGAGCAAGAAAGTGGCAAATGAAATACAATGTTGGAAGATACATGGTCATGCACTTTGGTAGTAGAAATAAATATGTGGACCATTTTCTAAATGGGGAAAAAAATTCAAAAATCTGAGACGCAAAGGGATTTGGGAGTCCTTCTGCAGAACACCCTGAAGGTTAACTTGCAGATTGAGTCGGTGAGGAAGGGAAATGCCATGTTAGCATCCATTTTAAGAGGATACATTTCTAGAATACAAGAGCAGTGATGTGATACTAAGGCTTTATAAGTTACTGGTGAGGCCTCACATTGAGTGTGGTGAACAGTTTTGGGACCCTCATCTTAGAAAAGATGCACTGGCGTTGGAGAGGGTCCAGAGGAGGTTCACAAGGATGATTCCAGGAATGAAAGGGTTATCATATGAGGAAAGTTTGATGGCTCTGGGTCTGTACTCACTGGAATTCAGAAGGATGAGGGGGGGATCTCATTGAAATCATTTGAATGTTGAAAAGCCTAGACAGAGTAGATGTGGAAAGGATGTTTCCTATGGTGGGAGAGTCTAGGACAAGAGGGCACAACCTCAGGATAGAGGGGAGCCTTTTCAAAACAGAGATGAGGAGAAATTTCTTTAGCCAACGGGTGGTGGTGAATTTGTGGAATTTGTTGCCACGTGCAGGCCAGGTCGTTGGGTGTATTTAAGGCAGAGATTGATAGGTTCTTGATTGGACATGGCATCAAAGGTTAAGGGGAGAAGGCCAGAAACTGGGGTTGAGGAGAATAAAAAAAGGATCAGCCATGATTGGATGGTGGAGCAGATTTGATGGGCCAGATGGCCTAATTCTGCTCCTATGTCTTATGGTTTTATGGTCCATACTGTCCCACTCGACAGTTGCTGTGTACAGCGTTACAGACAAGTAACCTGGCCCCTCAGCCTGGACACTCAAGCCTTCTTGTGATGGATCCACTCATCAGCAGGATCCTTTGTCCTTCTCCCCTCTCAGCCTCTCCAGCTTCCCCTTAAATCCCTCTCCCTCTGCCAATCCTGTGAGCAAAATTTAACCATAAGACATGGTATCAGCATTGGGCCATTTGGTCCATCATGTCTGCTGTGCCATTCCATCGTGTCCGATTATTAATCCTCTCAACCCCATTCTCCTGCCTTCTCTCTGTAATCTTTGATGTCCTGTACAATCAAGAACCTATTGACCACCACTTTAAATATACCCATCGACCTGGCCTCCACAGCCATCTGTGGCAGTGAATTCCCCAGATTCACCACCCTCTGGCTGAAGAAACTCCTCCTCATCTCTGTTCTAAAGGGACATCCTGCTATTCTGAGGCTGTATCCCCTGGTTCTAGATTCAACCACTAATGTGGGAGGAAACCGGAGCACCTGGAAAAACCCATATATACAGGGGAAGTCTGGATAAGCTCCTTACAGAGGATGTTGGAATCGAATTGCAAACTCCAATGCCCCAAGCTCTAATAGTGTTGCGCTAACTGCTATGCTGCCATGGCCTTGTCTCCCCTCCCAGGGGGAAATGGGGAACAGAGTGAGCTATAGGAGGGGGAAATGGGGAACAGAGTGAGCTATAGGAGGGGGCAAGTCGGGAGGGACATGAACAGGCTCAGTATAGACTCTGTGGAAAACCATTGACACCAAAAACAAACAGTCACTGATACTCCCGAGCCCTCACTCCCTTCAAGATTCACGATTGTTTAATGTAATTTCCAGTACACAAGTGTGAAGGAAAACAGAATAATTGTTTCTCTGGATCCCATATAGAGGGTTGCTACAGCAAAAATGAGCTTGGACCAGAGGCCAGTCTGGACGTAGGAAGTTTTGAGAGGAGAATACTCCAATCAGGTCCACTGGCTGAGTACAAAAGGCAGCAGCAGATCGCTACAGCAAAAAAGAGCTTTGACCGGCCATCAATAAGTTAACAAATTTCACGTTACTTGCCAGTGATGATAAACCTGATTCTGATTAGCAAGAGGGTAAAGGAAGGCAGAGGAAGTGCAGCGGCCATTGTCTGAGTGGCCAGAGTCAGAGTGGAAATCTTGAAGCTGTAATTCTTCGAGGCTTCAGTGAGGAGATGTTTCAGTCAGAGAAAGCAAAAGAAAAGAAGAGCATTTTTTTTGTCCTTCCCTTCTCTATACCTACTCAACTAGGATAGTAGAGATGTCAAGCAGGTAGTTGAAATGTTCCTTGTGTGGGATGTGGGAAGGCAGGGAGACCTCCAGTGTCCCTGACAACTATACTTGCAAGAAGTGCATCCAGTTGCAGCTTCTAACAATCCACATTAAAGAGTTGGAGCTGGCACTTGATGTTCATTCAGGAGGCTGAGGGGGTGATAGATAGGACACATAGAGAGGTAACTACAACCAAGAGTCTCTCTGTGACTCAGAAGGGAAGGGGGTTAGGAAAGCACGCTGTGGTGATAGGAAATTCGTTAGTTAGGGAAATGGACAGAAGGATCTGCGGGCAAGAATACGAGTCCTGTGTGCCAGGGACTGAATTGAGTCCTCAGCGTTCTTAAGTGGAAGGATGAACAGCCAAAAGTTGTAGTCCATGTAGGTATTGATTTCATGGGTAGGATGATAGATGAAGTTCAGCATCGAGAGTTCACGGAGTTGGGTGCTAAGTTAAAGAGCAGTATCTCAGCATTGCTACCCATGCTACGTGCAAGTGAGGCCAGAACTAGGAAGATTATACAGTCTAATATGTGGCTAGGAGTTGGTGTAGGAGGGAGGGCATAAGATTTTTGGATCACTGGGCTCTGTTCCAGAGAAGGTGCCATCTGTTCAGAAGGGATGATTTGCACCTGAACTGGAGGGAGACTAATACCCTAGTGGGAAGGTTTGTTAATGCTGCACGGTGGGGTTTGAACTAGAGATGCAGGGGGATGGGAACCAGTAAGCCAGAACAGTTAGTGGAGATGTTGTGGAGACACTTGTTGGTGAGACCTCAGATAAAGTTAGGAATCAAAAGGTTTAGCATGGTGCGACTAGTATCCTGAATGTAAGAAGTATCGTAGGAAAGGCAGATAATAGTACTGAAGATGAGGTAGCTGTTGTACAAACAGAGGCAATGTGTAGTGAGGAGAGGCTGTTGATAGGGCAAAACTGTAGTCAACAGGATGAGTTGCAATGTAAAAAGTGGACAAAATTCAAAGGGTGAATACAGGACTGAAGGTATTGTATTTGAATGCGTGCAGTATATGGAATAAGGTAGAAGAACTTGTAGCACGGTTACAGATTGGCAAGTATGATGTTGCAGGCATCACTGAATCATGGCTGAAAGAAGATTATAGCCGGGAGCTTAATGTTCAATGATACACATTGTATCAAGAGGTCCAGCAGGAAATGAGGGGTGATGTTCTCTGTTGGTAAAAAATGAAATCAGGTCATTATAAAGAAGTGACATAGGATCAGAAAGTGTTGAATCATTGTGGATAGAGCTAAGGAACTGCAAGGATAAAAAGACCCTGATGGGAGTTATAAACAGAGCCCCAAACAGTAGTTAAAATGTGGCCTACAAATTACAACGGGAGATAGAAAATGCATACCAAAAGGGAAATGTTACAATAGTCATGGGGGACTTCAATATACAGGTAGATTATGAAAATCAGATTGATGCTCGAGTCCAGGAGGGAGAGTTTCTAGATGAGATGGCATTTTAGAGCAGCTGATAGTTGAGCCCACTAGGGGACCAGCTATTCTCGTTTGGGTGTTGTGCAATGAAGCACAGTTGGTTAAGAACCCTTAGGGGCAGGTGATCATAATATGATCAAATTCACCCTGAAATTTGAGAAGGAGAAGCTAAAATCAGATGTATCAGTATTACAGTGGAGTAAAGGGAATTCCAGAGGTATGAGAGAGGAGTTGGACAGTATTGATTGGAAAAGAACACTGGCAGGGATGATGGCAGAGCAGCAATGGCTAGATTTTCTGGAAACAATTCAGAAGACACAGGATTATACATCCCAAGGAGGAAGAAGTATTCTAAAGGAAATGTAAAGCAACCATGGCTGATGAATAAAGGAACAGCAGTTATAATGGGTGACTTCAATCTACATGTAGACTGGGTGAACCAAATTGGTAAAGGTGCTGAGGAAGAGGATTTCTTGGAATGTATGCGGGATGGTTTTTTGAACCAACATGTCGAGGAACCGACTAGAGAGCAGGCTATTCTGGACTGGGTTTTGAGCAATGAGGAAGGGTTAATTAGCGATCTTGTCGTGAGAGGCCCCTTGGGTAAGAGTGACCATAATATGGTGGAATTCTTCATTAACATGGAGAGTGACGTAGTTAATTCAGAAACAAAGGTTCTGAACTTAAAGAGGGGTAACTTTGAAGGTATGAGACATGAATTAGCTAAGATAGACTGGCAAATGACACTTCAAGGATTGACGGTGGATATGCAATGGCAGGCATTTAAAGGTTGCATGGATGAACTACAACAATTGTTCATCCCAGTTTGGCAAAAGAATAAATCAAGGAAGGTAGTGCACCCGTGGCTGACAAGAGAAATTAGGGATAGTATCAATTCCAAAGAAGTAGCATACAAATTAGCCAGAGAAAGTGGCTCACCTGAGGACTGGGAGAAATTCAGAGTTCAGCAGAGGAGGACAAAGGGCTTAATTAGGAAGGGGAAAAAAGATTATGAGAGAAAACTGGCAGAGAACATAAAAACGGACTGTAAAAGCTTTTATAGATATGTAAAAAGGAAAAGACTGATAAAGACAAATGTAGGTCCCCTGCAAACAGAAACAGGTGAATTGATTATGGGGAGCAAGGACATGGCAGACCAATTGAATAATTACTTTGGTTCTGTCTTCACTAAGGAGGACATAAATAATCTTCCAGAAATAGTAAGGGACAGAGGGTCCAGTGAGATGGAGGAACTGAGCGAAATACATGTTAGTAGGGAAGTGGTGTTAGGTAAATTGAAGGGATTGAAGGCAGATAAATCCCCAGGGCCAGATGGTCTGCATCCCAGAGTGCTTAAGGAAGTGGCCCAAGAAATAGTGGATGCATTAGTGATAATTTTTCAAAACTCGTTAGATTCTGGACTAGTTCCTGAGGATTGGAGGGTGGCTAATGTAACCCCACTTTTTAAAAAAGGAGGGAGAGAGAAACCGGGGAATTATAGGCCGGTTAGCCTAACGTCGGTGGTGGGGAAACTGCTGGAGTCAGTTATCAAGGATGTGATAACAGCACATTTGGAAAGCGGTGAAATGATCGGACAAAGTCAGCATGGATTTGTGAAAGGAAAATCATGTCTGACGAATCTCATAGAATTTTTTGAGGATGTAACTAGTAGAGTGGATAGGGGAGAACCAGTGGATGTGGTATATTTGGATTTTCAAAAGGCTTTTGACAAGGTCCCACACAGGAGATTAGTGTGCAAACTTAAAGCACATGGTATTGGGGGTAAGGTATTGGTGTGGGTGGAGAATTGGTTAGCAGACAGGAAGCAAAGAGTGGGAATAAACGGGACCTTTTCAGAATGGCAGGCGGTGACTAGTGGGGTACCGCAAGGCTCAGTGCTGGGACCCCAGTTGTTTACAATATATATTAATGACTTGGATGAGGGAATTAAATGCAGCATCTCCAAGTTTGCGGATGACACGAAGCTGGGTGGCAGTGTTAGCAGTGAGGAGGATGCTAAGAGGATGCAGGGTGACTTGGATAGGTTGGGTGAGTGGGCAAACTCATGGCAGATGCAATTTAATGTGGATAAATGTGAAGTTATCCACTTTGGTGGCAAAAATAGGAAAACAGATTATTATCTGAATGGTGGCCGATTAGGAAAAGGGGAGGTGCAACGAGACCTGGGTGTCATTATACACCAGTCATTGAAAGTGGGCATGCAGGTACAGCAGGCGGTGAAAAAGGCGAACGGTATGCTGGCATTTATAGCGAGAGGATTCGAGTACAGGAGCAGGGAGGTACTACTGCAGTTGTACAAGGCCTTGGTGAGACCACACCTGGAGTATTGTGTGCAGTTTTGGTCCCCTAATCTGAGGAAAGACATCCTTGCCATAGAGGGAGTACAAAGAAGGTTCACCAGATTGATTCCTGGGATGGCAGGTCTTTCATATGAAGAAAGACTGGATGAACTGGGCTTGTACTCGTTGGAATTTAGAAGATTGAGGGGGGATCTGATTGAAACGTATAAGATCCTAAAGGGATTGGACAGGCTAGATGCGGGAAGATTGTTCCCGATGTTGGGGAGGTCTAGAACGAGGGGTCACAGTTTGAGGATAGAGGGGAAGCCTTTTAGGACCGAGGTTAGGAAAAACTTCTTCACACAGAGAGTGGTGAATCTGTGGAATTCTCTGCCACAGCAAACTGTTGAGGCCAGTTCATTAGCTATGTTTAAAAGGAAGTTAGATATGGCCCTTGTGGCTACAGGGGTCACGGGGTATGGAGGGAAGGCTGGGTTCTGAGTTGGATGATCAGCCATGATCATAATAAATGGCGGTGCAGGCTCGAAGGGCCGAATGGCCTACTCCTGCACCTATTTTCTATGTTTCTATGTTTCTATGTTTCTATGAAAGAAGTCAAAGCCAACATAAAAGCCAAAGAGATGGCATATATTAAAGCAAAAAGTTGTGGAAGTTAGATGATTGGGAAGCTTTTGAAAAGCAATAGAAGGCAACTAAAGTCATTAAGAATGTAAAGATGGAATACGAAAGTAAGCTAGCCAATAATAGTGAAGAGGATACCAAAAGTTTCTTCAGATATGGTAACGTATAAAAGAGAGGCGAAGGTGAATATCAGACTCCTGGAAAACAATGCTGAAGAGGTAGTAATGGGGACAAGGAAACGATAGGTGACCTGAATAAGTATTTTGCGTCAGTCTTCACTGTGCAAGACACTTAACAGTATGGTGGATGTTCCAGCTGTCAATAGTTTTCAATAGGTATATTTTATGTCAGAGAAATGTATACAATATACATTTCGCAAGCATCCACAAAAACAGAAGAGTGCCCCGAAGAATGAATGACAGTTAAATGTTAGAACCCCAAAGCCCCCCCAGTGGCCCTCCCTCCCATGCGTAAACAGCAGCAAAGCAACGATTCCCCCACCAGCAAAAAACCATTTGCACCCGCCACTGTGCGCTCGTGTGCAGCAAAATATCAATAATGTCACAGACTTGCATTCCCCCAAAGACTACTTGTTCACCTGGTAATTCAACATACCTCAAGCTCTGTCTCTCCCTAAATTGGGAAAAAGAGGTGGCCCTGTTTCACAGCAAGAGGGAGACATTAACAAAACAACTTGCTGATTTATGGTCTGAAAAGTCTGTTGCCTCGCTTTTTCCGAACTCTGTGCCCAAAGAATTCGGGGCACTGGGTACACAGTCAGTAGCCAGCTCGCTGCTTTCGATCTTCCATGTACTCTCATGACACATCAGATGACGGCAGCACCGGCCTCGAATCCTCCTGCCTCCAGAGCCATGAAAATCCGGCACCCTGAAAGTGTGCTAGTCTTCCAGGCCGCGTCCTTGGCATGTTGAAAAGTGGCTGGTCATGGTGCCCTGAGAGTGGGTCCCACTTCCGTAAAGAACCAAAGTCAGCATATAACTCCAGGTCAGGGTCTTCAAAAGAACCCTGAAAAGGAAAAAAAATTGATATTAAAGATGGAAATAGAGCTGAAGATGCAAGCAGAGGAGTCGCCGTTAGGTGCCATCGTCCTAAGCTCTGCCCCTCAGGGGTCATGTGTGGTTACTGTTACTAGGGAGAAGGTTCTTAGGAATCTGAAAGTTCAGAAGGTAGATAGGTCACATGGACCAGGTGGTGTACACCCCAGGGTTCTGAGAGAGGTGGCTGAAGTGACTGTGGAGGCTTTAGTAATCTTTCAAGAATCACTAGATTCTTGAATGGTTCTGGAAGACTGGAAAATTGCAAATGCCACTCCACTCTCCCACACAAAAGGGAGAGAGGCAGAAGAAAAAAAAATTATAGGCCAGTTAGTCTGACCTCAGTGGTTGGGTAGATGGAGTCGATTATTAAGGACGAGGTCTTAGGGTACTTGGAGGTATGTGTAAATCTAGGCTGTAGTCAACATGGTTTCCTCAATGGAAAATCTAGCCTAACTAATCAGATGGAATTCTTTGAAGAAATAACAAGCAGGATAGACAAAGGAAAATCGATTAATGTTGTGTACTTGGATTTTCAGAAGGCCCTTGACAAGGTGGCACATATGAGGCTGCTTAACAAGCTACGAGCCCATGGTATTAGTCTGACTTCAGGAAAGATTCTAGCATTGATAAAGCACTGGCTGATTGGCGGGGGCAAAGAGTGGGAATAAAGGGAGCCTTTTCTGGTTGGCTGCTGGTGACTGGTGGTGTTCCACAGGGGCCTTTGATGGCACTGATTCTTTTTGCGTTATACATCAATGATTAGGATGATGGAATTGATGCCATTGTTGCAAAGTTTGCAGACAATATGAAGATAAATGGAGGTGCAGGTAGTTTTGAGGAAGTAGAGAGGCAGATAGAATACAATGTCAGGAAGTGTATGGTCTTGAACTTTGGTAGAAGAAATGAAAGGTTGATTATTTTCTAAATGGAAAGAAAATAAAAAAGAAAACTGAGGCACAAAGGGACTTGGGAGTCCTTGTGCAGGATTCTCCAAAGGTTAATTTGCAGGTTGAGTTTGGCTGAGGAAGGCAAATGCGATGTTAACATTTATTTCAAGAGGACTAGAATATAAAAGCAAGGATGTAATGTTCAGACTTTATAAAGAACTGGTGAGGCCTCACTTGGATTATTGTGAGGAGTTCTGGGCACTTAGAAAGGATGTGCTGAAACTGGAGAGGTTCAAAAGAAGTCACAAAAATGATTCCAGGATTGAATGGCTTGTCATATGAAAAGCGTTTGACTCTGTGCCTATATTCACCAGAATTCAGAAGAATGAGGAGTGACCTCATTTCAAATTGTGAAAGGCCTTGACAGTGTGGATGTGGAGAGGGTGTTTCCTGTGGTGGGAGAGTCTAGGACCAGAGGGGACAGCCTCAGGATAGAGGGTCTCTGTCCTAATTGGGCTAATTCTGCTCCTATATCTTATGGTCTTATGATCTAAAATGAAGCACGATAAGATAAAGAACACAATAATAAAAAATACATAATTCTTCCTCATCTCTGTTCTAAAGTACTATTCTGAGGCAGTGCCCTTTGGTCCTGGACTCCCCCACTGTAGGAAACATTCTCTCCACATCCATTCTATCTAGGCCTTCTGATATTCAATAGGTTTCAAAAGCCCTTTTAGTTCTTGTGGCCAGTCTCCATATAATATGGTGTGGAGGGTGGGCAACGTTGGTGGGGTGAGTTCTACCAATGCAACACCCAGGGCTGCAGTTACCCTGCGGTCCTGATGTTGAGAGGGAATGGTGGGTGGGGGTGTGGCTGGTGGCATCCAGCTGCGTGTTCAAGGTCTGCATTACGGGACGTGCAGTGCTAGGACATGTGAATGAATATTCAGGTGGTGAGCTGCATTATTGTTATGTCAGTTGCAGTGTATTGCACTGGTGCCTGGTGCTATGTGATTGCTTCATAGGGCCTAGAGCTGCTTAATTCAAGTTCAATTTCAAGTTTATTGTCATCTGACCATATAACCAATGTTCCTCCAGACCATGGTCCACCTATAAAACATATTTCACACACAGCACATAAAACAAAATATTAACCATAGAAACCATAGAAACTACAGCACAGAAACAGGCCTTTTGGCCCTTCTTGGCTATGCCGAACCATTTTCTGCCTAGTCCCACTGACCTGCACACGGACCACATCCCTCCATACACCTCCCATCCATGTATCTGTCCAATTTATTCGTAAATGTTAAAAAAGAACCCGCATTTACCACCTCATCTGGCAGCTCATTCCATACTCCCACCACTCTCTGTGTGAAGAAGCCCCCCTAATGTTCCCTTTAAACTTTTCCCCCCTCACCCTTAACCCATGTCCTCTGGTTTTTTTCTCCCCTTGCCTCAGTGGAAAAAGCCTGCTTGCATTCACTCTATCTATACCCATCATAATTTTATATACCTCTATCAAATCTCCCCTCATTCTTCTACGCTCCAAGGAATAAAGTCCTAATCTATTCAACCTTTCTCTGTAACCGAGTTTCTCAAGTTCCGGCAACATCCTTGTAAACCTTCTCTGCACTCTTTCAACCTTATTTATATCCTTCCTGTAATTTGGTGACCAAAACTGAACACAATACTCCAGGTTCAGCCTCACAGGTAAGTTAATAAAATATAATTCAAAATGCATGTAATGCACAGTACAGCTAAATAGTGTAGAGTAACACACAAAATGCTGGAGAATCTCAACAGGTCAGGTGGAATCTATGAAAATGAATGTATAGTTGACATTTCGGCCTGAGATCCTTCTTTAGGACTGAGCAAAATAGTGAACACCTTGCAGATTGCTGTGCTGCGTGGGTGGCATTGATCCTTTGCTCTACTGATGATGCCACTTGCTCTCCCACTCTTTCCCTCCACCCGCAGTGCACCAAACAGCTGATCTCGGAACGTTTCGGACGGGGCTCTCGTACTGTCGACCTGGAGCTGGAAGCGCAGATCGAGGTGCTCAGGGACACCAAGCGCAAGTATGAGAATGTGCTGCGTCTGTCGCGTGCCCTCACCACTCACTTTTACAGCCTTGTGCAGACCCAGCGAGCCCTGGGAGAGGCTTTTTCCGACCTCAGCCAGAAATCCCCAGAGCTGCAGGTGAGCGAGTAGGGCTTGCAAAACGTTTCATGAGCAAGGGTGCCAGGTGCGGGGACGTGGGAGAGCAGAGGGGAAACTGGGCTGTGGTACAGAGAGAGGAGAAAGGCAGGGGTGAGCAAGGGAACACTGAGTGCAGGGAGGGTCTGGGATATATGTATTTATATTTATTGTGTGCTTTATCTTATTGTGGTTTTTTTGTGCTGTATTGGAGTAACAATTCTTTTCTCCTGTTGCTCCCTTCCACATTCCCCCCACGGGGGTGTGGCCATGCCACTATAGCGTAGGGGTTAACACAGTGCTACTACAGTGTGGGGTATCAGAGTTCAATTCAGGCGTCATCAGTAAGTAGATTGTGCACCCTTCCAGTGTTCGTGTAGGTTTCCTCCCACATTAGTAGGTGAATCTGGGACCAGAGGGCACAGCCTCAGAATAGAAGAATGTCTCTTTAGAACAGATATAAGAAGGAATTTCCTCAGCCAGAGGATGGTGAATCTGTGGAATTCATTGCCATGGACAGCTGTGGAGGCCAGGTCCTTGGGTATATTTAAAGTGGAGGTTGATAGGTTCGTGATTAGTCAGGGCATCAAAGGTTATGGGGAGAAGGCAGGAGAATGAGGTTGAGAGGGATAATAAATCAGCTATGATGGGATGGCAGAGCAGACTCAATGGGCCAAATTTTGCTCCTATGTCTTATGTCTTATTCTAAAAACCTAGCTGAATTGGTGATTGTAAGTTGTCCTGTGATTACACCAGTGTTAAGTAGGTGGGTTGCTGGGTGATGAGGCTTGTTAGGCCAGAAGGGCCTGTTCTACACTGTTTCTCTAAATAAATAAATGTATGTTGTGTGTGCCCTCACCCCATCCCTCCAGGAGGAGTTTGGATACAACGCTGAGACTCAGAAACTACTCTGCAAGAATGGGGAGACACTACTTGGTGCTGTCAATTTCTTTGTGTCCAGTATCAACACCCTTGTCAACAAAACCATGGAGGATACTCTGCTCACAATCAAACTCTTCGAGAATGCCAGGTCTGTCTGGGGTTCCCCTCCTCAGGGTGTAGGGCAGGTTGTCCTTGGGTTAATCACGCTTGCTTCAATTGTAGCCGTTCAGATAGCAATGATGAAGGAAGTTAAGAATTTGAATAGAAGACGAAAGTGAGACTATATGTAGAACCCTATAGCACAGGAACACAGTCAGCCAACAGTACTGTGACAAAGAAATCAAATGTCCAACTAAATCAAATCTCCCCTGCCTACACAATGTCTATATTCCTCCATTCCCTGCACATCATGTGTCCATCTAAAAGCTTCTTAAATACCTATAAGACAATAAGAAATAGAAGCAGAATTAGGCCATTCGGTCCATCAAGTCTGCTCCGCCATTCTATCATAGCCTTTCACACTTTGACCAGTCAAGAATTTATCAATCTCCATCTTAAATACACCCAATGACTTGGCCTCCACAGCCGCCTGTGGTAACGAATTCCACAGATTCGCCATCATCTGGCTATAGAAACTCTTCCTCATCTCTGTTACAAATGGACATCCCTCTGTTCTAGGCTGTGCCCTCTGGTATTAGCCTCCTCCACTATTGGATGCATACCCTCTATATTCATTCTATCTAGGCCTTTCATATTCAGTAGGTTTCAATGAGACCCCCCCCCCCCAATCCCTCTCACCTCTACTGGTTTGCCTCTACCAGCACCCCAGGCAGGGCATTTCCGGCACCCACCACTCTCTGTAAAAGTAAATTGCCCCGCACTTCCCCTTTGAACTTGCCCCCTCTCACCTGGTATTAGACATCTCAACCCAGGGATAAAGATACTGTCTGTTCACTCTATCTAGGCCTTTCTTAATCTTATAAACCTCCATTACGTCTCCCCTCAGCCTCTGCTCCTCCAGAGAAAGCTCATTTGTCCAACCTTTCCTAATGGCATATGCTCTCTTATCCAGGAAGCATCCTGGTAAACCTCTTATGCACCCTTTCCAAAGTCTCGACATCCTTCCTGTAATAGGGCAACTGGAGTTGCATGCAATACTCCAGATGTGGCCTAAGTAGAGTTTTAAAATTCTGCAACATAACTTCTTGACTTTTGAACTAAATTCCTTGACTAATAAAAGCAAGCATGTCATGACCTTCCTAACCATCCTGTCAACCTGCATAGTCACTTTCCGGGAGGCATGAACTTGGACCTAAGATCCCACCGCTCATCAACACTGTTAAGGGTCTTGCCTCGACAGTGTACTGTCTCTTTACATTTGATCTCCTATAGTGCAACACTTCACATTTAGCTGGGTTAAACTCCAGCTGTCAATTCTCCTTCCATATCTGTAATTAGATTTTAGTAAGACATTTAATAAGGTTTCCCATGATAATCTTCATACAGAAAGTCAGGAGGCATGGGATCCAGGGAAACATGGCTTTGTAGATACAGAATTGACTTGCCAATAGAATTCTGAGGGTTGTTGATGGAGCATATTCTGCCTGGAGTTGGGTGACCAGTGGTGTTTCACAGGGATCTGTTCTGCAACCCCTACTCTTTGTGATGTTTATAAATGACTTGGATGAGGAAGTGCAAGGGTGGGTTACAATTCCTACATGGAGGACTTTGAGGAGAGAGTTCTGAGTTCCTCGCCCTTATGCCACAAGTGCTGCTTCAGATACATCAAAGACACTTTCGTTGTGTGGCCTCATGGACTTCAGTCACTCCAACAGTTCCATGACCATCTGAGCAGCATACATCCAAGCGTTCAACTTATGATGGAGTTGGAGAAGACTGGTTGCCTCCCATTCATGGATATTCTAATACAATGGAAACCGGACAGTAGCCTCGGACATGGCATTTATCAGAAACTCACTCACACAGACTTTTACTTCAACAATAATAGCCACCATCATGCCTCCCAATGTAAAATGGTTCTTCGTACTTTAATTAACCATGCAAAAACTATTTCAGACCAGAGAGTCTCCCCGAGGAAATAAGATGATTACACGTGATGTTTCTACAGAATCGCTACAAGCTGAGGGAAACCAAGTGGGTCCTTAAAAGGGTCAGTGGAAAAACCAGGAAACCTAACACAAAGAGGAACCCATCGCTACCCCTGTCTCCCCTATATTTCCATGGCTTCTGGAAGGATTGTCAGGATCCTAAAGAAATATCAGATTAATATCATCCACAAACCTGTCAGGAAGCTCAAATCACAGTTTATGCAGATCAACGGTGACCTGGTTTACAGGATACCATGAATGCAGAGCGATATATATCGGCCAGACAGAATGCATAGGGGAAACCCGCATCAGGAGATGTATCCGTTGGGGTTACCTGGAGAAATCGGTGTTAGCAGAACATTGCATTCATAATGGCCATAGGATTGAATTTGATGCAAATCTCCTGTGCCGTGCCAATGGTTTTTGGGACTGTCTGGTAAAGGAAGCCATTGAAATAAAACTAGAGGAAAAGAATTTTAACAAAGACAAAGGTCTCCCTCTGTTCTACCAGTCTGTTTTTGCTCGTATAATATTCTGCGTGGCAGTGTGTTGGGGAAATGGCATCAACATGGGTGATACCTACAGGCTCAATAAACCGATTAGAAAGGCTGGCTCTTTTATTGGAGTCAAACTGAACCCTGGATACTGTGCTAGAACAATGGACCCTGTGGAAAATCCTGGCAATTCTGGACAATGTTTCTCACCTTCCGCATGCCACCTTGGCTGAACAGAAGAGCACTTATAGCAATAGACTAAGACAACTGTGGTGCTGCAAAGAGCCCTATATGAGGTCATTCTTACCCTCAGCCATTAGGCTTTATAATGAGTCAACTTATAGCCAGGGAAGTAATGACAACCCCCCACCCCCCATGTTAGACAGTTTGAGGTAACTTTTATTTTATTCTTTCTTACTTTTAATATTTGTATATCTATACACTTGTAATGCTACTGTGACACTGTAATTTCCTTTGGGATCAATAAAGTATCTATCTATCTTTCTATCAGTCGAAGTAAGAACTGGAATTCAATTGAAAATAAGGTGGGAGAGTTGAAACCTGATTGGATGAGAACTAACCAATTAGGAGGGACAGACTATGGGGGTATAATAACCATCAGGTTAGATAAACACGGGCGTCATCAAAGCGTTGGTTATAATCAATGCCTGTACCTGGCTGGTAGCCTGAGAAGAGTTTATTCATCATATAAGCTGGGACAGCACTAGATCCTTTTTCAGCAGGTTACAAAGTTTGCAGATGACATGGAGGTTGATGGAGTTGTGGATAGTGCAGAAGATTGTTGTAGGTTGCAGTGGGTTATTGTGAAGATGCAGAGCTGGACTGAGATATGGCAGATGAAGGTAATCAAGAGTGTTAAGATGCATTTTGGAAGGTCGAACCTGAACACAGAATACAGGGTTAGTGGCAGGATTCTTAGCTGTGTGGAGGAACTGCGGGGTCCAAGTTGCCACGCATGTTGATTGGGTGGTTAAGAAGGCATGTGGTGCGTTGTTCTTCACTAGTTGGGGAATTTGAGTTGAAGAGCTACAAGGCAATGTTGCATTGGTGTTTCCACACCAGGCTATGATGCAGCCAGTCAATTTTCTCTCCACCACACATCTATAGAAGTTGGTCAAAGTTTTAGATGTCATGCCAAATCTCCGTAAAGTCTGAAACACTGCCGTGCTTTTCTCGTAATTGCACCGATGCTGGACCCTGGCCAGGTCCTCCGAGATATTAACACCCAGGAACGTAGTTGGTAACCTTCCACCTCTGATCCTCCAATGAGGACTTGCTCATGGAGCTCTAGTTTCCTCCTCCTGAAGTCTATAATTGGTTCCTTAGTCTTGCTGACATTGAGTTTGTCGTTATTACACCACTCAGCAAGATTTTCAGTCTCCCCTCCTATATGCTGATTCATCATCACTTTTGATTTGGCCTACATCAGCAAATTTGAATATGGCAATGGAACTGTTGCACTCACACCCATCATTGCAAAGTGCTTTGAGAGACTGGTTCTATCACATCTGAAATCTTGTCTGCCCTCTACCCTGGACCCCCATCAATTTGCCTATTGCACCAACAGGTCAACAGAGGACGCCATCTCCACGGCACTTCACTCTGCCCTGACCCACCTGGACAGTCCCACTCTTACATCAGAATGCTATTCATTGACTTTAGTTCGGCATTCAATACTGTTATCCCCTCCAAGCTGATCGCCAAACTTCGCCAGCTTGGTATCAGCTCACCCTTCTGCAATTGGACCTTGGACTTTCTGACTAACAGACCCCAATCAGTTAAGTTAGACAACCTCTCCTCCTCCATTCTCACCCTGAATACCAGCCTACCTCAAGGCTGTGTGCTGAGCCCTCTTCTGTACTCCCCTTTCACCCATGACTGCGTTCCTGTACATGGTTCTAACTCCATAATCAAGTTCGTAGACGACACCACGGTGGTTGGCCTGATCAGAGGGGATGATGAGACAGCCTACAGGGATGAAGTCCAGCACCTGGCGGCGTGGTGTGCTGACAACAACCTGGCCCTTAACACAGAGAAGACCAAGGAGATCATTGTGGACTTCAGGCATGCTAGGAGCCACACTCACTTCCCCATCTACATTAATGGAGCTGTAGTAGAGCGTGTATCAAGCTTCAAATTCCTTGGTGTCCACATTTCCAAGGATCTCACCTGGTCCCTGAACTCCTCCATCCTGATTAAAAAGGCACAACAGCACCTTTATTTCTAGCGGAGCATCAAGAAAGCTCACCTCTGTCCCAGGATACTGACGGACTTTTACCGCTGTACCATTGAGAGCATACTCACCAACCGTATCTCAGTGTGGTATGGCAATTGTCCCGTATCGGACCGCGAAGCACTCCAGTGTGTGGTGAAAACTGCCTAGCGGATTATCGGCACCCAATTGCCCACCATTGAGAATGTCTACCATAAACACTGCCTGGGCGGGCGAAAAGCATTATCAAGGATGCATCTCACCCTAACCATGGACTTTTTACTCTCCTCCCATCCGGTAGGCGCTACAGGAGACTCCACTCCCACACCAGCAGGCACAGGAAGAGCTTCTTCCCTGAGGCTGTGACCCTGCTGTACCTCGCATCACAGCGCTAAGCAGTATTGCACCCATATTGTACTGTTTCAGTACTTTATATGTGTGTGCTGTAGCATTTCTTCGCAGTTATTTTGTTATACTTTTTATTCGCAGTTATTTTGTAAATAACACTATTCTTTGCATTTCTGGTCAAATGCTGACTGCATTTCATTGGCTTTGTATCTGTACTTGGCACAATGACAATAAAGTTGAATCTAATCTAATCTAATCTTAACCACATAGTCATAAGTGTAAAGTGAGTGGAGCAGGAGTCTAAGCACACAGCTTTGTGGTGCACTGTGCTGATGCAGATCGTGGAGGAGGTGTTGCTAATCTGAACTAACTGAGGTCTGCAAGTAAGGAAATCCAGGATCCAATTTCACAAGAAGGTCCACAAACATGAGAAGATCTGCAAATATCCGAAGCATCAGCTGTTTACTCTTTTCCATAGGTGCTGCTTGGCCTGCTGAGTTCCTCTAGCATTTTGTGTGTGCTGCACAAGAAGATAATGAGGCCAAAGTCTCGAAGCTTATTGATTAGCTTTGAATGGATGTTGGTATTGAATGCTGATCTGTAGTCAGTTAAGAGCATCCTGATGTGTGCATCTCTCCAGAGTCGAGTAAAGCGCCAATGAGATGGCATCTGCTGTGGACCTCTTCCAATAGGCAAATTGACCATAAGGTAAAAGAATAGAATTAGGCCATTTAGCCCATCAAATCTCATCCATTATTCCTCTCAGCCCCAATCTCCTGCTTTCTCCCATATACCTTCATGCTTTGACCAATCACAATCTATCAACCTCTACCTTAGCTATTTGTAAAGACTTGGCCTCTGCCTGTCGCAACGAATTCCACAGATTCACCACTCGCTGGCTAAAGAAATTCCTCCTCTTCTGAATTCTAGTGATTACAGTCACAGAGCCATCAAACGCTCTTCATATGAGAAGCTATTCAATTCTGGAATCATTTTCGTGAACCTCCTTTCTACAGTGTCAACACATCCTTTCTAAGATAAGGGGCCCAAAAATGCTCATGATACTCCAAGTGAGGCCTCACCGATACTTCATAAGTCTCAACATTACTTCCCTACTTTTATATTCTAGTCATCTTGAAATGAATGCTAACATTGCATTTGCCTTCCTCACCACAGACTCAAACTGGAAATTAATCTTTAGGGAATCCTGAACAAGGACTCCCAAGTCCCTTTGCACCTCAGATTTTTGAATTTTGGCTCGATTTAGAAAATAGCCTACTCTTTTATTTCTTCTACCAAAGTGCATGACCATACACTTCCCAACAGTTATTCCATCTCAAACAAGAGAAAATCTGCAGATGCTGGAAATCCAAGCAACTCACACAAAATGCTGGAGGAATTCAGCAGGCCAAGCAGCCTCTATGGAAAAGAGTATAGTCAACCATTTCAGGCTGAGACCCTTCGTCAGTCCTCCACATATCTTCAGATTGTCTGCAAACTTTGCAACAGAGTTTGCAAAGATAACTTTGCATCAGTTCCATCACCCAAATCATTGATATCGAACGTAAAGAGAATCAGTCCCAACACAGACCCCTGTGGAACACCACTAGTCACCGGCAACCAATCAGAAAAGGCTGCCTACATTCCCACTCTTTGCTTCCTGCCAATTAGCCACTGCTTTGTCAATGCTAGAATATTTCGAATAATAACATGGGTTCTTAACTTGTTAAGCAGCCTCATCTTTGGCACCTTGTCAAAAGTCTTTTGAAAATCCAAAATACACAACATCAACTTATTCTCATTTGTATGTCGTGCCAGTTATTTCTTCAAAGAATTCCAACAGATTTGTCAGGCAAGATTTTCCCTTGAGGAAACCATGCTGACTATGGCCTATTTTATAATGTGCCTCCAAGCACCCCGAAACTATAGCCTTAACAGTCAACTCCAACATCTTTCCAACCACTGAGGTCAGACTAACTGGCCGATAATTTCGTTTCTTCTGCCCCTCTCCCTTTCTGAAGAGTGGAATGACATTTTCAATTTTCCATTCCTCTAGAACCATGCCAGAATCAATTGATTCTCAAAAGATCATTACTAATGCCTTCACAATCTCTTCAGCCACCTCTCTCAGACCCCTTTGGGTGTACACCATCTGGTCCTTGTGGTATATCTAGCTTCAGATCTTAAAGTTTCCCAAGAACTTTCTCCCTAGTAATGGTAACTTCATCCACTTCTGATCCCTGACACCTGGAACTTCCACCATATTGCTAGTGTCTTCCACAGTTAAGGCTGTTGCAAAATACTTATTAAGTTTGTTTGCCATTTTCTTGTCCCCCTTTACTACCTCTCCAGTATCATTTTCCAGTGGCCCAACATCCATTCTTACCTCTCTTTTACACTTTATGTATCTGAAGAAACATTTGGTGTCCTCTTTAATATAATTGGCAAGCTTACCTTTGTATTCCATCATTTCCTTCTGAATGACATTTTTGTTGCCTTCTGTTGGTTTTTAAAAGCTTCCCAATCCTCTGACTTTCCATGATTTTTTGCTATATTTTATGCCCTCTCTTTGGCTTTTATGTTGGCTTTGACTTTTCTTCTTAGCCACAGTTGTGTCATTTTCCTTCAGAATACTTCTTCCTTTTCGGGATGTATGTGTCCTCTGCCTTCTGAATTGCTTCCAGAAATTTCAGCCATTGTTGCTCTGACGTCATCCCTGCCAGTCATCTTTTCCGATCAATCCTGGCCAACTCCTCTCTCATGCCTCTAATTCCCTTTACTCTACTATAACACTGATATATCTGACTTTAGCATCTCCTCAAACTTTAGGGTGAATTTGTTCATGTTATGATCACTTACCGCTAAGGGTATTGTTTTACCTTAAACTCTCCAATCAATTCCAGTTCATAGGACAACAACTAATCCAGAATAGCTGGTCCCCTAGTGATTGAAGCAGGTGAGTACCACACACTGCCGAAGCAAGAGATTAATGATCTCAGTGAACGCACCAGCCTGTCTTGGCATGGAATGGTAGGCATTCCTTATGTTAGTAGAACAGTATGGTGGGACCTCTGGTGCTACAGGTTATATACTAATGGCGATTGGGTGAGGTTTTCTTCAAACAAGCCTGTTTGAAGTCACCAACTATGATTTGAATGCTTGGGATGGACTATTTCTTGTTTGGAGATGGTATCATGTGGTATCGCGAGCACTTGATTATCATTGGCTGCTAGTGGTATGTAAATTGTAGTCAGGATCACAGGTGAGAACCTCTGGGTAAGTGGAACAGATGCCATTTGACCATTAGATGTTCCAAGTCGGCAGAACATTAGTTTGACAAAACCGCCTCATTGGAGCACCACCAAGAGTTTATCATGAAACACACATCTCCATCTTTTAACTTTTCTGAATCAGCAATTCAGTCCTTTCTTAAACTGAGAAACTTCGGGTCTGATCACTATCTTGCATGCCCAGGGAAAGCCTACAACAGAACAGGCTGTCATTTCTCTCTGATACAGAGAAAACCTACAATAGAACAGTCTCTCGTTTCTCTCCGATACAGAGAAAGCCTACAATAGAACAGGCTCTCATTTCTCTCTGATACAGTAATCTTGCCCTCAGGCCCTCAGTTTTGTTCACCAGTAACTGCGGATTTGCCAACAAGGGGCTGGATGGAGGAGGCCTCATCCCTCTGTGTTTCAGCCTAGCTTGTATCCCCACCCTCCCTCCTAACTCGATTTTGACCATGCTGATGAACCTTCATCCTCTTAAAGATGTTGTGCCTGTCTTTTTCCCAAGGTGGAAATGGCTAATATGATAGGGTATAATATTAAGGTGACTGGAAGAGAGTATAGGATGGATGTCAGATGTAGTTTGTTTGTCAGATGTAGATGTAGTGGTGGCTGCATGGAACACAACTGCCAAGGCTGGTGGTTGACGTCGATATATTGGAGACATTTTATAGATTCTTAGATAGGCACATGGATAAAAGAAAATTACAGAGCTATGTAGGAGGGAAGGGTTAGGTTAATCTGAGATTAGGTTAAAAGGTCGGCATAACATCATGGGCCAAAGGGCCTGTATTGTGTTGTACTCTTCTATGTCCTTTAAGAGACCCAGCAGTACCTCCTCCTTTATCTGAAAATGCTAAACCAAATGAGCATGTACTGATCCTTTTATCCTCCACATCCTTATCCTTGATAAATACTGATGTAAAGTACTCATTAAGGATCTCACCCACCTTCTCCACATGCAAGAAAAGTTCCTTCCTTTATTCTCGAGCGGTCCCACCCTCTCCCTGGTTGTCCTCTTGCTCTTGATGTATGTATAGAAAGCCTTGGTATTCTCTTTAATTCTACTTGACAAGGACTTTTATTGGCTCTCCTGGCTTTCCTAATTCCTTTCTTGAGTTCTTTACTGGCTTTATAATCCTCAAGGGCTGTGCTTGGTTCTAACTTCCTAAACCTTTTTCCTTTACCTTCCTGACTAAATTCACCCAATCAATTCTTTGACATTTCTATATACCCCCTATATGATCTAAGATCTCCTATACTCTATGCAGTTGGTCTTTAAATACTCTCCACATGCCGGGTATGGACTTGCCAAAAAACATCTGTTCCCAATTAACTAGAACATAGAACGTAGAAAACCTACAGCACAATACAGGCCCTTCGGCCAACAGAGTTGTGCCGAGCAAGTCCCTACCTTAGAAATTACTAGGCTTACCTATAGCCCTCTATTTTACTAAGCTCTATGTACCTATCTAAAGGTCTCTTAAAAGACCCTATTGTATCCGCCTGTACCACCGTTGCCGGCAGCCCATTCCACGCACTCACCACTCTCTGTAAAAAAACTTACCCCTGACATCTCCTCTGTACCTACTCCCCAGCACCTTAAACCTGTGTCCTCTTATGGCAACCATTTCAGACCTGGGAAAAAGCCTCCGACTATCCACACGATCAATGCCTCTCATCATCTTATACACCTCTATCAGGTCACCTCTGATCCTCTGTCGCTCCAAGGAAAAAATACCGAGTTCATTCAACCTATTCTCATAAGGCATGCTCCCCAATCCAGGCAACATCCTTGTAAATCTCCTCTGCACCCTTTCTATGGCTTCCACACTCCCTCTAATTCCTGCCTGTTGCTCTCATAATTTGCCCTGCTCCAGTTTAATTTCCTCCTGCAACATCCATATTAAGGCTACCTTCAAGCTTAAGAAGTTGGCTGAGGTGTAGAAGACTGAGGGGTTAGAAAAACTACACCCCCTCCCCTGGAATCTGGAAGGCACTGTTTGAAGGAGTCAGAGGTTCTCACTACATCTCAGGAGTATCTCGTCAAGCACTGTGACATAGATCACAAGATATAGGAGCAGAATTAGTTCATTTGGCCCATTGTGTCTCCTCCGCCATTTCATCATGGCTGATCCATTTTTCCTCTCTGCCCCAGTCTCTTGCCTTCTCCCCGTATCCTTTCATGCCCTGACCAATCAAGAATCTTATCAACCTCTGCCTTAAATGTACCCAGTGATTTGGCCTCCACAGCTGCCTCTGGCAGTAAATTCCACAGGTTCACCACTCTCTGGCTAAAGAAATTCCTCCTCATCTCTGTTATAAAAGGGCACTCCTCCATTCTGAGGCTGTGTCCTCTAGTCTTAGTCTCCCCCCACCATAGGAAACATCCTCTTCATACCCATTCTATCAAGGCCTTTCAACAGTCAATAGGTTTCAATGAGGTCACCCCTAATTCTTCTGAATTCTGGTGAGTATAGGCATAGACTCATCAAACACTCTTCATATGATAAGCCTATCAATCCTCGAATCATTTCTGTGAACCTCCTTCGAACCCTCACCAATGTCAGCACATCCTTTCTTAGATAAGGGGCCCGAAACTGCTCACAATACTCCAAGTAAGGTCTCACCAATGCCTTATAAAGCAACAACATTACATCTTTGCTTTTATATTCTAGTCCTCTTGAAATGAATGCCAACATCACATTTGCCTTCCTCACTGTTAACACCCAAAAAACAAGGACAAGGTTTTTCTTTTGTGTAAACTACTTTCAATGTCTTTTTTTTCTTATTTATTTTTTATTGAAGCTCATCATCAAACAAACGTTTCCATAATTGTAATTCAGATACTGTACATATATATCATATAATCATATTTGTCACAAATCTCCACATAATATTTTTCTGAGGTATGCACTTACAGAAAGGAGAGGAAAGAAAGAACAATCGAAAGAAGAAAACTATGTACAAAGTAGGGAGTGATCTTTTTTTTACAACATATTCATTGACTTGTGAGAATAAAATCAGGCCTATGAGGTGTTATGTAGTTAAACCATCTTTCCCAATATGAATCAAATTGTTCCAACTTATGATTAACAGATGCTGTTATCTTCTCCATTTTGTAAATGTCTATTGTAATTTCCATCCATGCATCTAAAGTTGGGCTCTCCTGTGATAACCATTTCCTGGTAAGGGTCTTTTTACCAGCCACCAGCAGTATATTCATTAAATATTTATCTCTTTTCAACTATTCTTGAGGTATATACCCAAAATATATGGTCTTACTCTTCCATTTCTGTAGGACCGCCGGGGGATAATCATGATCAAAGTATATTAACTTCCCATTCCAAAGCACCCTCTTCTTACCCCAGGCTCTTCGTACAATCTCCGCCTTGCTCTCGAATCGAAGGAATCTAAGTACTATTGAGCGCGGCTTACTTTCTCTGTCTCCTGGAGGCCTCGGGACGAGCACACAATGCGCCCTCTGAATTTCAATCTACATATTGGGGGAATCTCCAGCGCGTCCCGCAGCAACTTTTCTACAAACTTCATCATCGACATCCCCTCCGGGATCATTATAAATCCTGATATTTTTCTGTCGCGATCTTCCCATCTTACTTAGAATCTGTTCCATGTTTTGCACGCGATCTTCCACCTTCTCAATTCGAGTCTCTGCCATCGCTATTTTCTGATTGATGTTGGCGAGCTCTGACTTTATATCATTTAGTTGCTGTTTTATATCTTTTTGGACTTCCCTTATCTTTTCCAGAATTCTTATCATATTTGCCGCTTTGCCTAAACGAGGCCCCGGGTCAGCCCTGTCACCGCACGCACGTGTAGGAGAGCCGCTCGTCGTGCCTCTCACTTCCATAGGCTCCGCAGTGATGCTTTTTTTTTTATCTCCATTCTTGCCCCCTCATCAATTTAGATATTTTTGAAAGATCTTATATTTGATGGATTAATGGGGCAAAATATGAGATTTTCTAGAGGAGCTATTGATTTAAGCTGCCATTCTGGACGATGACATCACCGGAACCTCTCTCAACGTCCCTCTTCAATACCTGAGGGCCACCACCTTTACATTCCATAGTTCGTCTCCCTCCACGTGTGTAACAGGGAAACTGTGGGTGTGTATTAAATATATATTCCAAATGAATAAAACTCAACAATCTCCCTTTTTATGTAGATATTAAAAAAATTAAATTTGAAACAAATTTAAAGACAATTCAAATGTCCATTAGGACATGGGAATTAGTTTCCATATCATAACCATTGAAGTTAATACAATTCTTAAGTTACCAAATGCCTTCACTAAGTGCCTTTAACAGCACAAGCACTGGAGCTCCCTTCCTTGTGAGACAGTCAGCTAGTTGTTCTTTCGTAGTTGACCAAAGCACATGATGAATTTACCGTGCTTGGATAAGTTCTTTGATGCTGCTTATCTCTAGACAAAGCCTCTTCTCTGTAACTGACTTGGTGGATTTGATGGCATCAACCAAAGAGTAGTTGTCTGTTCTTCTTTGGGTCAGCATGGAAAAGCTCAGAATAGAGTGTGGCCAGGAAAACAGAATTGTTAATGCCTTCAGACATTGTAATGGTTTCACCTGCCAATGTACTCTGTACAACTCTTCAGATTTTTTTTGATTGCTGATAGAGAGGTGAAAATCTTCCCTCTTCTCCCTTTAGTACAATAAAATGCTCCCCTGAGTACCCCCATTAGGAAGATTTCCAAGTGAGGCATCACTGAAGACAATGAGCCTCAGTGAGCCATCTTTCCCAAGCTGTTGAAACTTTAAGGCTACTTTTTCTGATGGAATTGTGCGCACTGTCTTGTCTGCCTGGTGTAAAGTTTGTGCTGCGGCATTTTCTGTGCTGGATGCCAAGTTGCAGGTATCAACCATGACGTCAGGTCTGCTCTGCCCTGCCATCCATAGAATCTGATCTATATTTGATCTAAGCTGTTCCGCTTCAGCTTCACTGAGGGATGCATCCCGCTGTGTGGCATATGAGGACTCCATGCGGGTTGTCTGAAGATTCCTGATGTAGCTTTCTTGGTGCAGTTGAACTGTTCGGTCAACAGCAAGGATGTCTACCCTACATAGCAGAATGTGTCATGTTCCTCACGTCCAACGTGAAAGGCTGACTTAAGCTGAGGGAAAACTGTTGTGGTAAAGTTTTGCGAACCTTCCACATGAAGTCATCTACATGACAGGCAAGTATTCCATTCACATGATATCCTGAATCTTGCCAGTGAAAAGCAGCTGGATCCACTTGTGACATCTTTCCACCTGTTTTCAATATTATTTCCATGACCGCTTTATACCAGCAGAGTGATGCATCTGCTAGACCTTTCGTACACTTTTTGAGTTTCCAGAGTTCCTTCGCTTCAGGAGAAGGTTTAATGTAAATGTCACTGACAGCTCCATTCCCTGGAAGAATGTGGGTTTTACGTCCATGCAATGGGGTTGCCAATGCTTTCGACATAGCACTGAGAGAAGTAGTCGGAGAGACTCTGAAGCATAGGTTGGTGAGTCTTCTCAGGGTCTTCTACATTTAGTCCCTCAAAAGCTCTAGCCACCAGACGTGCTTTTGGTATAATTCCTGTTGGGATTTCTTGCAGGGTGCACGTTGTCTTTTAGCCATTGTCTCTAGTTCCTCGAACACTCCATTATTTCTCCAACTTCTGATTTCATCCTGTTTTACAGATTCAAACGACACCCCTTTAGTTACTAGGACATCTTCATCTTGATATTTCTCAGATGGTCCCGCCTGATGTATATTTGGTTCAATATGAAGCCTGTCTACACGTGACATGTCGACTGACCCTGCAGTGCCATCGACAGTGACTGGTTCTAGGTAACTCCAGTTGTACCAACTTTTGTTTCTCCCACTGGCTTTTCCTGCTCGCCCGAAGACTTCAGCTTTGTGTGAGACACCAGTGCTTTCGTGTACAAATCTCACAGTTTGTCCTGTTTTAAGACTGAAACTTCCATGTTGTCTTTGCATTTGTGATCATTTCTGTTCAGGCAAGTCCGTTGAGTTCTCAACTGCACTCTTTTCACGCTGTCTGCACCCCATGTTCAGCAACTCTGTTGGGTCCTTAGCTGCACTCTCCTCATCCCTGTCTCTGCTATATGACCGTGTGCCAGAGAAGTGCTTTTCATTTTTTGTGCCATTCTCCATGGAGTTCTGATGGTCTTCAGTTTGTGCTTTATGTAGTCTGGAATGACGTATCCTCACATATGTACCTCCATGTCTCAGGAATACCACAACTCGTGACCAATGGCGACTCCAGGACCTTTCCATTCTGTACATTCCGCTCTTTTGTAATACACTTTGCCCCCTGTGTCATATTTGCCATTTGTAGGTCAGATCTGTGCCTCAGGCTCTTCGAATTTCTCTGAACACTGCTTCAATGACTGCCTTCCTTGATGCATGCAGTGCTGAAAAATGTTTCCCATCCACTCACTCCTTGTACTGCCCGCTATAGCAGCTGGCCTGTCAACCAGTACAGAGGGAAGGTTTGGAATCTGGCCAAACTCTGGTTGATACGGGCTATAACCTTGTACGTTCTGCAAGGTTTTCTTCGCCATGAGGACTGTGTTCCAATCACAGCCATTGCTTTTCTTTACCTGCAGCATTATTTCAGTAAGCTTTTGATTGTGTTGCTCCAGAAGTCCATTACTCCAAGGACTATATACCACTGTTGTTTTTGTTTCAGTGTTCAAGTTTTTTTTAGATTATGAAGACATGCAGTCCTCTTTTATTGTCATTTAGTAATGCATGCATTAAGAAATGATACAATATTTTCTCCGGTGTGATATCACAAAACACAGGACAGACCAAGACTGAGAAAACTAACAAAACCACATAATTATAACATATAGTTACAACAGTGCAACAATACCATAACTTGATGAAGAATTCCATGAGGACAGTAAAAGTTCAAAGTCACTCAAATGTCCCACATCTCACGCAGATGGGAGAAGGAAGAAAAACTCTCCCTGCCATGCCCGACCACAGTCCGGCTCTGAGTCGTCCGAAAACTTCGAGCCTCTGATCAGCTCTCCAACACCGAGTACTGAGCACCATCCGAACGATTCAACCTCAATCTTGGTTGCCAACAGCAGGCAAAGCCGGGGATTTTGGGGCCTTCCCTCCAGAAGATTGTCGATCGCACAGTAACAGCAGCAGCGAACCAGCGTTGCAGAAATTTCTCCAGATGTTCCTCTGTGCTTTCACGTCTGTCTCCATCAAATCAGAACTGTCCACGGCCCCTATTTAACAGATATGATATCATTTTCACCGGAGGGCTGCGCGCGCACAGCACGCTGCTATCTCTCCTCCCGCCATATGACTGTTCTCTGCCATATCACTGAATTCATCATTATTAAATTTACCACCATTATCACTGAATACTTTCTGAGGTGGACCATTCACACTTATCCAGGAATGGATGAAGTTTTTTTTACTGTTTCTGCGGGTCTCTTTGTATTTACGATGCTCCCAGCACTCATCGATAATGTGGGGATTCCACACTCATAGACCCAATTCATGCAGGTCTATGGCTACTGTTTCATTGTATTCATATGCCACTGCCAGACCAACTGTAGGCTTAGGTTTGGGCTTTCCAACTTTTGGCACGTCTCACAGCTGTCAATTATCTGCTTTGGAATGAAAAAATGATCTGCATCTTGTTGCCTGAACTGCTGAGCAGTTTCTGAAGTCTTATCAATTGAAGTGTGTCCAATATGCTCGTGAGGTGTGAGCAATACTTCGCATTTCTCATCTATGGTCATGTGGTCATAGCAGAGACTTGGATGTCTCAGGGGCAGGAATGTCTGCTGAGTGTGGTGGGTAAATTGATGCAAAGTATTCTTAGAGGTGCTATATATAATTATCTGGATAGACAGGGTCTGATTAGGAACAGTCAACATGGATTTGTGCGCTGAAGGTCATGTTTGACAAATCTTATTGAATTTTTTGAAGAGGTTACTAGGAATGTTGACGAGGGTAAAGTGGTGGATGTTGTCTATATGGACTTCAGTAAAGCCTTTGACAAGGTCCCACATGGAAGGTTAGTTAGGAAGGTTCAATCGTTAGGTATTAATATTGAAGTAGTAAAATGGATTCAGCAGTGGCTGGATGGGAGATGCCAGAGAGTGGTGGTGGAAAACTTTGTCAGATTGGAGGCCGGTGACTAGTGGTGTGCCTCAGGGATCTGTACTGGGTCCAGTGTTATTTGTCATATACATTAATGATCTGGATGATGGGGTGGTAAATTAGATTAGTAAGTATGCAGATGATACTAAGATAGGTGGAGTTGTGGATAATGAAGTAGGTTTTCAAAGCTTGCAGAGAGATTTAGGCCAGTTAGAAGAGTGGGCTGAAAGATGGCAAATGGAGTTTAATGCTGATAAATGTGAGGTGCTACATTTCAGTAGGACTAATCAAAATAGGACATACATGGTAAATGGTATGCCATTGAAGAATGCAGTAGAACAGAAGGATCTAGGAATAATGGTGCATAGTTCCCTGAAGGTGGAATCCCATGTGGATAGGGTGGTGAAGAAAGCTTTTGGTATTCTGGCCTTTATAAATCAGAGCATTGAGTATAGGAGTTGGGATGTAATGTTGAAATTGTACAAGGCATTGGTGAGACCACATTTGGAGTATTGTGTACAGTTTTGGTCACCAAATTATAGGAAAGATGTCAACAAAATAGAGAGAGTACAGAGAAGATTTACTAGAATGTTACCTGGGTTTCATCACCTAAGTTACAGAGAAAGGTTGAACAAGTTGGGTCTTTATTCTTTGGAACGTATAAAGTTGAGGGGGGACTTGATAGAGGTATTTAAAATTATGAGGGGGATAGATAGAGTTGACGTGGTTAGGCTTTTTCCATTGAGAGTGGGGGAGATTCAAACAAGAGGACATGAGTTGAGAGTTAAAGGGCAAAAGTTTAGGGGTAACATGAGGGGGAACTTCTTTACTCAGAGAGTGGTGGCTGTGTGGAACGAGCTTCCAGCAGAAGTGGTTGAGGCAGGTTAGATGTTGCCATTAAATGTTAAAGCCATATGGACAGGAAAGGAATGGAGAGTTACGGGCTGAGTACGGGTCAGTGGGACTAGGTGAGATTAAGAGTTCGGCATGGACTAGACGGGCCTAGGTGGCCTGTTTCCGTGCTGTAATTGTTATATGGTTATATGGTGTGCTGGGCTTTAAATGTTTAAAAAAGGACAGGAAGGGGGCAATAACTCTACTGGGTCTTTTTTATAGACTCCTCCCCGCCCCCAATAGTAACAGACACATGGAGGAGCAGATACGGAGGCAGATTCTGGAACAGTGCAATAAGAAAAGGGTTGTTGTGATGGATGAATTTAACTTTCCTAATATTGACTGGCATCTCCTTAAAGCAAGGCATTTAGATGGGGTGGAGTTTGTTAGCTGTGTTTAGGAAGGTTTTCTAATGCAATATGTAGATAAGCCAACAAGAGGAGAGGCTGTACTTGATCTGGTATTGGGAAATGAACCTGGTCAGCTGTTAGGTCTCTCGGTGGGAGAGTATTTTGGAGGTAGTGATCACAACTCTATCTCCTTTATCATAGTGCTGGAGAGGGATAGGAGCAGACATTTTTGGAAAATATTTACAGTAATTGGGGTGGGGGGAAATATGATGCTATCAGGCAGCATAAATTGGGAGCAGATGTTCTCAGGGAAATGCATGGCAGAAATGTGGCAAATGTTCAGAGAATATTTGCATGGCGTTCTGCATAGGTATGTTCCATTGAGACAGGGAAAGGATGGTAGGGTAAAAGAACCATGGTGTATAAAGGATGTAGAAAATCCAGTTAAGAAAAGAAAAGCTTATGAAAGGTTCAAGAAACTAGGTACAGTTAGAGCTGTAAAAAATTACAAGGGTGCCAGGAAGGAGCTCAAGAATGAAATTAGGAGAGCTAGAATGGGCCATGAGAAGGCTTTAGAAAGCAGGATTAAGGAAAAACCCAAGGCATTCTACATGTATGTGAAGAGCAAGGGAATGAGCCATGTGAGAATTGGACCAATTAGGTGTGATAGTGGAAACGTGCATGGAACTGGAGGAGGTAGCAGAGTTACTTAATGAATACTTTGCTTCAGTATTCACCAGGGAAAAAGACCTTGGCAATTGTGGGGATGACTTACAGCAGACTGCAAGGTCTGAGCATATAGGAATAAAGAAAGAAGATGTGCTGGAACTGTTGAAAGGTATTAAGACCATAAGACATAGGGGCAGAATTAGGCCATCTGGCCCACTGAGTCTGCTGCGCCATTCAATCATGACTGACCTTTTTTTAAAAATCTCCTCCTCAACCCCAATTCCTGACCTTCTCCCCATAACCTTTGATGCCATGTCCAATCAAGAACCTATCAACCTCTGCCTTAAATACACCCAACAACCTGGCCTCCACAGCTGTATGTGGCAACAAATTCCACAAATTCACCAACCCTTGGCTGAGAAATTTCTCTGCATCTCTGTTTTGAAAAAGCGCCTTTCTATCCTGATGCTGTGCCCTCTTGTCCTAGACTCCCCCACCATGGGAAACATGCTTTCCACATCTACTCTGTTTAGTCCTTTCAACATTTGAAAGGTTTCAATGAGATCCCCCCCTCCATCCTTCTGAATTCCAGCGAGTACAGACCCAGAGCCATCAAACATTCCTCGTATGATAACCCTTTCATTCCCGGACTCTCTCCAATGCCAGCACATCTTTTCTAAGATAAGGGGCCCAAAACTGTTCACAATACTCGTGGTGAGACCTCACCAGTGCCTTATAAAGCCTCAGCATCTTATCCTTGCTCTTGTAATCTAGACCTCTTGAAGTGAATGCTAACATGACATTTATCTCCCTCACCACAGGCTCAACCCATGAGTTAACCTTCAGGGTGTTCTGCACAAGGACTCTCAAGTCCCTCTGCATCTCAGATTCCTGGATTTTCTGCCTGTTTAGAAAATAGTCTCCATGTTTATTTCTACTACCAAAGTGCATGACCATACATTTTCCAACATTATATTTCATTTGCTGCTTTCTTGCCCATTCTCCCAATCTTTCTAAGTCCTTCTGCATCCTACGTGTTTCCTCAACATTCGCTGCCGCTCCTCCAATCTTCGTATCATCTGCAAACTTAGCAACAAAGCCATCTATTCCATCATCTAAATCATTTATATACAGCATAAAAAGAAGCGGTCCCAACATCAACCCCTGCAGAACACCACTAGTCACTGGCAGCCAACCAGAAAAGGATCCTTTTATTCCCAATCGCTGCTTCCTAACAATCAGCAAATGCTCTAACCATGTTAGTAACTTTCCTGTAATACCATGGGCTCTTAACTTGGTAAGCAGCCTCATGTGTGGCACCTTGTTTCCCTTCTAATGATATTTTTAGTTGATCTTTGTAGGTTTTTAAAAACTCCTCAATCCTCCATCTTCCCACTAATTTTTGCTTTGTTGTATGCCTTTTCTTTTGCTTTTACAATAGCTTTGACTTCCCTTGTCAGCCATGGTTGTACTATTTTACCATTTGAGTATTTCTTCATTTTTGGAATACACATGTCCTGCACCTTCCTCATTTTTCCCAGAAACTCACACCATTGCTGCTCTGCTGACGTCCCTGCCAGCAGCTCCTTCCAATTTACTTTGGCCAATTCCTCTCTCAAACCACTGTAATTTACCTTACTACACTGAAATACTGCTGCATCAGACTTTACTTTCTCCCTATCAAATTTCAAGTTGAACTCAATCATATTGTGATCACTGGTTCCTAAGATTCCTTTTACCTAATCGCCTCCGGTTCATTACATAACACCCAATCCAGTATAGCTGATCCCCTAGTAGGCTCAACGACAAACTGATCTAAAACACTGACTCTTAGAATTCAACAAATTCTCTCTTGAGATCCATTACCAACCTGATATCCCCAGTTGAATTGCATGTTAAAATTTCCCATGACTACCATAACATTGCACTTTTGACTTGCCTTTTCTATTTCCTGTTGTAATTTGTAGTCCACCTCCCAGCCACTGTTGGGAGGCCTGTATATAACTGCCATCAGGGTCCTTTTATCCTTGCAGTTTCTTAACTCAACCCACAAGGGTTCAACATCATCTGATCCTATGTCACATCTTTCTACTGATTTGATGCCATTCTTTACCAGTAGAGCGACACCGGCCCCTTTGCCTACCTTCTTATCCCTGCAATATAATGTGTAACCTTGGACATTCAGTTCCCAACTACAACCATCTTTCAGCCATGATTCAGTTATGGCCACAACATCATACCTGGCAATCTGTAATATTGCAACAAGATCATTCACCTTATTTTTTATACTACACGCATTTAGATACAACACCTTGAGTACTGTATTTGCTAACCTTTCTGACTGCATCCCTAATGATTTGATACTCAGCCTATTGGCTGCAACTAAGTCCCATCACCTGCCTGCCCTTCCTGACAGTCTGACTGCACGCTATCTTCACCTTTTTACCATCCGTCCTACCTGAGTCCACTCCGGTTCCCACCCCCTGCCAAGTTAGTTTAAACCCTCCCCAACAGCTCTAACAAACCTGCCCGCAGGAATATCGGTCCTGCTTGGGTTCAGATGCAACCCGTCACTTTTGAACAAGTCATACCTCCCCCAGAAGAGATCCCAATGATCCAAGAACCTGAAGCCCTGCCCCCTGCACCAGCTTCTCAGCCACATTTTATCTGCCAAATTATCCTGTTTCTACCCTCACTGGCATGTGGCACAGGCAGCAATCCAGAAATTACTACCCTGGAGGTCCTGCTGCTCAGCTTTCTACTTAGCTCTCTGAATTCTCTTTTTAGGACCTGATTGCTTTTCCTTCCTATGTCATTGGTACCAATATGTAGCAAGTACCAATATGTAGCAAGACATCTAGCTGCTCTCCCTCCCTCTCGAAAATGTTATGGACATGATATGAGACGTCCCTGACCCTGGAACCTGGGAGGCAACTTACCATCTGGGTGTCCTGTTCACACCCACAGAATCTCCTGTCTGTCCCCCTCACTACTGAGTCCCCTGTCACTACTGCTCCCTTCTCTCTTTTTCCCCTCTGCACCACAGACCCATGGTCAGTGCCTGTAACCCAGTTGCTGTGACATTTTCCTGGGAGGTCATCCCCCACAAAATATCCAAAACGGTATCCTTGTTTTTGAGGGGAATAGCCACAGGGGTGCTCTGCTCTAACTGCCTATTTTCATTTCTCCTGACTTGTGTCCTGCAACTTCGGGGTGACGACCTCCCTGTAACTTTGATCAGTTATTTCATTGCTCTCCCATACAAGCTGGGGGTCATCCAGGTGCTGCTCCAGATCCCTAACATGGTCTTCAAGGAGCTGCAGCTGGCTGCAGCACGCAGATGTAGTTTTCCGGGAGACTGTGGGTCTCCCAGTTCTCCAATACAAAGAGCACACCACAGCCATTTAAATATTACAGTAAGGGGGGGGGGGAACCAAAAAGGAAACCTTAACAGACTCTTTGCACAGAGCTGATGCCTCTTTCTAGCTGAAGCCTGTCACTTTTACTCTCGTCACTGGCCTACTCCCGACAATGGCCGCTCCGCTAATCCCTCCTGTACTTTTATTTAGTTCGTAGAGCTCTGTTGATGCCGCTGATAGGCTACATACAATGGACAAACGCTCTCAATGCTCCCATTTTAAATAACCGTTGCCAGCCTGCAAGAAATCCCTCTTGGTAGAGCTCTGTTGATGCCACTGATAGGCCGCGTACAGTGGACAAATGCTCTCGAAGCTCTCTTTTTAAGTAACTGCCGCTGACCTGCGAGAAATCTCTCTTGGTAGTCTGATAAGTCACCGGCATCGGACGAGATATACTCCAGGCTACTGTGGGAGGCGAGGGAGGAGATTGCTGAGGCTCTGGCGATCTTTGCATCATCAGTGGGGGCGGGAGAAATACCAGAGGATTGGAGAGTTGCAAACATTGTTCCCTTGTTCAAGAAAGAGAGTAGAGATAACTGGGGAAATTATAGACTAATGAGTCTCTCTTCATTGGTGGGCAAGTTGTTGAAGATCCTGAGAGGCAGGATTTATGAGCATTTAGAGAGATATAATCTGATTAGTATATTCATCATGGCTTTGTCATGGGCAGGTCGTGCCTTATGAACCCGATTGAATTTTTTGAAGATGTAACAAAACACATTGATGAAGGTAGAGCAGTGGATGTAGTGTCTGTGGATTTCAGTAAGGCATTTGATAAGGTTCCCCATGCAAGGCTCATTCAGAAAGTAATGAGGCATGGGATCCAAGGAGACATTGCCTTGTGGATCCAGAATAGACTTACCCACAGAAGACAAAGGGTGGTTGTAGATGGTTCGTATTCTACATGGAGGTCGGTGACCGGTGGTGTTCCTCAGGGATCTGTTCTGGGACCCCTTGTCTTTGTGATTTTTATAAATGACCTGGATGAGGAAGTAGAAGGGTGGGTTAGTGTGCTGATGATGGAAAGGTTGGGAGTGCTGTGGATAGTCTGGAGGGTTGGCAGGGATTACAGTGTGACATTGATGGGATGGGCTGAGAAGTGGCAGATCGAGTTCAACCCAGATAAGTATGGAATGGTTCATTTCGGTAGGTCAAATTTAAAGACACAATATATTAATGGCAAGACTCTTGGCAGTGTGGTGGATCAGCAAGATCTTGGGGTCCATCTCAATAGGAGACTCAAAGCTGCTGCACAGGTTGGCAGTGTTGTTAAGAAGGTGTTTGATGTGTTGGCCTTCAGCAACGATGGAATTGAGTTCAAGGTCCATGAGGTAATGTTACAGCTATATAAGACCTTGGTTAGATCCTACTTGGAGTACTATGTTTATTTCTGGTCACCTCACTACAGGGAGAATGTGGATACTATAGAGAGAGTGCAGAGGAGATTTACAAGGATGTTGCCTGGATTGGAGAGCATGCCTTATGAGAATAGGTTGAGTGAACTCGGCCTTTTCTCTTTGGAGCGACGGAGGATGTGAGGTGACCTGATAGAGGTGTATAAGATGATGGGAGGCATTGATTGTGTGGATAGTCAGAGGCTTTCTCGCAGGGCTGAAATGGCTAACACAAAGCGGCATAGTTTTAAGGTGCTTGTTAGTAGGTACAAGGGGGATGTGAGAGGTTAAGTTTTTCGCACAGTGTGGTGGGTGCACAGAATGCATTGCCATCAAAGTGGTAAAGGTGGATACACCCCTCCCCCTCCAACTTTCAAATCCCTTACTCACTCTTCCTTCAGTTAGTCCTGACGAAGGGTCTCGGCCTGAAATGTCGACTGTACCTCTTCCTAGAGATGCTGCCTGGCCTGCTGCGTTCACCAGCAACTTTGGTGTGTGTTGCTTGAATTTCCAGCATCTGCAGAATTCCTGTTGTTTGAGGTGGATACAATAGAGTCTTTTAAGAGGTTTTTCCGATAGGTACATGGAACTTAGAAAAATAGAGGGCAATGCGGTAGGGAAATTCTTGGCAGTTTCTAGAGTAGGTTACTTAGTCGCACAATATTGTGGGCCAAAAGGCCTGTAATGTGCTGTAGATTTCTATGTTTCTGTGTTCTATGTTTTGTGTGACAGTTGGTACTTCATTCCACCATTGATTTTTCTGTAACTATCTTTATCTAGAATGTTCACACAGTCATGTCCAGATCTGGTGAGTTGAAACATCGTTGCTTGGTCATTCTCTGTACCTAGTACTGCTCCTACTTTCTTTAAGGAAGATTTACTCAAGAGTAATGGAATGTTCACTGGTACCAGCTTTGTTCCAATGTAACATTTTGTCTGCCCTATTTTTGCGGGAATTTTCATTTTTTTGTGGAATGTACAATATTTCCATCTCCAAATTTGAATGCTTTGTACTAGGTTTATCTGTGTTCACCATTTTCTGCACTTCATTCTGGTTTCATTCACTTACATAGCTTTGAAGCCATTTTTCTCCACACATTGTGCATATGCACAGCATATCAGTGACAGCAGATCCTAAGAGATTCTATTAAAAAAAATCTCTGCCTCAGATATCTCTTAATTTGTAAGTGCTTCCTTTTCAGACAGTGTGATATAGGACTTTTCCACATCCTCACATTCTTCAATTAGCCTAACTTGTTTGGTTTTGTGCAGACAATTTTTTTTCCCAGTGGTAAATACTTTGACATACCACACATTTTGATCTTCTACTCTACTTGTGTATTAGATTTGTGCCAGGTACCATTACCCTTGTCTGATCCCTCTGGGATCTGTGCTTGCTATACTCTTGTCTCTGCTGAGTGAAGTGTGCTGTTTCCTGACTCAAACTAATTTTCTGACTGTTGTCTTCGCGGCCTTTTCTCCAAAAATTCTCTTCACTGCTGATTTCATAGATGCAAATGCTACGTTCTGTTCAGCAGTTAACGTTAGCTGTTTCTCCTTTGTGTCTAGACACGCAGTATACAACAATTTAAAAGTTGATATAGCGTCAGGAAGTATTTATGCATGAGACTGTACTTTAGTTCAAAATCAATAATACAATCAGCCATAGTTTTTAGAATTGTCTCTATAAATTATGTCAAAGTCTGAACATGCCCTCATAAATTTGATTCTTTTCTTTCTTAAAGTCGTGTATTTATTAGCATATTTGTACAGTCATCTGTGTTAAAGTCTACCAGCGATATTCCCATTGCGTCTGTCTTGCTCTTCCCAAAAGCAACAATGCAACAGTCAAGGCTCGCTTTGTCTTCTCCAGTTCCGTAAATCGAGTCCGTATTCCAATTTCGCAAGGCTTGCTGTCATCAAATGCTGGCAGGGTCCTATAATTGGAAACCATCCTCTTCTATCACTGTTGACGTCCAAACAACAAGGACACATTTTTCTTTTCTTTAAACAACTTTACTTGAGATGTCACTCTGCAATATCTGTGGATTTTCCCTTGTTTGTCCTTGTTCCACCCTGCTTGTTACTTCCTCAAAGAACTCTAACAGATTTGTTAGGCAAGATTTCCCTTCACAGAAACCATGCTGACTTTGACTTATTTTATCATTAGTCTCCAAGTACTCCAAAACTTCACCATTAATAATAGACTCCAACACTTTCCCAACCACTGAGGTTAGGCTAACTGGCCTATAATTTCCTTTCTTTTGCCTTCTTCCCTTCTTAAAGAGAAGAGTGACATTTGCAATTTTCCAGTCCTCTGGGACCATGCCAGAAAGAAGTGATTCTTGAAAGATCATAACCAATACATCTGCTATCTCTTTTACATCCTCTTTCAGAACCCTGGGATGTAGTCCATCCAGTCCAGGTGACTTATCCACCTTAAGACCTTTCAGTTTGCCTAGCACTCTTTCCTTTGTAATAGCAATGGCATTCACTCCTGCTCCCTGACACTCACGGACACCTGGCACACTGCTAGTGTCTTCCACAGTGTAGACCAATGCAAAGTACTTATTAAGTTCACACACCATCTCTTTGTCCCCCATTACTTCCTCATCACCAGCATCATTTTCCAGTGGTCCAGTATCAACTCTCACCTCCCTTTTACTCTTTATATAACTGAAAAGTCTTTAGTATCCTGCTTTATATTGTTAGCTAGTTTGCCCTCATATTTCATCGTTTCCCTTCTTTTGGCTTTTTTTAGTTGCCTTTTGCTAGATTTAAAAAATGTTCCAATCATCCAACTTCCCACTCACTTTTGCTACCTGATGTGCCCTTTCCTTGGCTTTTATGCAGTCCTTAACTTTCCTTGCCAACCACGATTGCTTACACTTGCTATCTCAGAGCAACAGCTTCTGTGGGACATATCTATCCTGCGCCTTGTGGACTATTCCCAGAAACTTCAGCCACCTCTGCTCTGCCGTCAACCTTGCCAGTATCCTTCTCCAATCCATCTGGGCAAGTTACTCTCTCATGCCTCTGTAATTCCCTTTATTCCATTGTGATACATGCGACTTGCGCTCCTCCTAGTTCAAATTACAGTATGAATTCCATCATATTCTGATCACTGTGTCCTAAGGGTTCCTTTACCTTAAGCTCCCTGATAAAATCTGGATTATTACACAACACCCAATCTAAGATGGCCTCTTCCCCGAGTCGGCTCAAGCACAAGCTGCTCTAAAAAGCCATCTCATAGGCATTCTAAAAATTCACTCTCGCAATCTGACACCACTGATTTTCCCAATCCCCTTGTGTATTGAAGTCCCCCATTGCAATTGTGACATTACCCTTATTATATGCCCTTTCCAGTTCCCTTTGCAATCTCAACCCCACATCTTGACTACTATTTGAAAGCTTATATATGATTCCCTTAACAGTCAGGCAAGATTTTCCCTTGAGAAAACTATGCTGACTACTGCCTATTTTTGTCATGTACCTCCAAGTACCCAGAAATCACATCCTTAACAATCGACTCCAACATCTTCCCAACCACTGAGATCAGACTAAGTGGCCGATAATTTCCTCCTTTCTGCCTCTGTCCCTTCTTGAGGAGTGGAGTGACATTTGTATTGTTCCAATCCTCTGGAACAATGCCAGAATCAATTGATTTTTGAAAGATAATTACTACCCTCTCCACAATTTCTTCAGCTACCTCTTTCCATCTTGTCCAGGTGACTTATCTACCTTCAGTCCTTTCAGTTTCCCAAGAACCTTCTCCCAAGTAGTGGTAATTTCACACACTTCTCCCCTCTGACACTCTAGAACTTCTGGCCCAGTTCTACAGTGAAGACTAATGGAAAATACATTAAGTTTGTCCGTCAATTCCTTGTACCCCATTACTACCTCTCTAGCATCATTTTCCAGTGATCTTATCTGCACTCACGCCTCTCTTTCACACTTTATATATCTGAAGAAACGTTTGGTATCCTCTTTAATATCATTGGCCAGCTTACTATTATATTCCATCTTCACCTTCTGAGTGACTTTTTAGTTACCTTCTATTGGGTTTTAAAAGCTTCCCAATAATCTAACTTCCCACTAATTTTAGCATTATTATATGTTCTCTCTTTGGCTTTTATGTTGACTTTGACTTCTGTTGTTAGACAGAGTTGTGTCATCTCGCCTTTAGAATACTTCTTCCTCTTTGGAATGTATATATCCTGTGCCTTCTGAATTGCTTCCTGAAATTCCAGTCATTGCTGCTCTGCCGTCATCCCTGCCAGTGACTTTTCCAATCAATTCTAGCCAGCTCCCCTCTCATGCCTCCAATTCCCTTTACTCCACTAATACTGATACATCTGACTTTAGTTTCTCTTTCTCAAATTTCAGGGTGAATTCTATCATATTATGATCACTGCCTCCCAAGGGTTCCTTTACCTTAAGTCCCTCTAATAAATTCCGGTCTATTGCACAACACCCCTGACTATTCTAACTTTGCCCTTTTAGCATACATTTTCTATCTCACATTGTAATTTGTAGACCACATCCTTCCTACACTTTGGGGGTCTGTATATAACTCCCATTAGGTTCTTTTTACCTTCGCAGTTCCTTAGCTCTACCCACAATGATTCAACACCTTCCGACCCTATGTCACCTTTTCCTTATGATTTGATTTCACTTTTTTACCGACAGAGCCACGCCACCCCCTCTGCCTTCCTGTCTGTTCTTTGATACAATGCGTATCCTTGGATGTTAAGCTCCCAGCTGTAATCTTCTTATAGCCTCAATTCAGTGATGCCACAACGTCATACATGCTGATCATACGTGCTAATCCATAACTGTGCTGCAAGTTCATCTACCTCATTCCGTATACTGTGCACATTCAAATATAACACCTTCAATCTTGTATTCACCCTTTTCAAATTTGTCTGCCGTTTACATTGCAACTCATCCTATTGGCTGAAATTTTGTCCTCTCATTAGCCTCTCCTTGCTAGCTGTTTCATTACACACTGCCTCTGTTTGTAAATCAACTACCTCATGCTCAGCAATAACACTCCGGTTCCCATTCCCCTGCCAAATCATTTTTAACCCTCCCTAACAACTCTTGCAAACTTGACCATAAGGATATTTGTCCCCCTCGCGTTCAGGTATAAATACTCCTTTTGTGCAGGTCATACCTTCCCTAGAAGAGATCCTAATGAACTGTAAATCTGAACCCCTGCCCCTTGCACCAGTTCCTCAGCCACGCAGTCACCTGCCATATCTTTCTATTCTTATCCTCACTGGCGTGTGTCAACAGTATCTAAAGTTGATTCGAAGTCAGTCAACCAAGTGGTGCCGGTAAATGGGATTAATATAGACGGGGTATTGGTACAGATGGGGATTTGAGGGCTGGCATGGCCACACTGGACCGATTGGCTTGTTGCCGTGCTTGTTCCCAGTTGGTTGGACCATGAAAACCAAAGCAACTTTAGGAGGGAAATAAAGGACGGGGCATATCAAAAGATTACTACTCTAGCGTGATGGTGTTGACAGAGCTTTACTCTGTATCTGACCCCGGGAGTGTGTGATGGGATGATGTGGAGAGAGATTCACTCTGTATCTGACCCCGGGAGTGTGTGATGGGATGATGTGGAGGGAGATTCACTCTGCGTCTGACCCAGGGTGTGTGTGATGGGACGGTGTGGAGAGAGCTTCACTCTGTCTGACCCCAGGAGTGTGTGATGGGACAGTGTGGAGGGAGCTTCACTGTGTGTCTGACCCCGGGAGTGTGTGATGGGACGGTGTGGAGAGAGCTTCACTCTGTCTGACCCCAGGAGTGTGTGACGGGACAGTGTGGAGAGAGCTTCACTCTGTCTGACCCCAGGAGTGTGTGATGGGACGGTGTGGAGAGAGCTTCACTCTGTCTGACCCCAGGAGTGTGTGATGGGACGGTGTGGAGGGAGCTTCACTCTGTCTGACCCCAGGAGTGTGTGACGGGACAGTGTGGAGGGAGCTTCACTTTGTGTCTGACCCAGGGTGTGTGTGATGGGACAGTGCAGAGGGAGCTCGGTGTCTGACCTGTTGTTTTGGTGACAGGCTGGAATATGATGCTTACCGCACAGACCTGGAGGAGCTGAACCTGGGTCCTCGGGACCCCGTCACCCTACCAAAGATCGACCTGGCTCAGCAGCTGTACGTGGTGCACAAGGAGAAGTATGAGCGGTTACGCAGTGACGTCACTATCAAGCTGAAATTCCTGGAGGAAAACAAGGTGCCGAGTGGCTGTAGTGGGTGCAGGCTCTTTTAGCCTGACATGTGGGATGAGTGGAAATAATCTGGGTCAGAACGTGGATGGGTGGGTTAGTATGGTTTCAGAAGATACAAGGATTTGTGGTGGTGTTGTAGATTGCGTAGAAATTTGGCAAAGAATACAGTGGGATATACAGTAGATCAATTGCAGATGGGGAAATGACAGATGGAGTTTTACCCAGCGAAATCTGACATGTTGGTAAGTCAAATGTAAAGAGACAATACACTGTCGAGGGCAAGATCCTTAACAGTGTTGATGAGCAGAGGGACCTTAGGGTCCAAGTTCATGCCTCCCGGAAAGTGGCTGCACAGGCGGTTAAGAAGGCATGTGGCAGGCTTGCCTTCATTAGTCAAGGCATTGAGTTCAAAAGTTGGGAAGTTAGGCTGCAGCTTTATAAAACTCTAGTTAGATTGCATCTGGAGTAGTACACAGTTCTGGCTACCCCATTATCGGAAGGATGTTGAGGCTTCAAAGAGGGTGCAGAAGATCTACCAGGATGTCTTCTGGATTAGAGAGCATGTGCTAAATATTGAGCGCCTGAGGTCTGTACATCACTGCACAGGCAGGTAAGATCAGTAAGTCTCCCCGTGGGCACGGATGACAATAAGACCAAAAACATAGCAGAATTAGGCCATTCAGCCATCCAGTCTGTTCCACCATTCCATCATGGCTGATCCCATACACCTGCCTTCTTGCCATGTCCTTTGATGCCCTGACTAGTCAGGAAGTGATCAACTTCTGCCTTAAATATACCCAAGGACTTGGCCTTCTCCGCAGTCTGAGGCACAGCATTCCACAGATTCACTGCTCTCTGGCAAAAAAAAATTCATCCTTACCTCTGTTCTAAAGGGTCGCCCCTCAGTTTTCAGGCTGTGCCCTCTGCTTCTGGATACCACCACCATAGGAAACATTCTCTCCACATTGACCCTAATGCATTTTGGTAAAAGGAACAATAGTACGATTATTATCTAAATGGTGAGAAAATTCAAACATCAGAGGTGTAGAGGGACTTAGGAGTCCTTGTGCAAGACTCCCAGCAGATTAATTTACAGGTTGAGTCTATGGTAAAGAAGGCAAATACAATGTTGGAATTTATTTCAAGGGAAGTAGAATATAAAAGTAAGGAGATAACGCTGAGCCTTTATAAGACACTAATCAGGCCACACTTGGAGTATTTTCAACAGTTTTGGGCCCCTTATCTCAGAAAGGATGTGTTGTCGTTGGAGAGAGTCCAGAGGGGGTTCACAAGGATGATTCCAGGAATGAAGGGGGTTAACATATGACAAGCATTTGGCAGCTCTGGAATTGAGAAGACTGCGTGGAGATCTCATTGAAACCTACCAAAAGTACTAGATAAGGTGGATGTGGAGAGGATGTTTCCTATTGTGGAGGGTATCCAGAACTAGAGGGCACAGCCTCAAAATTGAGGGGCAACCTTTTAGAACAGAGGTAAGGAGGATTTTTTTTAGACAGAGTAGTGAATCTATGGATGCTCTACCACAGACTGCAGTGGAGGCCAAGTCCGTGGGTATATTTAAGGCGGAAGTTGATCGTTTCCTGATAGGTCAGGGCATCAAAGGATGTTGGAAGAAGGTAGGTGTATAGGGTTGAGTGGGATCCGGGATCAGCCTTGATGGAGTAGTGGAGAAGACTTGATGGGCTGAATGGCCTAATTCTGCTCCTATGTCTTATGGTCTAAGACCTGCTGCGTTCGCATTGCTTCCTCAGCACTACTTATCCCTCCACCTGTCTTCGAATTATCCGCAAGCTTTGCCACAAAGCCATTAGTTCCATTATCTAAATCATTGACAAGCAATGTAAAAAGTAGCGGTCCCAATACTGGCCCCTAAGGAACACCTCTAGTCACTGGCAGCCAACCAGAAAAGTCCCCTTTTATTCCCATTTGCTGGCTCCTACCTGTCAGCCATTCCTCTATCCATGACAGTATCTTTCCTGTAGCACCATTTTATCTAGTTAAAGCAACCTCATGTGGCACCTTATCAAACGTCTTCTGAAAGTCCAAGTCAATGACATCCACTGCCTCTCCATTTTCCACCCTGCTTGTCACTTCCTCAAAGAATTCTAATAGATTTGTCAGGCAAGATTTACCTTCACAGACACCATGCTGCTTTTGACTTGATAAGTTCGTGGCCCAAGTTAGGAGGAGTCAATTTTAGAAAACCTAGCACATTTATTTTTCCTACATTTACACACTTAGTCCGGTGGTCGTGGAGCATACGGATCCCTTCTTTGTAGAAGTCGGCGTCTTGGACCTCCAGAACTGGTCCACAGCAGGGCTGATTGATAAGTTTGTGGCCTAAGGTAGAAGGAGATGAGTTATTAACTTCAAACTTTCTACGTTTTCACTCAGAGTTGAACTGCACGTGCATGTAACGAGAGCTGTATAACTCATCTCCTTCTACTTTAGGCCACAAACTTATCAATCACCCCTGTGTGGACCACCTGGAGGTCCAAGAAGCTCTCGTTACATGCACATGCAGTGATGCAGAAAGTTTGAAGTTTATTACTCATCTCTTTCTACGCTCGGCCACAAACTTATCAATCACCCCTGCTGTGGACCACTTCTACAAAGAAGGGATCCGTATGAACCACAACCGCTGGACTAAGTGTGTACTAAGGAGGTGACGATGTTGAAAAATAAATGTGCTAGGTTTTCTGAAATCGACTCCTTCTACCCTAGGCCACGAACTTATCAATCACCCCTTGTATTTTCTCATTAGTCTCCAAGACCCCGAAACCTCATCCTTAATAATAAACCCCAACACTTTCCCAACCACTGAGGTTCGGCAAACTAGACTGTAGTTTTCTTTCTTTTGCCTTCCTCTCTTAAAAGATTGGAGTGACACTTGCAATTTTCTAGTCCTCCAGAACCATGCCAGGATCAAGTGATTCTTGGAAGATCATGACCAATGCATCCGTTCTCTCTTCAGCAACCTCCCTCAGTCCATCTGGCCCAGGTGACTTATCCACCTTAAGACCTTTGAGTTTGCCGAGCACCTTTCCCTTTGTAATAGCAATGGCACTCACTGCTGCTCCCTGACACTCACAGACCTCTGGCACACTGTTGGTGTCAGCCAGAGTGAAGGCAGGGTACTCATTAAGGCATTGGCAGCAGCGCAAGGCAGTGAGTTCTTTCTCCTTGTGTGGGCTTTTTTCTTAAAAACAGTAGCCAGTGTGCAGGCGCGAGAAGCATTAAAGGCATTGGCAGGTGGAGCACCACCAAACACGGTGAGTTCTTTCTCCTTGTGTGGGCGTTTTTTATTTCATAACCATAAAAGAGAGTTGGCGTCGAGCGGAGCTGCCATCGTTGAGTGGGTGCCAGAGTCAGAGTGGGAACTTAGAGGCTTTGACTTAAGAGGCTTCGACAAGCTGAGGCTGACACCAAAGAAACAGTTAAGAAGGTTAGGTTTTTCCTTTAGTTATTGCTAATTTGGTCTTGGTTGCCCATAGTACAGTGCAGGCAGGATGGCAGATATGGCAGTGGAATGCTCCTCCTGTAGGATGTGGGAATTCATGGAACCTGATGACTTTACCTGCTGGATTTGGATGAACTAAGGATCATTTGGGAGACAGAGCAATTGATAGACAAGACTTTTGAGCAGGTGGTTACACCCAGAGTGCAGAATTCAGGGAGTGAACACTGAGAAAGGTAAAGGGAGAAAGAAGTCAATGCAGGGTCCCCTTGTGGCCATTCCCTTCAGCAACAGGTATACCCCTTTGGATACTGCTGAGGGGGATGACCTATCTGGGCAAGGCAGCAGCAGCAGCCAGACCAATAGCATTGTGGTCGGCTCTGAGCCTCAGAAAGGTAGGGAGAAGTCCAGTGGAGCCATAGTCATAGGGGACTCTATAGTTAGGGGTCAAGTAGGAGATTCTCCAGCAGCAAAAGAGACACCAGGATAGTGTGTTGCCTTCTGGATGCCAGAGTTAGGCTGTCTGAGCGTTTATTCTTGAAGGGGAGGGTGAGCAGCCGGAGGTCGTGGTACATGTTGGTACCAGTGACATAGGCTGGAGAAGGTAGAGGTCCTGTGCACAGTAGGTTCAGGGAGTTGGGAAGGGGGCTGAAGGGCAGGACCTCCAAGGTGGTAACCTCCGGATTACTCCCAGTGCCATGAGCAGGGAAGGTCAGAACAGGAAGATGGTGCAGATGAACGAGTGGCTGAGGAGATGGTGCAGGGGGCAGGGTTTCAAGTTCTTGGATCATTGGAACCTTTTCTGGGGAAGGGGTGACCTGTACAAATGGGATGGGTTGCACCTGAACTGGAGGGAACCAATATCTTGGGAGGAAGGTTTGCTAAGGCTATTGGGGAGAGTTTAAACTAGATTTGCAGGGGGTGGGAACTGAAGTGAAGAGGCAGAGGATGGGGCAGTTGGCTCACAAGTAGTGACAGCTTGTAGAGAGTTCGTGAGGAAGGATGGACAGATGATAGAGCAAAGATAGCTTGAGATGTGTCTATTTTAATGCAAGGAGTAACATAAGCAAGATGGGTGAATTTAGAGCGTGGATCAGTATGTAGAACTATGATATTGTGGCCATTACAGAGATTTGGATGTCTCGGGCAGAAATGGCTGCAGAATGTGCCGGGCTTTAGATGTTTCAGAAAGGACAGGGAGGGAGGCAAAAGAGGTGGGGGAGTGGCATTACTAATCAGGGATAGTATCACTGTTCCAGAAAAGGAGGAAGTCATAGGGATTGTCTACTGTGTCGGTGTCGGTGGAAGTCGGAAACAGGAAAGGGGCAATAACTCTACTGGGTGCTTTTTATGGACCCCCAGTAGTAACAAGGATGTCGAGGAGAAGATAGGGAGGCAGATTCTGGAATGGTGCAGTAATAATAAGGTTGTTGTGATGGGTGATTTTAACTTTCCTAATATGAATTGGTATCTCCTTAGACCAAGGGATTTAGATGGGGTGGAGTTTGTTCGGTGTGTTCAGGAAGATTTCCTGACAGAATATGTAGATAAGCCAACAACAGGAGAGGCTGTACTTGATCTGGTATTGGGAAATGAACCTGATCAGGTGTCAGATCTCTCAGTGGGAGAGCATTTTGGAGATAGTGAGCACAACTCTATCTCCTTTACCATAGCGCTGGAGAGGGATAGGAGCAGACAATTTGGGTAGGGGAAAATATGATGCTATTAGACAGGAACTTGGGAACATGAATTGGATTTACTTTATTACTTACATCATATATATGAGGAGTAAAAATCTTAATGTGAAATTCATAGTAATTTATAATAAATAGTATGTACAACACAACAGTCAATATAAAATAGAAATACAATTGTATTAGCATTAATTAATCAGTCTGATGGTCTGGTGGAAGAAGCTGTCCCGGAGCCTGTTGGTCCTGACTTTTGTGCTGTGGTACCATGTCCCGGATGGTAGCAGCTGGAACAGTTTGTGGTTGGGGTAACTCGGGTCCCCAATGATCCTTAAGGCCCTCTTTACACACCTGTCTTTGTAAATGTCCTGAATAGTGTGAAGTTCATATCTACAGATGTGCTGGGCTGTCCGCACCACTCTCTGCAGAGTCCTGCGATTGAGGGAAGTACAGTTCCCCTACCAGGCAGTGATGCAGCCAGTCAGGATGCTCTCAATTGTGTCCCTGTAGAAATTTCTTAGGATTTGGGGGCCCATACCAAACTTCTTCAACTGTCTGAGGTGAAAGAGGAATTGTTGTGCCTTTTTCACCGCACAGCCGGTATGTACAGACCATGTGAGATCCTCAGTGATGTTTATACCGAGGAACTTAAAAACTGTTCGCTCTCTCAACCCCAGATCCATTGATATCAATAGGGGTTAGCCTGTCTCCATTCCTCCTGTAGTCCACAACCAGCTCCTTTGTTTTTGCGACATTGAGGGAGAGGTTGTTTTCTTGACACCAGTGTCAGGGTGATGACTTCTACTTTGTGGGCTGCCTCATTATTATTTGAGCTGAGGCCAATCAGTGTAGTATCATCAAAAAATTTAATCAGCAGATTGGAGCTGTGGGTGGCAACACAGTCGTGGGTATACAGAGAGTAAAAGAGGGGGCTTAGGACACAGCCCTGGGGGGCTCCTGTGTTGAGGGACAGAGGTGAGGGAGCCCACTCTTACCACATGCTGGTGATCTTTCAAATGACATTAGAAATGGGGATGGTGCTGGAGGATTGGCGTATTGCTCATGTTGTTCCATTGTTTAAAAAGGGTTCTAAGAGTAAACCTAGCAATTATCGGCCTGTGAGTTTGACGTCAGTGGTGGGTAAGTTGATGGAAAGTATTAGTAGAGATGGTATATATAATTATCTGGGTAGACAGGGTCTGATTAGGAACAGTCAACATGGATTTGTGCGTGGAAGGTCATGTTTGACAAATCTTATTGAATTTTTTGAAGAGGTTACTAGGAAAGTTGACGAGGGTAAAGCGGTGGATGTTGTCTATATGGACTTCAGTAAAGCCTTTGACAAGGTTCCACACGGAAGGTTAGTTAGGAAGGTTCAATCGTTTGGTATTAATATTGAAGTAGTAAAATGGATTCAGCAGTGGCTGCATGGGAGACACCAGAGAGTAGTGGTGGATAACTGTTTGTCAGATTGGAGGCCGGTGACTAGTGGTGTGCCTCAGGGATCTGTACTGGGTCCAATGTTGTTTGTCATATACATTAATGATCTGGATGATGAGGTGGTAAATTGGATTAGTAAGTATGCAGATGATACTAAGATAGGTGGCGTTGTGGATAATGAAGTAGGTTTTCGAAGCTTGCAGAGCGATTTAGACCAGTTAGAAGAGTGGGCTGAAAGATGGCAGATGGAGTTTAATGCTGAAAAATGTGAGGTGCTACATTTTGGTAGGACTAATCAAAATAGGATATACATGGTAAATGGTATGGCATTGAAGAATGCAGTAGAACAGAGGGATCTAGGAATAATGGTGCATAGTTCCCTGAAGGTGGAATCTCATGTGGATAAGGTGGTGAAGAAAGCTTTTGGTATGTTGGCCTTTATAAATCAGAGCATTGAGTATAGGACGCAAACACGAGGAAATGTGCAGATGCTGGAATTCTGATATGTCTATCCACGACCTCCTCTACAGTCAAGATGAAGCCACACTCAGGTTGGAGGAACAACACTTTGTATTCTCTCTGGGTAGCCTCCAACCTGATGGCATGAACATTGACTTCTCTAACTTCTGTTAATACCCCACCTCCCCTTTGTACCCCATCCGTTATTTGTTTATTATTATCTTACATATAATTTTTTTTCTCTCTCTCTCTTTTTCTCCCTCTGTCCCTCTCACTATACTCCTTGCCCATCCTCTGGGCTTCCCCCCTCCCCCTTTCTTTCTCATAGTCATAGTCATACTTTGTTTATCCGGGGGGGAAATTGGTTTTCGTTACAGTTGCACCATAAATAATTAAATAGTAATATGTAAATTATGCCAGGAAATAAGTCCAGGACCAGCCTATTGGCTCAGGGTGTCTGACCCTCCAAGGGAGGAGTTGTAAAGTTTGATGGCCACAGGCAGGAATGACTTCCTATGACGCTCTGTGTTGCATCTCGGTGGAATGAGTCTCTGGCTGAATGTACTCCTGTGCCCACCCAATACATTATGTAGTGGATGGGAGACATTGACCAAGATGTCACGCAACTTAGACAGCATCCTCTATTCAGACACCACCGTGAGAGAGTCCAGTTCCATCCCCACAACATCACTGGCCTTATGAATGAGTTTGTTGATTCTGTTGGTGTCTGCCACCCTCAGCTTGCTGCCCCAGCACACAACAGCAAACATGATCGCACTGGCCGCCACGGACTCGTAGAACATCCTCAGCATCGTCCGGCAGATGTTAAAGGACCTCAGTCTCCTCAGGAAATAGAGACGGCTCTGACCCTTCTTGTAGACAGCCTCAGTGTTCTTTGACCAGTCCAGTTTATTGTCAATTCATATCCCCAGGTATTTGTAATCCTCCACCATGTCCACACTGACCCCCTGGATGGAAACAGGGGTCACCGGTACCTTAGCTCTCCTCAGGTCTACCACCAGCTCCTTAGTCTTTTTCACATTAAGCTGCAGATAATTCTGCTCACACCATGTGACAAAGTTTCGAACCGTAGCCCTGTACTCAGCCTCATCTCCCCTGCTGATGCATCCAACTATGGCAGAGTCATCAGAAAACTTCTGAAGATGACAAGACTCCAAATTTGGCCTTACCAATGCCTTGTACATTTTTAACATTACATCCCAACTCCTATACTCAATCAACACACATAAAAATTGCTGGTGAACGCAGCAGGCCAGGCCCTAGGCCTCCCATCCCATGATCCTCTTATATCCCTTTTGCCAATCAACTTTCCAGCTTCATCCGTCCCCCTCCTGTCTTCTCCTATCATTTTGGATCTCCCCCTCCCCCTCCCACTTTCAAATCTCTTACTATCTCTTCTTTCAGTTCGTCCTGACGAAGGGTCTCGGCCCGAAACGTCAACTGTACCTCTTCCTAGAGATGCTGCCTGGCCTGCTGCATTCACCAGCAAGTTTTATGTGTGTTGATTGAGTATAGGAGTTGGGATGTAATGTTAAAAGTATACAAGGCATTGGTAAGGCCAAATTTGGAGTATTGTGTACAGTTCTGGTCACCGAATTATAGGAAAGATGTCAACAAAATAGAGAGAGTACCGAGAAGATTTACTAGAATGTTACCTGGATTTCAGCACCTAAGTTACAGAGAAGGGTTGATCAAGTTGGGTCTTTATTCTTTGGAGTGTAGAAGGTTGAGGGGGGACTTGATAGAGGTATTTAAAATTATGAGAGGGTTAGATAGCATTGACGTGGATAGGCCTTTTCCATTGAGAGAGGGGAGACTCAAACATGAGGACATGAGTTGAGAGGGGGCAAAAGTTTAGGGGTAACATGAGGGGGAACTTCTTTTCTCAGAGAGTGGTAGCTGTGTGGAACGAGCTTCCAGCAGAAGTGGTTGAGGCAGGTTTGATATTGTCATTTAAAGTAAAATTGGACAGCTATCTGGACAGGAAAAGAATGGAGGGTTATGGGCTGTGTGCAGGTCGGTGGGACTAGGTGAGAGTAAGCGTTCGGCACGGGCTAGAAGGGCCAAGATGGCCTGTTTCCATGCTGTAATTGTTATATGGTTATATCTGACAGAAAGTCCAGGATCCAGCTACAGAAGGCAGGGTGAAGGCACGGTGGGAGCAGATGTTCTCACAGAAATGTGGCAAATGTTCAGGGATCATTTGCATGGTGTTCTGCACAGGTATGTTCCATTGAGGCAAGGAAAAGACGGTAGGGTAAAAGAACCATGATGTACAAAAGTTGTAGAAAATCTAGTTAAGAGGAAAAGAACAGCTTAGAAATGGTTCAAGAAACTAGGTACTGTTAGAACTGTAGAAAACTACAAGGTTGCCAGGAAGGAGCTTAAGAATGAAATTAGGAGAGCTCAAAGGTGCCATGAGAAGGCCTTGGCAAGCTGGAATAAGGAAAACCCCAAGGCATTCTACAAGTATGTGAAGAGCAAGAGGATGAGGCGTGTGGGAATAAGACCAACCAAGTGCAATAGTGGAAACGTGTGTATGGAGTTGGAGGAGGCAGTGGACAACTTAATAAATACTTTGCTTCAGTATTCACCTTGGCAATGTGGGGATGATTTTACAGCGGACTGAAATGCTTGAGCATATAGACATTAAGAAAGTGGATGTGCTGGAGCTGTTGAAAAGCATTGTTAGATAAATCTACACGACCGGACAGGCTACTGTGGGATGTGAGGGATGAGATAGCTGAGGCTCTGGTGATCAATGGGGACGGGAGAGGTTCCGGAGGATTGGAATGATGCAGATGTTCTTCCCTTGTTCGGGAAATGGAGTAGAGATAGCCCAGGAAATTACAGACCAGTGAGTCTTACTTCAGTGGTGGGCAAGTTGTTGAAGATCCTGAGAGACAGGATTTACAAGCATTTGGAGAGACGTAAACCTATTAGGGATAGTCAGAGTGGCTTTATCAAGGGCAGGTCATGCCTTATGAATCTGATTGAATTCTTTGAGGATTTACTAACAGAATTCTGAAAAACCCACATCAGGCACTCCTCACAATTTATATAATATAACCAAAATGTAAGATTTCTTATATTAATTGCCCAATAATAAAATCTAAAGTTTGGTAAGGCGAATCCTCCATTCCTTTTATCTTTCTGAAGATGAATTTTATTTAATCTAGAACACTTATTCTTCCATATATAAGAAAATATAATAGAGTCAAGAGAATCAAAAAAGGATTTAGGAATGAAAACTGGCAATGCCTGAAAAATATATATAAATTTAGGTAACATATTCATTTTGATAGAGTTAATTCGACCAATTAATGATAACGAAAGAGGCAACCAATTTAATAGTATTCTTTTTACATGATTCAATAAAGTAAGAAAATTTTCTTTAAATAGACACTTATAATTTTTAGTGATTGTTACACCTAAATAAGTAAATTGGTTTCTTACAATTTTAAAAGGAAGGTTAGAATTTATTGGTATCAAATTGTTCAAAGGGAGAAGTTCACTTTTATGTAGGTTTAATTTATAACCTGAAAACTGGCTGAAACAGGAGAGTAAAGAAAGCACATGGGGTAACAAAGTCTCAACATCAGAAATAAATAGCAGCAAATTATCAACGTACAACGAGACTTTATGAATAGTGTCTCTCCTTAAAATACCGGTGATATCATTAGATTCTCGGAAAGCAATGGCTAAGAGGATGCTGTCTAAGTTGCATGCCATCTTGGACAATGTCTCCCATCCACAACATAATGTTCTGGGTGGGCACAGGAGTACATTCAGCCAGAGACTCATTCCACCGAGATGTAACACAGAGCGTCATAGGAAGTCATTCCTGCCTGTGGCCATCAAACTTTACAATTCCTCCCTTGGAGGGTCAGACACCCTGTGCCGATAGACTGGTCCTGGACTTATTTCATAATTTACTGGCATAATTTACATATTACTATTTAACTATTTATGGTTCTATTACTATTTATTATTTATGGTGCAACTGTAACGAAAACCAATTTCCCCCGGGATCAATAAAGTATGACTATGACTATAAAGGTTCAACGGACACCTTTGTCTAGTGCCACATTGAAGCTTAAATGGTTTGGAGTTATGAAAATTAGTGATAACCCTAGCAGAAGGGGCTAAATAAAGTAATTTAATCCATTGAATGAAAACAGGTCCAAAATTAAATTTTTCTAAAGTTGTAAATAAATAATTTCATTCAATTCAGTCGAAAGCTTTATTCTCTATTATTTCTCTTCTTGGATCCTCACTTCCTTTGTCTTTGGGTAAGTTAACTGATAATCTGGTAGTTAAACACACTATGAGGATTTGGATACAATTCCGAAAATATTTTGGCTTACTGACATTTTCTCTTTCGAGTCCCGTTTTTTTCTAATTATTTTTTTTAAACCCTCTATGATTGATGTGGCTTTAAAAGATGGGGATAGATTAGGTATTAAATGCTTTCAGGACTTGTTTGTAGAGGGAAGTCTTTTTTCATTTGAACAATTGTCAACTAAATATAGTTTGCCCAAAACTTTTTTTTCAATATCTACAAGTAAGAGATTTTTTACACTCTTAAATAAGTACATTCCCTAAAAGTCCTGATAAGAATCTACTAGATGTAATCTTTAATCTGAAACCTTTTTACAGTAAAATGGATCTATATCTAATATTTATAATATGCTGTTAGGAATGAGAAGTGTTCCTTTAGATAAAATTAAAAATCTTTGGGAACAAGATTTACAGACTTCAGTTTCTGAGGAAACTTGGAATCAAATTTTTAAATTGGTCAACACTTCATCGCTATGTGCCTGTCACTCTCTCCTTCAATTTAAAGTGGTCCATAGGTCCCATATGACTACGGATAAGTTGTCTCGTTTTTATTTAGATATATCTCCGTATTGTGATAAATGGAGAAGCTTCACTCATTCATATGTTTTGGACATGTCCAAGTCTTGGAAAATATTGGAAAGAAGTATTTCAAACCTTTTCGATACTTTTTAAAGTAAATTTCAAGCTTAATCCTTTGACTGTTTTATTTAGTATTGTTGGAGGAAAGCATATTATTTTGGAGCCATCTGATTTGCACATTTTGGCTTTTATGTCGCTTATGGCCAGAAGGACGCTTTTGCTTAAATGGAAAGATGTGGGCCCCCTATTCACGCCCAATGGTTACGTGATGTGATGTCATGTTTAAATTTAGAGAAGATTCGATGTTCAATCTTTGAATCTAATCAAAACTTTCAAACATTGTGGGGACCCTTTCTGAATTTTTTTCAAAACCTTTGATTTGCTGTTAAAGCACAGATGATGACTAACAGTCTTTTTTTCTTTTTTTTCTGTTAATCAATTTCAGTCCTGGTAGCAGGTTAGATTTTTTAATACGAACTAATTGATTTGTACGAATATAGGGTAAGGAGTCTTTATATGTGATTTAGTTTAATGTATTGACATATATATTTTTCCTGTACTCTGTATTCTTATATATAAATTAATAAAAATATTGGAAAAAGAAAGAATTCTTTGAGGATGTAACAAAACACATTGATGAAGATAGAGCTGTGGATATAGTGTATATGGATTTCAGTAAGGCACTTGATAAGGTACCCCATGCAAGGTTCGTTCGGAAAGTAGGGAGACATAGGATCCAAGGAGACCTTGCTTTACACCCATCATCTACTTGTAAACCTGCTGGCTCACGTTGAGGTTGACGTTCTGGAGCATGTTGATATTAAGGGAGAGGAGGTGTTGGAGTTGTTAAAATACATTAGGATGAATAAGTCCCCGGGGCCTGACGGAATATTCCCCAGGCTGCTTCAAGAGGCAAGGGAAGAGATTGCTGAGCCTCTGGCTAGGATCTTTATGTCCTCGTTGTCCACGGGAATGGTACTGGAGGATTGGAGGGAGGTGAATGTTGTCCCCTTGTTCAAAAAAGGTAGTAGGGATAGTCGGGGTAATTATAGACCAGTGAGCCTTACATCTGTGGTGGGAAAGCTGTTGAAAAAGATTCTTAGAGATAGGATCTGTGGGCATTTACAGAATAATGGTCTGATCAGGGACAGTCAGCATGGCTTTGTGAAGGGCAGATTGTGTCTAACAAGCCTGATAGAGTTCTTTAAGGAGGTGACCAGGCATGTAGATAAGGGTAGTGCAGTGGATGTGATCTATATGGATTTTAGTGAGGCATTTGACAAGGTTCCACACGGTAGGCTTATTCAGAAAGTTAGAAGGCATGGGATCCAGGGAAGTTTGGCCAGATGGATTCAGAATTGGCTTGCCTGCAGAAGGCAGAGGGTGGTGGTGGAGGGAGTACATTCAGATTGGAGGATTGTGACTAGTGGTGTCCCACAAGGATCTGTTCTGGGACTCTACTTTTCGTGATTTTTATTAACGACCTGGATGTAGGGGTAGAAGGGTGGGTTGGCAAGTTTGCAGACGACACGAAGGTTGGTGGTATTGTAGATAGTGTAGAGGATTGTCAAAGATTGCAGAGAGACATTGATAGGATGCAGAAGTGGGCTGAGAAGTGGCAGATGGAGTTCATCCTGGAGAAGTGTGAGGTGGTACATTTTGGAAGGACAAACTCCAAGGCAGAGTACAAAGTAAATGGCAGAATACTTGGTAGTGTGGAGGAGCAGAGGGATCTCGGGGTACATGTCCACAGATCCCTGAAGGTTGCCTCACAAGTAGATAGGGTAGTTGAGAAAGCTTATGGGGTGTTAGCTTTCAAGAGTCGAGGGATAGAGGTTAAGAGTCGTGATGTAATGATGCAGCTCTATAAAACTCTGATTAAGCCACACTTGGAGTACTGTGTCCAGTCCTGGTCGCCTCACTATAGGAAATATGTGGAAGCATTGGAAAGGATACAGAGGAGATTTACCAGAATGCTGCCTGGTTTAGAGAGTATGGATTATGATCAGAGATTAAGGGAGCTAGGGCTTTACTCTTTGGAGAGAAGGAGGATGAGAGGAGACATGATAGAGGTGTACAAGATAATAAGAGGAATAGATAGAGTGGATAGCCAGCGCCTCTTCCCCAGGGCACCACTGCTCAATACAAGAGGACATGGCTTTCCAAGGTAAAGGGTGGGAAGTTCAAGGGGGATATTAGGGGAAGGTTTTTTACTCAGAGAGTGGTTGGTGCGTGGAATGCACTGCCTGAGTCAGTGGTGGAGGCAGATACAATAGTGAAGTTTAAGAGACTACTAGACAGGTATATGGAGGAATTTAAGGTGGGGGCTTATATGGGAGGCAGGGTTTGAGGGTTGGCACAACATTGTGGGCCGAAGGGCCTGTAATGTGCTGAACTGTTCTATGTTCTATGTTCATCCTCAGCTCTATCATACTGATTCCCATCCCCTTGCCATATTAGTTTAAACCGCTCCCAACAGCTCTAGTAAACCTGCCCGCAAGAATATTGGGTTTCAAGTGCAACTGGTCACATTTGTACAGGTCCCACCTGCTCCAGAAGTGGTCCCAATTATCCAGAAATCTAAATCTGTGCTCCCTGTTCCAATTCTTCAGCAAAACATTTATCTGGCACTTCACTCTATTCCTATTCTCAATGTCATGTGGCACGGGCAGCAATTCCCTGATTACTACTTAGGAGGTTCTGCTTCTCACCTTCCTTTCTAACTCCCTGGGTTCTTTTTTCAGGATCTCCTTTTTCCTATGTCATTGGTACCAGTATGTACCATAACTTCTGGCTGCTCACCCTCCCTTTTCAGGATATTATGGACATGTCCTGAAACATCTCAGACCCTGACACCTAGGGAGGCAAATTACCATCCCTGTTTCCTTTTCACGTCAACAGAACCGCCCATTTGTCACCCTGACTATAGAATCCCCTATAACTGCTGCCAATCTCTTCATTTCCCTACCCTTCTGGGCTACAGGGCCAGACAGTGCCAGAGGCACGGCTGCTGTTGCTTTCCCCAGGTAGGACGCCCCTCCAACACTACTTAAAATGTGGGGACGGCTAGAGGGGTACTCCCTTCCCTCTCTTAATAGTCACTCTTTATCTGTCTCCTGTAGCCTCGGGGTGACTACCTCCCTGTAGCTCCTGTTTATCACTGCTTCACTTTCCCTAACAAGCCAAAGGTCATCGAGCCTCATGGGGGTGGGGGATGGTCAGTACGTCATCTCAGGGGGGTGGGGGATAGTGCGTCACCTCACGGGGGGGGAGGGGTTGGTCAGTACGTCACCTCGCGGGGGGAGGAGTTGGTCAGTACGTCACCACGGGTGGGGGATGGTCAGTACGTCACCTCGGGGATGGGGGATGGTCAATACGTCACCTCACGGGGGTGGGGGGTTGGTCAGTACGTCACCTCACGGGGGGGGGATGGTCAGTACGTCACATCACGGGGGGAGGGGTTGGTCAGTACGTCACCTCGGGGGGAGGGGTTGGTCAGTACGTCACCTCACGGTGGGGGGTGATGGTCAGTATGTCACCTCACGGGGGGAGGGGATGCTCAGTACGTCCCCTCATGGGGGTGGGGGATGGTCAGTACGTCACCTCATGGGGGGGGGGAGCAGTCAGTACGTCACCTCGGGGGTGGGAACGGTCAGTACGTCTCTGCGTGGGGGCAGGGACGGTCAGTACGTCTCCGGTGCGGAATGGTCTGTGCCTCTCTGCAGAGGAGAAGGTGGCAGAGATGGACGGTATGTCTGCACATGGGGGTGGGGATGGATGGTACGTCTCTGTATGAGGTGGGGATAGACAGTACATCTCCGCACTGGATGGAGATGGTCAGTAAGGCCTACCTTACTCATTGCACTGGGATTTTTGTGGAGGAAACCAGGAGCATTTATAAACTAAAGGAAGTATTAGAGATTGTCCGTGTGGATTTTAGAGTGATGTCAGTCTGGGCCCAGTGGTTGGGTAAGGGTAAGGGTCAGTTTGGGTCTGGCAGGCTAGCCTTTCTGTACTGACCTGTCTGTGTCTGTTCCTGTAGGTGAAAGTAATGCATAAACAACTTCTCCTCTTCCACAATGCCATCTCTGCCTACTTTGCGGGCAACCAGCAGCAGCTGGAGCAGACGCTGAAGCAGTTTAACGTGAAGCTGAAGGCGCCGAGCTCAGAGAAGCCATCCTGGCTGGAGGAGCAGTGAAGGTTCAGCGATAGGCAAGTGCGACATTCCGGCATTAGTGGCCGCCCCAAACACAGGCAGCTGCATTAAACTGACCAACACAAACACCTGTCCAAGGCTTGTCTGTTTGATCCAACTCAAACATGTTAGAAATTTAGGGAAATTTCCTCGTTGCTTCAAGTTGAATCATTTCCAGATTTCATGCCTTCATAATCTTCCTACAAAATTAAACACTATGGAGCAATGGGAGAGTGTGTGACCCCCTCCAAACAAAGCCCTGGTTTGTACATAATCTGACTCAAGAGGCAGCTCTCTCTTGCCACTCCCCAGCCTCTCGGCCTTGAGGTTGTCATGGTATCTGCCAGTGGTGACGGCTCTCTCCTGGCACTCCCCAGCCCCTCAGCCTTGTGCTATTGTACGAGGCAGGGTAGGTATCTCTTTCCTGGTTAAACCCCCCCCCCCCCCACCAGCCCCTCGGCCTTGTGCTGTTGTTTATCTGTCAGGGCTGGCATCTTTCTCCTGGCACCACCCCCCCCCACTCCCCCCAACCTCTCAGCCTTGTGCTGTTGTACCAGGCAGGGTAGGCATCTCTCTCCTGGAAACTCCACCTCCCCCCCCGGCGTTGGTGCTGTTGTACCCGGCAGTGGTGACGGTTCTCTCCCGACACTCCCTTTTTCACCCCCCCCCCCCAATCTCTTAGCCTTGGGGCTGTCGTCATACATGGGAATTGGGCGCTTTCGGTGGGAGCTGACTTATCAGCCCCTTGTGGTGATGGGGGTCTGTGGTCACAGCCACTGTGGTCAGCTACTATGGGCAGTCAGTCGGACCTGGTACATTTTAGTACCGAGCTGCCCCGTTGCAGGGGGTCGGGATGGGCAGGGTCTGGCTAGGCATAGACCACCTCAGGTGGATATACACCTGGAGCTGTGGGTGCTGACCACAGACCAGCAGATGGGTGAGTTCCAGCGCTGCGTGCTAACACTGAGGGGAGTTATGATGCATCGTCCAGGTCCACTGGTAACGTGATCGATCCCTGGTTTTGGAATTGTTAGCAGGGTGTGGGTTCTGTGTGTATTAAAAATTATCTATAACTACATTTTCTGTACTGCGCTGTTTGTGATTATTTAAATTTATTAATATATAAAGAAACAAGTTCTGGTATAGGGTGGATTTACTGGAAGTTGGTCCATTGAGGGTTTGTGGGGGTTGGAGATAACTTGCCTCACACACAGTGGTCCCCGTCCCAACCGTGGACTATTCTGTATTTCCAGAATTTTGTTTTATAATCTCATTATCGAGTGGGGCATTTTCTAAAGTTTCACTTCCATCAGACTTGGAGGGATTAAACTGTGTGAGTTGCTCAACGTTGTTGGTTGTTTTTTTTTCATTCCTTGTGTCACAGTTGATAAGGGTGGAACCTGAGCGAACGTGCAGACAGCTGCCTGGCCTCAGGAGTGAATGACTCACCGCAGATCCTGACAAATGTACGAGTCTGGTCGAGTTCTAAAGTGTCTGTATCTGGTACCGAGAGGAGACTGACCCCAGCTCACGGGAGCTGAGTATTGGAATTGGTTTATTATTGTCACATGTACCAAGATAGAGTGAAAAGCTTGTCTTGCCTGCTGTTTGTACAGATCAGATCATTACACAGTATATTGTGGTGGTTGTCCATTGTATCCAACAATGACCGGAGCCCTGTGTGGGAGAGTGTTTAAAGTGGAAAAGCCACTGCACTGGGCCAGTTCCACTCTGACTCTTGACCTTTGAAGTCCAGGTCCAGTCGTACAAGTAGTCATCAGAAACTCCGGTCTTCCCTGGTTGCAATGGATGACCTTGACTTCTGTGCCTCGTTATGCCCTTCACTTTCTGCACAGCATTGCTGAAACATCTTCCTGACTGTTGGATCTTACTGTAGATCTCATTTGCCCAGTCCGCCAAAGCTGACTTGGCATGCTAGGGTAGGCATGTTCCTATCTCTATGAGCTCTGTTGGCTAACCTCGCCTGGGAAAGACCTGTTGAATGGTGTACTGGGATGTGGTCACTGTCACATGCAAACAGCTACTTGGAGCCTTGGGTGAGAGCTGAATATCTGGTATGGACCAAAGGGGTGTGAGCTGTCTGCAGAATGGATATGAAAAGCCCTATCGCCAGAGATGCTATTCTGGACACCTCACGTTTAGGGAGAACAAGGTAAAACAATAACAATGCAGAATAAAGTATAACAGTGACAGAGAAAGTGCAGTGCAGGCAGACAATAAGGTGTAGGGCATACCTTCACCCTCAGAGGATATGAGGCTAAAGCCAGAGGGATAGGATCTAACGGGATCCTGAGGGACAACTTCTTCATGGTGTGATGGGCTGCCCCAGAGGGTTTTGTGCTCTGAGGCTACCTCCCATCTGGGTACAGTACTCGGAACTTGCAGGACTGCGCACTGAATTTTCCAACTTCGCTAACTCGTATTCTTTTTCCATTTGATCAGGCCTTTCTGCTGGTACCGTTATGGGCCAATTCCTTTAATCTGTTCATACAGTCTGACCTCTGGTCATGTCCCACAGCTACTCCACACACAGCACGATACACAGGCAAAACAGCTCAAACCAATGTTCCCTCTAAGGTATGTGCACACACACATCTTTAGCTACCAGTGCACAAAGGAATTTAAACTGCGCACAAAAGGTTGTCACCCTTATTTCACGATCGTACACAATCACATTTCCTTTTCCAGTTTCTGATGCGGACGGTGTTGACAACATAGAGTTTGCAATGATTTGTCTGCAGATTTTAGAACTGGCTTATTCATACTGTTTTTATTGAAGAAATTATTCAGTGCACAAATGTTGTCACTGGGCAAAAAATTGTACAGCACAAGATTTTTGTGCACACTGGTCATTACAAATTAGCCAGAACATTGCTGGAACTGTCCCCATTTACCTCACTCTGTTCTTAAAGGGCATCCCATTGGAGCACAGTACCGTGGAGATGTAAGAGGTAAGTCCTTCACACAGAGTGGTGGGTATGTGGAACGTCCTGCCAGAGGTGATGGTAGAGGCAGACACATTACACAGAGAGAGGTGGGTGTGTGGAACCAGGGCTGGTGGTAGAGACAGACACATTACAGAGAGAGAGGTGGGTGTGTAGAACGAGCGGTGGTGGTCAAGGCAGACACATTACACAAAGAGAGGTGGGTGTGTGGAATGAGTGGTGGTAGAGACAGACACATTACACAGAGAGAGGTGAGTGTGTGGAATTTAAAAGATCAGTCCCAACACAGACCCCTGTGGAACATCACTAGTCACCGCCAGTCAGAAAAGGCACCCTTTATTCCCACTCTTTACCTTCTCACAACCAGCCACAGCTTTATCAATGCTGGAATCTTTTCTGTAATACCATGTCATGTAGCTTATTAAGCAGCCTCGTGTGGCATCCTGTCAAAGGCCTTCTGAGAATCCTAGTACTGTACACATCAACCGATTCTCCTTTGTCTATCCTGCTTGTTATTTACATAGTAACATAGAAAACCTACAGCACAATACAGGCCCTTTGGCCCACAAAGCTGTGCCAAACATGTACGTACTTTAGAAATTACCTAGGGTTACCCATAGCCCTCTGTTTTTCTAAGCTCCATGTACCTGTCCAGGAGACTTTTAAAAGACCCTAATGTATCCGTCTCCAGCACCGTTGCCAGCAGCCCATTCCACACACTCACCACTTTCTGTGTAAAAAAAAAAACTTACTCCTGACATCCCCTCTGTACCTACTTCCAAGCACCTTAAAACTGTGCCCCCTCATATTAGCCATTTCAGCCCTGGGAAAAAGCCTCTGGCTATCCACACAATCAATGCCTCTCATCATCTTGTACACCTCTATCAGGTCACCTCTCATCCTCCGCCGCTCCAAGGAGAAAAGGCCAAGTTCACTCAACCTATTCTCATAAGGCATGCTCCCCAATCCAGGCAATATCCTTGTAAATCTCCTCTGCACCCCTTCTATGGTTTCCACATCCTTCCTGTAGTGAGGTGACCAGAACTGAGCACTGCATCCAAGTGGGGTCTGACCAGTGTCCTATGTAGCTGTAACATTACCTCTTGGTTTCTAAACTGAATCCCATGGTTGATGAAGGCCAATGCATCGTATGCATTCTTAACCACAGAGTCAACCTGCACAGCCAACTTTTGTTATTTCTTCAAAGAATTCCATCAGATTTTTCAGGCAAGATTTTCCCTTGAGGAAGCCATGCTGACTACAGCCTATTTTATCATGTGCCTCCAAGTACCCTGAGATCTCATACTTAATAATCGACTTCGACATCTTCCCAACCACTGAGGTGAGACTAATTAGCTTATAGTTTCCTTTTTTTCGCCTCCCTCCTTGAAGAGTGGAGTGACAAGCAATTTCCTAGTCTTTCCGAATCTAATGATTGTTGAAAGATCATTACTAATGCCTCCACAATCTCTTCAGCCACCTCATCCAGAAGTCTGGGGTGTACGCCATCTAGTTCAGGTGACTTATCTACCTTTCGGACCTTTCAGTTACCCAAGAACCTTCTCTCTAATAATGGTAACTTCACACACTTCATGACCTCTGACACCTGGAACTTCCACCATACTGCTGGTGTCTTCCACAGTGATGACTGTTGCAAAATACTTATTCAATTTGCCCGCCATTTCGTTGTTCCCATTACTAGCTCTCCAGCATTATTTTCCAGTGATCCGATATCCACTCTTTCCTCTTTTTTTGCACTTTTGGTGTCTTCTTTAATATTGGTTAGCTTACTTTCATATTCTTAATGACTTTTTAGTTGCTTTCTGTTGGTTTTTAAAAGATTCTCAATCCTGTAACTTAGCACAATTTTTTGCTCTATGCTGTCCCTTTGGCTTTTATGTTGGCTTTGAGTTCTCTTTTTACCCATGGCTGTGTCATCTTTCCTTCAAAATACCTCTTCCTCTTTGGGATGTATATATCCTACAGTGCCTATAAAAAGTATCCGCCACTTTGGAAGTTTGCATGTTTTATTCTTTTACAACATTGAATCACAGTGGATTTAATTTGTCTTTTTTTTTGACACTGATAAACAGAAAAGACTCTTTTGTGTCAAAATGAAAACTAACTTGTACACAAACAAGAGAAATTCTACTGTATCTGGTGCTCCCAGTGTGGCCTCCTGTAGATGGGAGAGATCCGGTGTAGATTGGGAAACTATTTCACCGAGCACCTCGTGTCCACTGGTGACCACTTATTTTAATTCCACTTCCTATTCCCATTCTGCTATGTCAGTCCTTGGCCTCCTCTACTGTCGCAATGAAGCTACACTCAGGCTGGAGGAGAAACACCTCATTCCCACTGGGTAGTCTCCAACCTGATGCCATGAACATAGTTTTCTCGAACTTCTGGTAATGTCCCCCACCCGCCCCCCCCCCCACCATACCCCATTCCCTTTCCCCTCTCTCACCTGATCTCCTTACCTACCCATCACTTCCCTCTGGTGCTTCTCCCCCTTCTCTTTCTTCCAGAGCCTTCTGTCCTCTCCTAACAGGTTGCCCCTTCTCCAGCCCTATATCTTCAACCAATCAACTTCCCAGCTCTTGACTTCACCTCTCTCCCTCCTGGTTTCACCTAACACCTTGTGTTTCTTCCTTCCCTTCCCCCCACCCTCTGATTCTGACTTCTCATCTTTTATTCTCCAGTCCTGACGAAGGGTCTTGACTCGAAACATCGACTGTACTCTTTTCCATAGCTGCTCCTGGCCTGCTGAATTCCTCCAGCATTTTGTGTGTGTTGTACAAATTTCTATAAATTTCATCTAAATTCATTCCAATTATTAAACACAAAATAATTGATTGCATAATTATTCACCTCCTTCAAATCAATATTTAGTAGCTGCACCTTTGGCAACAATAACAGCCTTGAGTCTGTGTGGATAGGTCTCTATCAGCTTTGCACATCTAAATACTGTAATTTTTCCCTATTCTTCTTTACAAAACTGCTCAAACTCTGTCAGATTGCATGGGGATCATGAGCGATCAGCCCTTTTCAAGCCCAGCCACAAATTCTCAATTGGATTGAGGTCTGGACTCTGACTTGGCCATTCCAGGACATTAACTTTGGTGTTTTAAAACCATTCCTGTTTAGCTTTGGCTTTATACTTAGGGTTATTGTCTTGCTGGAAGACAACTCTTCTCCCAAGACTGCATCAGGTTTTCCTCCAGGATTTCCCTGTAGTTTTCTGCATTCATTTTACCCTCCACCTTCACAAGCCTTCCAGGCCCTGCTTCAGTGAAGCATCCCCACAACATGATGCAGCCACCACCATGCTTGACAGTAGGAATGGTGTGTTTTTGATGATATGTGCTGTTTGGCTTATGCCAAACATAGCATTTAGTCTGATGGCCAAGAAGCTCAATTTTGGTTTCATCAGACCATAGAACCTTCTTTATAGCTGTATTGACATTTCCCACATGCCTTCTGGAAAACCCTGTTTGAGATTTCATGTAAGTTTTTTTCAACAGTGGCTTTCTTTTTGCCCTTCTCCCATAAAGGTGACTGGTGAAGCACCCGGGCAACAGTTGTAGTTGTAGTCACAGTCTCTCCCATCTCAGCCACTGAAGCTTTAATTCTTCCAGAGTTGTCATAGGTCTCTTGGTGGCCTCCTTCACTAGTTCCCTTCTTGCACGGTCACTCAGTTTTTGAGGACTGCCTGTTCTAGGCAGATTTACAGCTCTGCAAAGCTCTTTCCCTGTCTTGATGATTCACTTAATTGTACTCCAAGGGATATTCAGTGACTTGGAAACTTTCTTATATCTATCTTCTGACTTGGGCTTTTCAATAACCTTTTAGTGGAGTTGTTTGGAGTGTTCTTTTGTCTTCATAGTATGGTTTTTTTCCAGGATTCTCCAGATACAGGTGTATTTTTATTACAATCAATTGAAACACCTTGACTGCACACAGGTCTTCAAAAGCAGATCTCCATTTAACTAATTATGTAGCTTCTAAAACCAATTGGCAGCACCAGTGATGACTTGGTACATCATATTAAAGGGGGTGATTACTTATGCAATTAATTATTTTGTGTTTTATATTTGTAATTAATTTAGATCACTTTGTAGAGATCTGTTTTCACTTTGATGCAAAAGAGTCTTTTTCTGTTGATCAGTGTCAAAAAAAGCCAAATTAATTCCACTGTGAGTCAATGTTGAAAAACAATAAAACATGAAAACTTCCAAGGGGGTGAATACTTTTTTATAGGCACTGTATGTGCCTTCTGAATTGCTTCCAGAAATTCCAGCCATTGCTGCCCTACCATCGTCCCTGTCAGTGTTTTCCAATCAGCTCTGGCCAAGTCTGCTCTCATGTCTCTGTAATTCACTTTACTCCACCGTAATACTGATACATCTGACTTCAGCATCTCCTTAAATTTCAGGGCAAATTTGATCATATGACAACTTTCCCCTAAGAGTTCTTTTACCTTGAGCTCTCTAATCAATTCTGGTACATTGCACAACACCCAATCCAGAATAGCTGATTCTCTAGTGGGTTCAGCCATGAGCTGCTCTAAAAAGCCATCTTGTGGGCACTTTAGAAATTCCCCCTCCTGTAATCCAACACCAACCTGATGTTCCCAATTTATCTGCATATTTAAGTCCCCTTGATTATTGTAACGTTGCCCTCTTGGCGTGTATTTTTTAATCTCCTGTTGTAATTTGCATGTATTTTTAATCTCGCATTGTAATTTGCATGTTTTTTTTAATCTCCCATTGTAATTTGTCAGCCACGTCCTTACTAATGTTTGGGGGTCAGTATACAACTCCAATCAGGGTCATTTTACCTTTCCAGTACCTTAGTACTATCCACAATGACTTAACACCTTCTGGGTCCAGTTCAAGCTCCATCTTCAGAATCTTTTCCATTTCATCCAAAATGTCACTCCAGTGTGCCTGAAGCTTGGGTCGTCCAAAACCAGTGGGTGAAAGTTCCAGTATTTACTTTACATTTAGAACACATTGGAGAAACCCCCCTCTTAAATTTTGAGAGATGATCTGAAGTCAGATGGGCTGAATGCAGAATTTTGAGTTGCAGTGCTTTAGTTCTATTACAAACTGAAATTTTCTTTGCATTATCACAGATGTCTTCCCATGTTTCAGCTGTAATTTCTACTCCCAGCTCTTCCTCCCAGACCTTTCCCAGCTGCTCAGCCTCTCCACAAGAACATTCCCTCAGGATGCTGTAAAAAGTACTGATGGAGACTTCACCCTTAGAACAAAACACCCTCTTTTCTATGTCAGAACTATAGAAATCAGTTAACAATGTTTTTTCCTGTATATAATCTCTTGTCTGAAAGAAACATAAAAGATCCTTGTTTGGGTATGTTAAATTTCTGTACTATTTGACTAAAAGACATCATCGTTTTTTCATCAAACAAATCTCCTAGCTGGAAAATAACCTTAGAAATCCAAAGTTTAAATCCAGAATCCGTTATGCCAGGCTGAAAATCTGGACTACCGGTTATTGGAGTGAAGGTGATATTTTTGCTGCGTTGCCCTCAAGTTGCTGCAACACGCTCCAAGCCCTGATGTGTGTATTAATTGCAACACACATCAAAGTTGCTGGTGAATGCAGCAGGCCAGGCAGCATCTCTAGGAAGAGGTACAGTCGACATCCAGCTCTTGGCTCCATCCCTCCCCGTCCTGTCTTCTCCTATCATTTTGGATCTCCCCCTCCCACTTTCAAATCTCTTACTAGCTCTTCTTTCAGTTAGTCCTGACAAAGGGTCTCGGCCCGAAACGTCGACTGTACCTCTTCCTAAAGATGCTGCCTGGCCTGCTGCGTTCACCAGCAACTTTTACGTGTGTTGCTTGAAATTCCAGCCTCCGCAGATTTCCTCATGTTTGCTGTATTAATTGATATTGGATTGCGACAATATTCCTTAACTAGTTTCATCTTATTGAGGAAATGCAAATTATTAAGAAACGCAAACAAGAGGGCATTTTGCTTGTGAAGCTTCAATGTCTAGCCAAATTGCGGAGGGGTCCCTACAAACCCAGTTAACCACATAAGATAAGAAGGAACTTAACTGATATTTTTTGATGTCTGGAAAATCCAGACCCCCTAGACTACTGGGAAGTTGTAACTTAGACATTTTAATACAGGGTCTGTTTTTGTTCCAGATGAAAGAAACAAACCAGCCATTTTTTAAAAAAGTATTTGTTGGGTGAAAATGACTGGAATCATTCGTATTGGGTAGAGCAGACAAGGAAGAATGTTCATTTTGAGCAAGGATATTTGACCAAGCCAAGAAATGGGAAGAGTGATCCATCGCTCAAGATCCTGTTTGATTTTGTCAAATAACTCTGTAAAGTTAGCTTTGAACAATTGATCAAACGTAGGTGTGATAAATATGCCTAAATAAACAAAACTTGTCTGCGACCATGTAAAGGGGAAAACACCCTGAGTGTCGGGTACCTGCTGCAGATTCCCCAGAGGCATAGCCTCTGATTTAGTAAAGTTGATTTTATAACCTGAAAAGGCATTAAATGAATTGATGCATTGTATAAGGTGGTGCACTGATACAGCAGGATTTGATAAGATAATTAGAACATCATCCGCATACAATGTAATTTTATGTTACTTTAGTCCTATGTCTGGAGCAGATATTTTGGGGTCTCGCTGAATAGCCTCAGCCAATGGCTCGATCACTAGTGTGAAAAGTAGTGGCGATACAGGGCAGCCCTGTTGGCTGCCCCTCAGAATACTAAAATTATCTGACCTAATACCATTAGTGAGAATCGCAGCCAAAGGGTCATTATAAAGAATCTTCGACTACTTAATAAAATTATTGCCCAAACCAAATCATTCTAAAAGTGAAAAAAAGATACAGCTATTCAACACGATCAAAGGCTTTTTCTGCATCTAAGGAAACCACCAAACCATCCACTGCCTGTTGCTGACGTGCCTGAATCACATTAAGTAATCTGATGTTGTTAGATGATCTACGGCCTTTTACAAAACTCGTTTCATCCTCTTTTATGATAAAAGGTAACACAGTTTCTAATTGCAACGCTAAGGTTTTAGATAAGATTTTAAAGTCAACATTTAACAATGAAATAGGCCTGTAGGAGGCACAATCTTCAGGACTCTTTCCTTTCTTAAGAATTAGGGAGATATTAGTTTCCCTCAATGATGGTGGGAGGAGACCACAATTAAATGCATGTTTAGCATAGGCTCTGATAAGAACCCTGTAAACTCTATAGAATTCACTAGTGAGTCCATCAGGACTTTGGAGCTGTCTCACACCTTCCTGTATCTCATGTATAGATAATGGAGCATTGAGGAGGGACTCTTGTTCATAAATACCTAGGAGATCTAAATTCCTGAAAAAGGACTCCATCCTAGATTGCCCATCATTACATTACTCAGATTGATACAATTTGGAATAAAAAGTCTTAAACACGACATTAATCATTTTAGAATTCTAGTGAGGGCTCCTGTCCCATCTCTGATTGAAGCAATATTCTTAGAGGCATTTTTCTTTCTAGCTAAGTAAGCCAAATATCTACCTGGTTTTTCACCATGTTCAAATAATCGTTGTTTAACAAATATCAATTTTCTTCTGGCTGCTTGTGTAAGTGAAAAGTTTAGTGTACAGTGTAGGGCTGTGATATTCTGCAACTTGGCTGCAGAAGGCTTATTAATATAGTCCTTTTCAGCTGCAGCAAGCCTTGCTTCCACTAGGTGCTGCTGTTCTACAGCTTGTTGCTTCTTACTAGCAGAGGAGATCATTAATCCCCTTGCATAGGTCTTAGCGGTTTTCCAGAGTATCAATGGACTACTAGCTGATTTGGAATTAATAGATAAGAAAGTTCTGAATTTTGAAGTAAAGTAGTCTATAAATTTACTATCTTTTAGAATAAAAGGATTCAGACTCCAATGTCTTGATCATGCCGAATTATCTTTGGGCTTAATATTCAAATATACTGCTGCATGGTCAGAAATAGCGATATTTCCAATTGTGCAGGATACAACTAAATCTAGGTGCATTTTGGGGGTTAGAAAAAAGTCTATTCTGGTGTAACACTTGTGTGGATTAGAAAAAAAAAGTGAAGTCTTTGCCTGAGGGATATAACAACCTCCAGACATCCACAAGTCCTGGTTCTCCACATAAGCCCATGATTTGTTTGGACTGTGAGGAGAGCAATGGGGGACCACTAGGCACTCTGTCCATCAGTGGATCCATGAGACAATTAAAATCCCCACTTAAAATAATGTTTTGTATTGAAAAGCTTGTAAGTTTGGAAAAAGCATCTATTAGGAATTTGAGATGATGAGCTGGAGGGCAGTAAACATTGAGAATACCATATTCCTCTCCATATATTGAAGCCTTAACAATCACAAATCTCCCATACATATCCTTAATGCAGTCTAATAACTTAAAAGGTAGGTTCTTCCTAATTAAAATGGCCACCCCCCCCCAACTCCTAGTATTAAAAGATGAAAAATAGACTTGATCAAATCCACTCTGTTGCAGTTTTAGATGTTCTTTATCACTTAAATGTGTCTCCTGCAATAAGGCTATGTCCACCCTTTTTCAGGTTTAGTAGGATTTTCTTTCTCTTGATTGGTGAATGACTCCCCTTCATGTTCCAAGGGCACAATTTTAATACAAACAACAGGAATTCTGCAGATGCTGGAAATTCAAGCAACATACATCAAAGTTGCTGGTGAACGCAGCAGGCCAGGCAGCATCTATAGGAAGAGGCGCAGTCGACGTTTCAGGCCGAGACCCTTCGTCAGGACTAACTGAAGGAAGAGTGAGTAAGGGATTTGAAAGCTGGAGGGGGAGATGCAAAATGATAGGAGAAGACAGGAGGGGGAGGGATGGAGCCGAGAGCTGGACAGGTGATAGGCAGAAGGGGATACGAGAGGATCATGGGACAGGAGGTCCGGGAAGAAAGACGGGGGGGGGTGACCCAGAGGATGGGCAAGAGGTATATTCAGAGGGACAGAGGGAGAAAAAGGAGAGTGAGAGAAAGAATGTGTGCATTAAAAAGAGTAACAGATGGGGTACGAGGGGGAGGTGGGGCCTAGCGGAAGTTAGAGAAGTCAATGTTCATGCCATCAGGTTGGAGGCTACCCAGACGGAATATAAGGTGTTGTTCCTCCAACCTGAGTGTGGCTTCATCTTTACAGTAGAGGAGGCCGTGGATAGACATGTCAGAATGGGAATGGGATGTGGAATTAAAATGTGTGGCCACTGGGAGATCCTGCTTTCTCTGGCGGACAGAGCGTAGATGTTCAGCAAAGCGGTCTCCCAGTCTGCGTCGGGTCTCACCAATATATAGAAGGCCACATCGGGAGCACCGGACGCAGTATATCACCCCAGTCGACTCACAGGTGAAGTGATGCCTCACCTGGAAGGACTGTTTGGGGCCCTGAATGGTGGTAAGGGAGGAAGTGTAAGGGCATGTGTAGCACTTGTTCCGCTTACACGGATAAGTGCCAGCAGGGAGATCAGTGGGGAGGGATGGGGGGGACGAATGGACAAGGGAGTTGTGTAGGGAGCGATCCCTGCGGAATGCAGAGAGAGGCGGGGAGGGAAAGATATGCTTAGTGGTGGGATCCCGTTGGAGGTGGCGGAAGTTACGGAGAATAATATGTTGGACCCGGAGGCTGGTGGGGTGGTAGGTGAGGACCAGGGGAACCCTATTCCTAGTGGGGTGGTGGGAGGATGGAGTGAGAGCAGATGTACGTGAAATGGGGGAGATGCGTTTAAGAGCAGAGTTGATAGTGGAGGAAGGGAAGCCCCTTTCTTTAAAAAATGAAGACATCTCCCTCGTCCTAGAATGAAAAGCCTCATCCTGAGAGCAGATGCGGCGGAGACGGAGGAATTGCGAGAAGGGAGGGAGGATGGCGTTTTTGCAAGAGACAGGGTGAGAAGAGAGGAATAGTCCAGATAGTTGTGAGAGTCAGTAGGCTTATAGTAGACATCAGTGGATAAGCTGTCTCCAGAGACAGAGACAGAAAGATCTAGGAAGGGGAGGGAGGTGTCAGAAATGGACCAGGTGAACTTGAGGGCAGGGTGAAAGTTGGAGGCAAAGTTAATAAAGTCAACGAGTTCTGCATGCGTGCAGGAAGCAGCGCCAATGTAGTCGTCGATGTAGCGAAGGAAAAGTGGGGGACAGATACCAGAATAGGCACGGAACATAGATTGTTCCACAAACCCAACAAAAAGGCAGGCATAGCTAGGACCCATACGGGTGCCCATAGCTACACCTTTAGTTTGGAGGAAATGGGAGGAGCAAAAGGAGAAATTATTAAGAGTAAGGACTAATTCTGCTAGACGGAGCAGAGTGGTGGTAGAGGGGAACTGATTAGGTCTGGAATCCAAAAAGAAGCGTAGAGCTTTGAGACCTTCCTGATGGGGGATGGAAGTATATAGGGACTGGACATCCAAGGTGAAAATAAAGCGGTGGGGGCCAGGGAACTTAAAATCATCGAAAAGTTTAAGAGCGTGAAAGTGTCACGAACATAGGTCGGAAGGGATTGAACAAGGGGTGATAAAACAGTGTCGAGGTATGCAGAAACGAGTTCGGTGGGGCAGGAGCAAGCTGAGACAATAGGTCGGCCAGGACAGGCAGATTTGTGGATCTTGGGTAGGAGGTAGAAACGGGAAGTGCGGGGTGTGGGAACTATAAGGTTGGTAGCAGTGGATGGGAGATCCCCGAGCGGATAAAGTCGTTGATAGTGTGGGAGACAATGGCCTGGTGCTCCTTAGTGGGGTCACGATCGAGGGGTAAATAAGAGGAGGTATCCGCGAGTTGTCGCTGTGCCTCGGCAAGGTAGAGGTCAGTACGCCAGACTACAACAGCACCCCCCTTATCAGCGGGTTTAATAATAATGTTAGGATTAGTGCGGAGGGAGTGGAGAGCAGAGCGTTCCGAAGGAGTGAGGTTGGAATGGGGACAAGGTGCGGTGAAGTCGAGACGGTTGATGTCCCGTCGGCAGTTGGCAATAAAGAGATCCAGAGCCGGCAGAAGACCAGAGCGGGGTGTCCATGAAGAAGAGGAGGGATGAAGACGGGAGAAGGGGTCATCGGTGGGGGTGGAAGAGTCCTTGCCGAAGAAGTAGGCTCGGAGACGGAGACGGCGGAAGAAAAGTTCCGCATCGTGGCGAACACGGAACTCGCTGAGGTGTGGGCGAAGGGGGACAAACGTGAGGTCCTTACTGAGAACAGAGCGTTCTGCCTCCGACAGTTGAAGGTCGGAGGGGATGGTAAAGACCCGGCACGGATGAGAGCTGGGATCAGAGGGGGGAGGGGGGAGGATGGGGGGTGTCAATGGAGAGGGGAGGGTTGGGGTGAGAGAAAGATGGAGCCTCTGAGGGCCCAGGAGTTGACGGTGGGATCTGAGGAAGACGGGGCTGCGGAGTGGTGGTGGGGGAAGGGGAGACGGGAGTCACAACAGCAGCACATAAAGACCCGGCCTGGAGTTCAAGGCTGGAGTCGCAGTTGGTGGTTGCGCGATCGCTTTGAATGTCTCCATGGTCGTTGCTGGAGTCCGGGTTTTGAATCTGTCCTGAGGTGTTGGAGCCGCCGAGACCAACGGCAGCGCCGAGGCACAGCGACAACTCGCGGATACCTCCTCTTATTTACCCCTCGATCGTGACCCCACTAAGGAGCACCAGGCCATTGTCTCCCACACTATCAACGACTTTATCCGCTCGGGGATCTCCCATCCACTGCTACCAACCTTATAGTTCCCACACCCCGCACTTCCCGTTTCTACCTCCTACCCAAGATCCACAAATCTGCCTGTCCTGGCCGACCTATTGTCTTAGCTTGCTCCTGCCCCACCGAACTCGTTTCTGCATACCTCGACACTGTTTTATCACCCCTTGTTCAATCCCTTCCGACCTATGTTCGTGACACTTTCACGCTCTTAAACTTTTCGATGATTTTAAGTTCCCTGGCCCCCACCGCTTTATTTTCACCTTGGATGTCCAGTCCCTATATACTTCCATCCCCCATCAGGAAGGTCTCAAAGCTCTACGCTTCTTTTTGGATTCCAGACCTAATCAGTTCCCCTCTACCACCACTCTGCTCCGTCTAGCAGAATTAGTCCTTACTCTTAATAATTTCTCCTTTTGCTCCTCCCATTTCCTCCAAACTAAAGGTGTAGCTATGGGCACCCGTATGGGTCCTAGCTATGCCTGCCTTTTTGTTGGGTTTGTGGAACAATCTATGTTCCGTGCCTATTCTGGTATCTGTCCCCCACTTTTCCTTCGCTACATCGACGACTACATTGGCGCTGCTTCCTGCACGCATGCAGAACTCGTTGACTTTATTAACTTTGCCTCCAACTTTCACCCTGCCCTCAAGTTCACCTGGTCCATTTCTGACACCTCCCTCCCCTTCCTAGATCTTTCTGTCTCTGTCTCTGGAGACAGCTTATCCACTGATGTCTACTATAAGCCTACTGACTCTCACAACTATCTGGACTATTCCTCTTCTCACCCTGTCTCTTGCAAAAACGCCATCCCCTTCTCGCAATTCCTCCGTCTCCGCCGCATCTGCTCTCAGGATGAGGCTTTTCATTTCTAGGACGAGGGAGATGTCTTCATTTTTTAAAGAAAGGGGCTTCCCTTCCTCCACTATCAACTCTGCTCTTAAACGCATCTCCCCCATTTCACGTACATCTGCTCTCACTCCATCCTCCCACCACCCCACTAGGAATAGGGTTCCCCTGGTCCTCACCTACCACCCCACCAGCCTCCGGGTCCAACATATTATTCTCCGTAACTTCCGCCACCTCCAACGGGATCCCACCACTAAGCATATCTTTCCCTCCCCGCCTCTCTCTGCATTCCGCAGGGATCGCTCCCTACACAACTCCCTTGTCCATTCGTCCCCCCCATCCCTCCCCACTGATCTCCCTGCTGGCACTTATCCGTGTAAGCGGAACAAGTGCTACACATGCCCTTACACTTCCTCCCTTACCACCATTCAGGGCCCCAAACAGTCCTTCCAGGTGAGGCATCACTTCACCTGTGAGTCGACTGGGGTGATATACTGCGTCCGGTGCTCCCGATGTGGCCTTCTATATATTGGTGAGACCCGACGCAGACTGGGAGACCGCTTTGCTGAACATCTACGCTCTGTCCGCCAGAGAAAGCAGGATCTCCCAGTGGCCACACATTTTAATTCCACATCCCATTCCCATTCTGACATGTCTATCCACGGCCTCCTCTACTGTAAAGATGAAGCCACACTCAGGTTGGAGGAACAACACCTTATATTCCGTCTGGGTAGCCTCCAACCTGATGGCATGAACATTGACTTCTCTAACTTCCGCTAGGCCCCACCTCCCCCTCGTACCCCATCTGTTACTCTTTTTAATGCACACATTCTTTCTCTCACTCTCCTTTTTCTCCCTCTGTCCCTCTGAATATACCTCTTGCCCATCCTCTGGGTCACCCCCCCCGTCTTTCTTCCCGGACCTCCTGTCCCATGATCCTCTCGTATCCCCTTCTGCCTATCACCTGTCCAGCTCTCGGCTCCATCCCTCCCCCTCCTGTCTTCTCCTATCATTTTGCATCTCCCCCTCCAGCTTTCAAATCCCTTACTCACTCTTCCTTCAGTTAGTCCTGACGAAGGGTCTCGGCCTGAAACGTCGACTGCGCCTCTTCCTATAGATGCTGCCTGGCCTGCTGCGTTCACCAGCAACTTTGATGTATGTTGCACAATTTTAATATATTACTGGTCATAGACTCGGCTGGTGGCGTAGTGGCATCAGCGTTGGACTTTGGGACGAAAGGTCCCGAGTTCAAATCCAGCCGGGTCCCCTGCACGCTATCCATTCGTGCTGGTTTACGAGCTGGTGATCTCTTTAGAAACTCAGCCAGCAGAAGGCAATGGCAAACCACTGCTGTAACTTGCCTCGTACGCGGTTCCCCACTACATCAGAGAGGCGTGGAGGGAAATCGTCTGCTAACCGGAGAAACTCGATGCGACGTACCTTTCCCTTTACTGGTCATAACCCTTTATAACAATCATTTGACTGCAGAGGAGAAGAAACCCGACTTAAGATCAGCTGAGCAGCAATAAATGAATTTGAAAAAAACACACAAAAAAACAAAGTGTCAACAGCGCTGAACAAGAGGACTTAGCCACATTTAGAGGGGATATCTGAACCTTCTAGCACCCCATATTCTGCCTCACTGCCAATATGGCATTTAACACAGTCAAAAATGAAAACAGGACATAATTTAACAATCCACTGATTTGTTACTGTCATGTTTAAGCTCCTTCAGGCTGGAGCAGCACCGCTAATTTAAACAAATAATGAAACTGTATTAATCAAAACAAACACGTTACCCATCCTATATCTTGCCGTCGAGTAATGAAAAGGTAAAATAAAGCGACCATCGGGCATGTTATCGTCCATAACCAGGGCTACACAATGTATACATTCTTTAGCACAACGTGTCTACAAAAGTTTTAGCTTTGCCAGGAGAAACAAATATCTTGGTGGTCCCGTTGTAGGTGATTTTCAGCGCCGCTGGGTACAACATAAAGTACTAGATTCCGGATTCTCTCAGCCACTTCTTTACCTGGTCGAATTCCTTGTGCTTCCGAATAATGGCTGCTGAAAAATCTTGAAAAAACATAAGCCTGGATCCCTCATATATTAAATCCTGGGCATCAGTCCAGCGGCGTCTCAAAGCCTCCATCGCTCTTTGCTTATCACCAAAATGCACAAGGATAGGTCGAGGGTGTTGGCCTGGGTCTGGTTTTGGAGCCAGCATACGGTGAGCTCTTTCCACTTTAATGCGTCCAGCCTTGGTTTCCAAATCAAAGAAATTAGGCAGCCAGCCCTCAAAAGACTTTGCTGGCTGGCTGCCTTCTGTATCTTCAGGTAGACTGATAATCCGTATGTTCTTCCTCCTACCTCTGTTCTCAGGATCATTGATATAGTCAGACAGGCTTTGAACTTGCTTTTCTAGCGTCCGGATGCAGCTTTGGGCCTGATCAGTTACAGTTTCTACCATGGAGACTCGGTCCTTGGCTTCAGTCGTTCTTGTAGCAAGATTTTTAAGCTCCAATGTGTGGTTCTGGAGTGTTAGAGAGAGTGGACCCAGCTTCTCGTCCATCATTTTGGATATGTTCTCCGTAACTTTCTGAATTACTTGATGAAAAGCAGGGTCCAATGTGTTAGCATAGCTAGCAGCAGCTACCTCCTCAGCCCCGGGCGAGCGCTCTGTGAAACTTATCTTGGTCGCCTTTTTAGTACCTTTCGATGGCATGGTTTTGAAGCAGCTCAAAAAAATACTCATCAATGTTCATGTCATTAAATCCGATACTTGAGCATTTTAAAAAAAGTTGAAACGGATAGGTTTATATGTGAAATTATCAGTGTTGCGGTGCTGAGCTCGGCAAAGCAGACTTGTCACTGCGCCGCCATCTTGAAAACCCCATGTGACCTCTTTCTAATGATTTAATTTCATTTTTTACCAACAGAGCAACACCGCCCCTCTGCCTCCCTGCCTGTCCTTTTGATACAATACACATCCTTGGATGTTTAACTCCCAGCTATGATCTTTCAGTCATGATTCAGTGATGCCTACAACATCATACTTGTCAATCTGCAACTGTACAAGTTCATCTACCTTATTCTGTATACTGAGCACATTCAGATACAACACAAATCCTGTTTTCACCCTTTTTGATTTTGTTCACCTTTAATGTTGCAACTTATCCTGTTGACTGCAATTTTGCCCTATCATTAGCCTCTCCTCACTACACATTGCTTCCGTTTGTAAACCAGCTACCCCATCATCAGCCCTATCATCCGCCTTGCCTATGATGCTTCTTGCTTTGCAGCTGAGGACACTAGTCACACCATGCTCAACCTTTTGATTCCTAACTTTGTCTGAGGTTTACCAACATCTTCCTCCACAATCTTTCCACTAACTGTTGCTGCACTCTGGTTCACATCTCCCTGCAACTCTACTTTAAACCTCACTGTGCAGTTAACAAACTTTCCCTTGAGGATATTAAGCCCCTTACAGTTCAGGTGCAAACTGTCCCTTTTGTGCAGGTCCCATCTTCGCCAGAATAAAGCCCAATGATTCAAAAACCTTATGCCCTCCCTCCTCCAACTCCTCAGCCACATATTAAACTATATAATTTTCCTAGTTCTGGCCTCACTAACATGTGGCATGGGTAGCAATCCTGAAATGACCTGACAGAGGTCTGTAAGATGATGAGAGGCATTGATCATGTGGATTGTCAGAGGCTTTTCCCCAGGGCTGAAATGGCTAACACGAGAGGGCACAGTTTTAAGATACTTGGAAGTAGGTACAGAAGAGATGTCGGGGGTAAGTTTTTTTTTACACAGAGAGTGGTGAGTGCGTGGAATGGGCAGAGGGCGATGGTGGTGGAGGCGGATACAATAGGGTCTTTTCAGAGACTCCTAGATAGGTACATGGAGCTCAGAAAAATAGAGGGCTATGGGTAACCCTATGTAATTTCTAAAGTAAGGACATGTTCAACACAGCATTGTGGGCCAAAGGGCCTGTATTGTGCTGTATGTTTTCTGTGTTTCTATAAAATCACAGTCCTGGAGGTCCTGCGCTTTAACTTAGCACCTAACTCCCTATGCAGAACTTCATCACTCGTCCGACCCATTTCAAGTCAAGTCAAGTCATTTTTTATTGTCATTTCGACCATAGCTGCTGATACAATACACAGTAAAAATGAGATAACGTTTTTCAGGACCACGGTGCTACATGAAACAATACAAAAACTACACTGAACTATGTAAAACACAAAAACTACACTAGACTACAGACCTACCCAGGACTGCATAAAGTACACAGACCAGTGCAGACATTACAAAAAATAATAAACAAGACAATAGGCACAGTAGAGGGCAGTAGGTTGGTAGCCCGATGGTTTGGGGGAAAACTGTTACATAAATAAACAGCTGAATGGCGGAGTCTGGGATACTGTCTGTTTCTGTACTCCCGCCGAGTATTTCATTGGGAGTCGGATGTAGTCCAATTTAATGTCCGTTGGAGAGCAGAACGGACGGGACAGCCGGCCGGCTAGAACTTACTTTTTTCCTGGCTCGGACTCCTGCCCACTTGCCTTGCTTCCGCTTCCTCGCACACGGCTTACAACGTCCCCACCTCCGGCCACTGGCATCAGGTGACTCCGAGGACTGCGGGCCCGATTCTCTCAGCAAGCCGAGGTCGCGCAATTTAACCAGCAGATCTTCATGAAGGTTTGTTTTTGGGCAGTCTCTGTATTGTAGCAGTATCCGGTGATGGTAGATAGTCACTCTGTTATCCATTGCCCTAAACCCTAATTATGCCTTAAAATTAAATTAAAAAACTAAATTAAAGTTACACCAGATCGGAAAGGCCGCTGCTGCCGTGCTGCACCGCTGCACTGAGGCAGATTCATTATATGGACTGTGACTTCTGGCTGTTCACCCTCCCACTTAAGAATACTGAGGATTTGATCCGAGATATCCCGGACCCTGGCACCTGGGAGGTAACATACCATCCGGGAATTTCATTCTTGCCCACAGAACCTCCTCTATTCACCTAACTATCACCACAGCATGCCTTTTCTCCCCCTTTCTGAGTTTCAGAGGAAAACTCACTGCCATAGACTCGATCACTGTGACTTTCTTCTGTTAAGTCATCTCCCCCCTTGATATGATTCTGATATGTCTATCCACGGCCTCCTCTACTGTAAAGATGAAGCCACACTCAGGTTGGAGGAACAACACCTTATATTCTGTCTGGGTAGCCTCCAACCTGATGGCATGAACATTGACTTCTCTAACTTCCGCTAATGCCCCACCTCCCGCTCGTACCCCATCTGTTACTTATTTATATACACACATTCTTTTTTTCTCTCTCTCCTTTTTCTCCCTCTGTCCCTCTGACTATACCCCTTGCCCATCCTCTGTGTTTTCCCCCCTCCCCCTTTTCCTTCTCCCTGGGCCTCCTGTCCCATGATCGTCTCATATCCCCTTTGCCAATCACCTGTCCAGCTCTTGGCTCCATCCCTCCCCCTCCTGTCTTCTCCTATCATTTTGGATCTCCATCTCCCCCTCCCCCTCCCATTTTCAAATCTCTTACTAGCTCTTCTTTCAGTTAGTCCTGATGAAGGGTCTCGGTCCAAAACATCGACTGTACCTCTTCCTAGAGATGCTGCCTGGCCTGCTGCGTTCACCAGCAACTTTGATGTGTGTTGCTTACACAGAGAGAGGTGGGTGTGTGGAATCTGGAGTGATGGTAGAGACAGACACATTACACAGAGAGAGGTGGGTGTGTAGAACTAGGGGATGGTATTGGCAGATATATTACACTGAGAGTGGTGGGTGTGTGGAACACCCTGCCAGAGGTGATGGGAGATGAAGTTACTGTACATTGGGGCCATTTAGGAGACCCTTAGGTTAGATTAGATTATGAGAACACTCAGTCCTCTTTTATTGTCATTTAGAAATGCATACATGCATTAAGAAGTGATACAATGTTTCTCCGGAGTGATATCACAGAATACAGGACAGACCAAAGACCAACACTGACAGAACCACATAATTATAACATATAGTTACAGCAATGCAAAGCAATACCATAATTTGATAAAGAACAGACCATAGGCACAGTAAAAATAGTCTCAAAGTCCCGAGTCGATCGACTCCCGAGTCCCCGATAGCAGGCGACAAAAGGGAGAAACTCCCTGCCATAAACCTCCAGGCACTGTCAACTTGCCGATGCCTTGGAAGCAGCCAACCACAGCCGACCCTGAGTCCATCCACACATGGATGATAGAAAAATGGTGGGCTGTGGAAGGGAAGTTTATACTGCTTTTGGAGTAGATTTATAGAGATGGGAACAGTATCGTGGGCTGTACTGTTGTATCGGAGAAATCCATGAGTTTTTACTAAACCCTACTGAAACCTGACAGCCAGAACACTGACCATCAGCTGTGGAGTGTTTCTGTGAGTGATACTGTCCTGTGGCAGCTAGCCCATGCTTCTTCGAGGATTCCCAGAATTTCCTGTTTTATTTCAGACCTTAGTGTCAAAATTAGAGTTTGAATCAGGATTAATATCATTAGCATATGTTGTGATGTTTGTTGTTTGTTGTTAGGTGACGGCTGTACATTGCAATACATAATGTCACGGACCCCGTGACGGGTTAAAGAACCAGCAGAGATGGAAAACACTTTGGAGTCCAGTATTGCTGTTAACTAATGGTATTTATTAGTAACTACACAATACAGTAATATAACTGCAGATATATAAAACAGGTTAGCAATGATTATATATAAGTAAGTGTGGAAATATATGAAAACCAAGCTTCTTCGAGTCTAGGGGTAAATAGCTAGCCTTATGGTGATAAGTAAAGTTCAGATCAGTTCGTGGTATTGAGTAGTGATGGAGAGAGAGAGACAGAGAGATTTGAGTCTTCAGATGAGCTGACGCCGTTGATCTTCCTGTTGTCCTCCAAAATCCTTCAGAAGTCACCGACTGTGACCACAACAAAGGGAACCGTTCTTTTGTGGTGGAGTTATCAACCCAGGCGAGGGTTGACCACACGAATAACTCCCCACCGGTCACACCCTTTTCACACTGTGAGAGCCACTGATCGATTCGCCTTGATCAATCTTCCAAAACCCACTTTTTCTGTGGGCACAACAAAGCTCATTCAGTGTCCAAAACCATGTGTCTGTAAGACTAACAGTTGATCTTCTATTTATCTCACTGTGCTGAATACTAGCTGTCCATCAAGCAGCCCCTCCCTTGTCTCTCTGTATGAACTTGGAAGCTGCCAGTGTCCCTGTAGAAAGTATAAACAAACTGTGAGCAGTCTTTGCCTCTCTCTCTTTCTTTCTCTCTGTTTTTAACAAAGTGTCTGTGTTCCACAACTCTCTCTCTCTCTTAAAAGCACAGTTCATAGGGGTAATTCAAGACCCCGTCACAATAATAATAAAAAAACTAAATTACATTAAGAAGTATTTTTAAAATTAAATTAAATAGTGCAAAAAGAGAGGAAAAAGGTAGTGAGATAGATTCTTCAATTATGAGAATGATTCCAGGAATGAAAGGGTTACTGTACGAGGAATGTCTGGCAGCTCTTGGGCTGTATTCCCTGGAGTTCAGGAGAATGAGGGGGGATCTCATAGAAACATTACGAATGTCCAAAGGCCTGAACAGATTAGATATGGCAAAGTTATTTCCCATGGTAGGGGATTCTAGGACAAGAGGGCACAACTTCAGGATTGAAGGACGTCCATTTAGAACAGAGATGTGGAGAAATTACTTTGGTCAGAGGGTGGTAAATCTGTGGAATTTGTTGCCATGAGCGGCTATGGAGGCCAAGTCATTGGGTGTATTTAAGGCAGAGATGGATAGGTTCTTGATCATCCAGGGCATCGAAGTGTATGGGAAGAAGGCAGGGGAGTGGGGATGACTGGAAGAATTGGATTAGCTCATGATTGAATGGTGGAGCAGACTCAATGGGCTGAATGGCCTACTTCTGCTCCTATATCTTATGGTGTTCATAGGATCAATGCCCATTCAAAATCTGATGGCAGAGGGGAAGGAACTATTCCTGAATCATTGAGCGTGTGTCTTCAGGCTGTTGTACCTCCTTCCAGATAGTAGCAATGAGAAGTCATGTCCATAAAACATAAAAGCAGAATTAGGCTATTCTGCCCATCGAGCAGCTCTGTCATTTCATCATGGTTGATCCCAGATGCCACTCAACCCCATACACTTGTCTTTTTGCCATTTCCATTGATGCCCTGACCAATAAGGAAGCTCTCAACTTCTACTTCAAATATACCCACGGACTTGGCCTCCACCATAATTTGTGGCAGGACATTCCACAGATTCACTACTCTCTGGCTAAAAAAAAAAAAATTCCTCCTTACCTCTGTTCTCCACAGGGGACTGTCCTGTCTCCCTTTCTCTTCACCATTTACACCTCGGGCTTCAACTACTGCACAGAGTCTTGTCATCTTGATGACTCTGCCATAGTTGGATGCATCAGCAAGGGAGATGAGGCTGAGTACAGGGCTACGGTAGGAAACTTTGTCACATGGTGTGAGCAGAATTATCTGCAGCTTAATGTGAAAAAGACTAAGGAGCTGGTGGTACACCTGAGGAGATCTAAGGTACCGGCGACCCCTGTTTCCATCCAGGGGGTCAGTGTGGACATGGTGGAGGATTACAAATACCTGGGGATATGAATTGACAATAAACTGGACTGGTCAAAGAACACTGAGGCTGTCTACAAGAAGGATCAGAGCCGTCTCTATTTCCTAAGGAGACTGAGGTCCTTTAACATCTGCTGGACAATGCTGAGGATATTCTACGAGTCTGTGGTGGCCAGTGCGATCATGTTTGCTGTTGTGTGCTTGGGCAGCAGGCTGAGGGTAGCAGACACCAACAGAATCAACAAACTCATTCATAAGGCCAGTGATGTTGCGGGGATGGAACTGGACTCTGTCACGGTGGTGTCTGAAAAGAGGATGCTGTCCAAGTTGCATGTCATCTTGGACAATTTCTCCCATCCACTACATAATGTACTGGATGGGGACAGAAGTACATACAGCCAGAGACTCATTCCACTGAGATGCAACACAGAGCGTCATAGGAAGTCATTCCTGCCTGTGGCCATCAAACTTTACAACTCCTCCCTTGGAGGGTCAGACACCCTGAGCCAATAGGCTTATCCTGGACTTATTTCCTGGCATAATTTACATATTACTATTTAACTATTTATGGTTTTATTACTACTTAATTATTTATGGTGCAACTGTAACGAAAACCAATTTCCCCCGGGATCAATAAAGTATGTCTATGACTATGACTATGACTATGAAAAGGTCACCCCTCAATTTTGAGGCTTTTCCCTCTAGTTCTGGATATCCCCACCATAGCAAACATCCTCTCAGCATCTACCTTATCTAGTCTTTTCATCATTTGGTAGGTTTCAATGAGATCCCCAGCATTCTTCTAAATTCCAGTGAGTATAGGCCCAAAGCTGCCAAATGCTCCTCATATGTTAACCCTTCATTCCTGGAATCATCCTCATGAACTTCATTTGGACTCTTTCCAATGACAACACAGCCTTTCTGCAATATGGAACCCAAAATTGTTGACAATACTCCAAGTATGGCCTGACTAGAATCTTATAAAGGCTCAACATTATCTCCTTGCTTTGATATTCTATTCCCCTTGAAATAAATGTCAAATTGTATTTGCCCTCTTTACCACAGACTCAACCTGTAAATTAACCTTCTGGGAGTCTTGCACAAGGATTCCTAGGTCCCTCTGCACCTCTGATGTTTGAATTTTCTCCCCATTTAGATAATAGTCTGCACTATTGTTCCTTTTACCAAAATGCATTATCATACATTTCCCAACACTCTATTCTATCTGCCACTTTTTTGTCCATTCTTCCAATTTGTCGAAGTCCAACTGCAATTGTATTGCTGCTGGTGAGGGAGGTCCTTAATGATGGATGGCACTTTTGAGGTATGTGCTCCTCGAAGATGTTCTGGAGGCTAGTGCCCACGTTGGAGCTGACTAAGTTTACAACCCTCCGCAGATTCCTTTGATTCTGTGCAGTAGCCCCTCCTCCCCCAGTACCAGCCGGTGATGCAGCCAGTTAGAATGGTCTCCATGGTACATCTGTAGAGATATGCAAATGTTTTATGTGATTTTCTCTAATTCCTCGAACTCCTAATGAAATATAGCTACTGTCATGCCTTTTTGTAGCTGAATGGACATGTTGGGTCCAAATTGGATCCTCAGAGATATTGACACCCAGGAACTTGAATCTGCGAACTCTTTCCACTCCTGATCCACCATGAGGACTGGTCTGTCTTCCCTTGTTTTACCCTTTCTGAAGTCTACAATGCATTCTTTGGTCTTACTGACGTTGAGTACAATCTTGTTGCTGTGACACTACTCAACTAGCTGACTAAGATTATAGGATATAGAAGCAGAATTAGGCCATTTGGCTCATCGAGTCTGCTCTGCCATTCAATCATGGCTGATCCTTTTTTTTTCTCCTCCTCAACCCCATTTTCTGGCCTTCGCCCTGTAACCTTTGATGCCATGTCCAATCAAGAACGTATCAATCTCTGCCTTAAATACACCCAATGACATGGCCACCATAGTTGCACATGGCAACAAATTCCACAAATTCACCATCCTCTAGCTAAAGAAATTTCTCTACATCTCTGTTTTGAATGGACACCCCTCTATCCTGTGGCTGTGCCCTCTTGTCCTAGACTCTCCCACTATGGGAAACATCCTTTCCACATCTACTCTGTCTAGGCCTTTCAACATTCAAAAGGTTTCAATGAGATCCCCCCTTATCTTTCTAAATTCCTGTGAGTACAGAGGCCAGAGCCTTCACATGTTCCTCGTATGATAACCTTTTCATTCCTGGAATTATCCTTGTGAACCTCCACTGGGCCCTCTCCAATATCAGCACATCTCTTCTAAGATGAGGAGCCCAAATCTGCACACAATACTCAAGGTGAGGCCTCACCAGTGCCTTATAAAGCCTCAGTATCACATCCCTGCTCTTGTATTCCAGACCTCTTGAAATGAATGTTAACATTGCATTTGCCTTTCTTACCATCGACTCAACCTGCAAGTTAACCTTTAGGGTGTTCTGCACAAGGATGCCCAAGTCCCTTTACATCTCAGTTTTTTGGATTTTCTCCCAATTTAGAAAATAGTCCACACATTTATTTCTACTACCAAAATGCATGACCATGCATTTTCCAACATTGTATTTCATTTGCCACCTTCTTGCCCATTCTCCTAATCTGCCTCAGTCCTTCTGCATCCTACCTGTTTCCTCAACACTACCTGCCCCTCCACCAATCTTCATATCATCAGTAAACTTGACAACAAAGCCATCTATTTCATCTAAATCATTTATATACAGCATAAAAAGAAGTGGTTCCAAAACCGACCACTGTGGAACACCACTAGTCACTGGTAGCCAACCAGACAAGGATCCTTTTATTCCCATTCACTGCTTTCTTCCAATCAGTCAATGCTCTAACCATCTTAGTAACTTTCCTGTAATACCATGGGCTCTTAACTTGGTAAGCAGCCTCATGTGTGGCACCTTGTCAAAGGCCTTCTGAAAGCCCAAATATACAACATCTACTACATCCCCTTTATCTATCCTATTTTTAATCTCAAATAATTCCAACAGGTTCGTCAGGCAGGATTTTCCGTGAAGGAAACCATGTTGACTTTGTCCTATCTTGTCCTGTGTCACCAAGTACTCCATCACCTTATCCTTAATAATTGAGGTCAACCACTGAGGTCAGGCTAACTGGTCTGTAATTTCCTTTCTGCTGCATTCCTCCTTTCTTAGAGTGGAGGTAACATTTGCAATTTTCCAAACCTCTGGCACCATGCCAGAGTCCAATGATTTTTGAAAGATCATTTCTAATGTTGCCATAGTCTCTAATGCTACCTCTTTCAGAACTCTAGGGTGCAGTTCATTTGATCTGGGTGACTTAAGTACCTTTAGGTCTTTTAAGCACCTTCTGCCTTGTAGTAGTAACTGCACCCAGTTCTCTTCCTTCACACACTACAACATTTGGCACACTGATAGTGTCTTCCACAGTGAAGACTAATGCAAAATACTCATTTAGTTCATCTGCCATCTCCCTGTCCCCTGTTATTATTTCTCCTACCTCATTTTCTAGCGGTAGTATATCCACTCCCATCTCTCTTATTTTTTACATACTTAAAAGCTTTTACTATCCATTTTAATATTACTTGGTGGCTTGCTTTCATATTTCATCTGCCTTCTCCCTGTATCACTTCATGCCCTCTCTAATCAAGAATCTATCAACCTTTCCCTTAAATATATCCAGTGACATGTCTTCCACAGCTGCCTCTGGTAATGAGTTGCACAGATTCAACCCCTGGCTAAAGAAGTTCATCCTCATCTCCATTCTAAATGGATGTTCATCTGTTCTGAGGCTGTGTCCTCTGGTCTTAGACTCCACCTTAGGAAATATCCTCTGTACATCCATTCTATCAAAGTCTTTTAACGTCCATAGGTTTCAATTAAGTCACCCCTCCTTCTTCTAAATTCTAGTGAATTCAGATCCAGAACCATCAAAAACTCTTCATATGATAGGATAGTCAATCCTGGAATCATTTTTGTGAACATCCTCTGAACTCTCCAATGTCAGCACATCCTTTCTTAGGTAAGGGGCATAAAACTGCTTACAATACTCTTTGCTTTTAGATTCTAGTCCTCTTGAAATGAATGCTAATATCACATTTGCCTTCCTCACCACTGACTCATCCTGCAAATTAACCTTTAGGGAATCCTGCACAAGGACTCCCAAGTTCATTTGCACCTCAAGTTTGAATTTTCTCTCCATTTGGAAAATAGTCTATATTTTTATTTCTTCTATGAAAGTGCATGACCATACACTTCCCTACACTGTGTTCCATCTGCCACTTCTTTACCTAATTGCCTAATCTGTATAGGTCCTTCTGTAGCCACGCTGCTTCCAGAAAACTACTTGCCCCTGCACTTATCATATCGGTTGCAAACTTGGCCAGAAAACCATCAATTCAGTCATCCAAATCATTGACATATACCATGAAGAAGAAGTGGTCCCAACACAGACCCCCTGTGGAACACCACTAGTCACTGGCAGTCAACCAGAAAAGCACCCTTTTTGCCACTGTTTATTCACTAGAATTTCCACTCTTAGCTTCCTGCCAATCAGCCAATGCGTCATCTGTGCAAGTATCTTTCTGTAATACCATGGGCTCTTCACTTGTAAAGCAGCCTCACATATGACACCTTGCAAAGGCCAGAAAAGCCAAGTAAACAAACTCCAACAATTCTCCTTGGTCTATTCTGATTTTTATTTCTTTAAAAAAAATTCTTTTTTTGTAATTTATTTTTTATTGAAGTTCATCATCAAACAAACATTTCCATAAGATGTATTTCAGATACTGTACATATATATCATATAATCATATTTGTCACAAATCACCACATAATATTTATCTGAAGTATACACTTATAGAAGAGAGAGGAAAGGAAGAACAAGCAAAACAAAAAAACTATGTACAAGAAGGGAGTGATTTTTTTACAACATATTCATTGATTTGTGAGAATAAAATCAGACCTATGAGGTGTTATGTAGTTGAACCATTTTTTCCAGTATGAATCAAATTGTTCCAACTTATGATTAACAAATGCTGTTATCTTCTCCATTTTGCAAATGTCTATTGTAATTTCCATCCATGCATTTAAAGTTAGGCTCTCCTGTGATAACTATTTCCTGGTAAGGGTCATTTTACCAGCCACCAGCAGTATATTCATTAAATATTTATCTCTTTTCAACCATTCTTGAGGTATATACCTAAAATATATAGTCTTACTTTCTAAAGGTATTTCACATTTAAAGATGTCTTGTTGGGCATTGTGTATCCCACTCCAACAGTCTTTGATAACGGGGCATTCCCAGAAAATATGATAATTTGATAAATATGATATGATAATATGATAAATATGAAAATGTGGAAATTTTGATTTCCACAATTTCTCCAGCAAACAGGGAGAATGGCAGGCGGTGACTAGTGGGGTACCGCAAGGCTCAGTGCTGGGACCCCAGTTGTTTACAATATATATTAATGACTTGGATGAGGGAATTAAATGCAGCATCTCCAAGTTTGCGGATGACACGAAGCTGGGTGGCAGTGTTAGCAGTGAGGAGGATGCTAAGAGGATGCAGGGTGACTTGGATAGGTTGGGTGAGTGGGCAAACTCATGGCAGATGCAATTTAATGTGGATAAATGTGAAGTTATCCACTTTGGTGGCAAAAATAGGAAAACAGATTATTATCTGAATGGTGGCCGATTAGGAAAAGGGGAGGTGCAACAAGACCTGGGTGTCATTATACACCAGTCATTGAAAGTGGGCATGCAGGTACAGCAGGCGGTGAAAAAGGCGAACGGTATGCTGGCATTTATAGCGAGAGGATTCGAGTACAGGAGCAGGGAGGTACTACTGCAGTTGTACAAGGCCTTGGTGAGACCACACCTGGAGTATTGTGTGCAGTTTTGGTCCCCTAATCTGAGGAAAGACATCTTTGCCATAGAGGGAGTACAAAGAAGGTTCACCAGATTGATTCCTGGGATGGCAGGTCTTTCATATGAAGAAAGACTGGATGAACTGGGCTTGTACTCGTTGGAATTTAGAAGATTGAGGGGGGATCTGATTGAAACGTATAAGATCCTAAAGGGATTGGACAGGCTAGATGCAGGAAGATTGTTCCCGATGTTGGGGAGGTCCAGAACGAGGGGTCACAGTTTGAGGATAGAGGGGAAGCCTTTTAGGACCGAGATTAGGAAAAACTTCTTCACACAGAGAGTGGTGAATCTGTGGAATTCTCTGCCATAGCAAACTGTTGAGGCCAGTTCATTAGCTATGTTTAAAAGGAAGTTAGATATGGCCCTTGTGGCTACAGGGGTCACGGGGTATGGAGGGAAGGCTGGGTTCTGAGTTGGATGATCAGCCATGATCATAATAAATGGCGGTGCATGCTCGAAGGGCCGAATGGCCTACTCCTGCACCTATTTTCTATGTTTCTATGTTTCTATATAATGGGATTTCTGAGAGGGTGTAATAAAATATCTTATCAAGTTTTTCCATCCTAACTCCCTCCATTTCTGTGAACTCGTACACTTCCATTGATACCTCCAAATTATTGTCCAGTCTTCCTCAGATATTATTATCCTCCTTCCTTCACCCATTTTGTTTTAATATATGAAGTCGAATGTGTTTTAAGATTTGACAAACCCTTATACACACTTGAAATTATTCTACTACCATTGTCTGAATTATATCCTTTTCTAAATAGCTCTATCAAACATGTACTTGCCTTGGTTACATTTTTAACCCTCCTATTAACATACTGTCACATCTGTAGATATTGATAAAAGTCTTGTTTTTCTGATAAGTGTTTCTCTTTGAGCATTTCAAAACTGAACAGTGTTCCTTCTTTCATTATATTGCAAATAGCTGTTATTCCTTCAGCTGTCCAGTTTGTTTGGCGTAAAATCCAAGCCATATGCACACCATTTAAGAATTGCAATGTCTCTCTCTAGTTTATATTCTTTTATAATAGTTTTCCATATTTTAAGAGTCCATTTCACCCACGGGTTAGCAATAGTATTTATGTAACTTTGTAGGTTGTTATCAGCCAAAATTGCTTGTATGGGGATGGAAAGTATCCTCTCCTCAATGTTTTTCCATTGAGCATCATATGATGGGTTGCACCAGCATATCACAGCTCTCAACTGTGCTGCAAAATAGTAATCTCTAAGAGAAGGCAGGCCCCATCCCCCTGCCTCCTTTTCCTTGGCTAATTGTAAAGTTTTGGCCTCTAGGCCTTTTACCTTGCCGCGTATATCTTGATAATGTGACATACCCCGTAACGGGTTAAAGAACCAGCAGAAATAGAAAACACTTTGGAGTCTGGTATTGCTATTAACTAATACTATTTATTTGTAACTACACCAACCAGTAATATATAACCAGATAAATCAAACAGGTTAACAGTGTTACATGTATATATGTGTGCAAATATAACTCCCAAACTATTGAGCTTGGGGGAAACAAGGCTTAGAGTCTTGAGATGGTAAAATATGAAATTTCAGTTCATTCACGGAATAGGTGATGAGAGAGAAATATTTGTAATCCAGGGTAAATGTCGAGAGAAGGCAATTACGTCAATATCCCACAGATCCCACGACAGTAATACAAAATTACAATAGTAGTAGGTTTTATCTCCGAAGTTGTTCCACTCCACACATGAAATATCACCAATAGTGATCTTCAACAAATATCCTTTCAACACAAGTGGTACCACATCCGAGTTCAGCTACAGGTCATCCCAAAGTGCTGACCACAGGATACTCAAACAGAATCCACGTGTGAATTATCATCAACAGTAGTCTATCACTGTGGTTCCATCTTCCACTGGTAAAACTACCAATGCAGGCAAGGATTATCACACACAGGTAGTTTCCACACAAGGTTACCCCAAACACACAACTGTGATAGCCACTTATCCAGTTCCACGACATTTGAAATAACTCCAACAGTAATTTGCCACAGGGGTGCCTTTCCTCAGTGAACTACCACACCCAAACAAGGGTAACACACAAGTGGTATTCACAAAGGTACTCCCCTCACCAGAGAACCCACTCCTGTGGATTAACTACGTGACAGTCACACCTTCGTATTCAAATGGAACTCAAACTCACCCTCACGGGCGACAGAGGAGAGAGAGTCCAAACAGTGACCTCTTTGTCACTAGGTTTCTTCTGTTTCAAACCTTCTTCTCCCTTCTTCTCTTCCTTTAAAGTCACTAAATGTGACCACAAAAAAAAGGAGACCGTCCTCTTTGCTGGAGTTATCAACCCAGGCGAGGATTGGACACACGAATAACTCCCCACCAGTCACACCTTTTCCACACTGCGAGAGCCACTGATCGATTCTCCTGATTGATCCTCCAAAAACCCACCTTTCTGCGGGCACAACAAAGCTCATCCAGTGTCCAAAATCATGTGTCTGTCAGCTGACCTTCTATTTATCTCACCACACTGAACACCAGCTGTCCATCAAGTAGCTCCTCCCTTCTCTCTCTGTAAGAACACAGAAGCTGACAGTGTCCTTGCAAAGTGTAAACATGCTGCAGAGAAACCATAACATCACCTCCAAGCAGTCTTTGCGTCTCTCTCTCTCTCTCTCTCTCTCTCTCTCTCTCTCTCTCTCCCCCTCTCCCTCTCCCTCTCCCTCTCCCTCTCCCTCTCCCTCTCCCTCTCCCTCTCCCTCTCTCTCCCTCTCTCTCTAAAAGTACAGTCCATAAAAAGTATGACCCCTACAGGTACATAGCAATAGCATCTTGCTCCATTCATTGAATTGATTTTGGTTAATCTCTATTGGTAGGATCTGAAAGAGATATAATAGTCTGGGCAGTATATTCATTTTAATACATTCAATCCTTGAACTGAGACCAAATAAAGGAATTAGGTTCCATCTTGCTATATCTTCCTTAATTTTTTTATATATAGGCTGATAATTGCATTCTGATAATTTTGCCAAATCTTTTGGCATAGTGATACCCAAATATTTGACGGACTCTGTTTGCCATGCCCAAGGATATCTACTTTCAATTTCTCTTGGTGGGCTTTAGTTATATGAAAGTAGTTGGGTTTTATCTATGTTGATCTTGTATCCCTATAATTGGCCATATTGTTCAAAGGATTGCATCAATTTAGGTAAAGAATATGTTGGTTGCCCTAGATAGATCAAAATGTCATCCACCTAACAGGCCAATTTATGCTCTGTCCCTTAAATAGTAATTCCCCTGATACCTTCATTTTGTCTGATGTATTGAGCTAATGGTTCCAGATATAATGTGAAGAGTAGCGGTGACCATGCACAAGCCTGTCTCATGCCGCTTTCTAGGGTAAAACTATTAGATAAATATCCATTGATTTTAATCCTAGCAGTAGGATTGTCATATAGTGCCTGTATAGTTTTAATAATTGTGTCATGTAGACCAATTCTATGTAAAACTCTGTAAAGAAAATTCCAATTGACCAAATCAAATGCCTTTTCAGCGTCCACGCTTATCACTATTGCTTCAATTTCATTTTTTTTATATGATCCATAATGTGAAATGTCCTTCGTATATTGTCTTGTGTTTGGCGTTGTATAAAACCTGTCTGATCATTATGTATCAGTGTGGGTAGAAACTCTTCCAATTGTTTGGCCATGATGGAGATAAATAATCTATAATCCACAGTAAGAACAGATATTGGTCTAAGTGACGCACATTCCATTTTATCCTCGCCTCCTTTCGGTATAGCTGAGATTATCGCCTCCTTCCAGCTGGGGGGCATTTGTGCCTTTCTTAGAGCCCAGTTCAGTGTGGGGAGTAAAACAGGAATTAACTCACTTCTAAATTCTTTATACCACTCTGCCTTATATCCATCTGATCCTGGTGACTTGCTTAATTTAAGCCTACAAATTGCAGTTTTTAGTTCAGCTTCAGTTATGTCAGCAGTTATAGTTCTATTTCGTTCTTTGCTTAAAGTGGGTAACTCTAAAGCATTCAGGAAGGTGTCATTCTGGGCTATGCTTCCCCCAGAACATTCCCCCAGAATATAGAGTTTTGTAAAACATTTCAAAAGCTTCTTGAATTTCACTTAGCTTATTTTTTTTATCACTTTTGTTCTTGGATCCCTAATTCTATGAATTGTATTTTCTGCTATTTTTTTCAGTTTCCACGCCAGTATTTTCATTGATTTAGATCCACTTTCATAATGTCTCTGTTTCAGAAACATTAAATTTTTCCTGATTTCTTGCATAGCCAAACTATTAATTTATTCCTAATTTTTAAAATTTCCTCTAATGTATCCTGTGCCAAATTCAATTTGTTTTTTTCTAGTTCCTTCAGCTTATTTTGTAATTCCTCTAATGTTTTATTCCTTTTTTTTCTTATATGAAGATATCGCTATAATTTTCTCTCTTAAGACAGCCTTCATAGTATCCCATAGAATGGGAGGTGAAACCTCTCCATTATCATTGAATTCTAAGGAAAGACCAATTTCTTTTTTAATTTGTTCTTTAAAATAGGAATCATTGAGTAGACTTGAATTTAGTTTCCAAATAGTATTCTTTGGTTGTAGGTCAAAAACAACAGATACATATATAGGTGCATGGTCACTTACATCTATTGTCCCAATTCCACAGGTGTTTATTTTGTCTTTGTCTTTTCCAAATGTTATGAAATAGTCTATTCTTGTATATACGAAATGGGGCGTAGAATAATGAGTGTATTCCCTTCTGTCGGGGAAAAGGTCCCTCCATATATCATTTAAACCTACATCCTCAAAAAGTGTATTAACTCTTTTATGTAGGAATTTTGTTTCATAGGTTTTTCTATTGGAAGAGTCTAACTTGGTTGTAATTGTAAATTTAAGTCTCCCCCACATATCAGGAGACCTTCTGTTTCCGTTACCATAATATTAGTAATTTTCAGGAAGAAACTAGTATCACTTCCTGGGGTGTGTATATATTCAACAAAGTAACTGGAATTCCATCTAAATTCCCCCTTGCCAGAATATATCTGCCCTCCTTATCTCCCATTTTGAATACTTTTTCAAAATTTAGCTTGCTTGAGATAAGAATAGCAACTCCTCTCCTCTGTCCTAACTTATACAAGGAGAGAAACAAATTAGTGAAGCCCATTCTCTTTAGTTTTCCATGCTCATTATCCCTTAAGTGAGTTTCCTGTAAATATACTACATGGGCTTGTTCTTTTTTCATTTTGGATAGAATTTTACTGCGTTTGATTGGATTTAACAGCCCATTGACATTAAAAGAAATGAATTTTACCTTGTCCTTAGCCATGTGTATTTATCTGTTAGTATATCATTGAAATTTGCAGAATATAACTTAATCGATCTACTCCCTGAACAAATAAGAACCAAGAAACGCGAATAATAAAAAAAGGCAATGAAGGTGTGATTCCAAGGCTGGGGTCTCCAGATGACCCTGGGTTGAGCTGGAGGAAATGTCTAGCCGTAGGGGATAGCCCCCCCTACCTGTGAGTTGGGGGCCCCCGCTACAGGACCCATAAAAGTTAGTGAACAAGTCTGTGTCCATTACACAGAAGAGATTTCCCTGTGTATTCCTCCCATGTATATTCTCATTTAGGCGGGGAAAAAGGAGTGAGTGAATGAATAAAAGAAAAATTGAGTAATATAAAATCCAAATTATAATTAGTATTTCTTGAAGTAGGGATATCATCATCTATTTTTGCTTCTGTTTAGCTTATCAACGCTTTTAAAGTTAGCAAACCTTATGGCTCTTCTGGAAGGGGTGAGGGCTGTCTTCGGAAAACTCACTGTCGCTTCCTGATATTCTCTTGCCCTCCTCCCGTCCCCTGCTTTCTCGGTTCTCTTACTATTTCCCCAGCAGATCGGGATAACTGCTCAGCCAGACTTTCCCTCGGTTTGACCACGCTAACGGGCTGCCCTCTGTTCTTCATACCTGTAGTCGCCTCTTCCACTGTCTGATACAGTTGCATACCATTTTCATAAAACACCCTCAGTTTAGCAGGGCACGGAGTTTGGAATCTAATCTTTCCTTGCTTTAATATTCACTTTACTGCAGAGTATTCTGCAGGACCGCCGGAGGGTAATCTTGATCGAAATATATTAATTTCCCATCCAAAAACACCCTCTTCTTACCCCAGACCCTTTGTAGAATCTCTGCCTTGGTATTGTATCGAAGGTATCTAATTACTATTGAGTGTGGCTTATCTTCTCTGTCTCTGGGAGGCTTCGGGACGAGCGCACGATGCAATTTCCCTCTCAATTTCAAGCTCCGTAGTCGAGGCAATCTCCAGCACATCCCGCAGCAACTTTCCTACAAACTCCATCATTGACAAACCCTCTGCTCCTTCGGGAACATTGTATATCCTGATATTTTTCCGTCGTGATCTTCCCTCCTGGTCAAGCAGTTTACTGTCTTGTTGATTTAATATTTTTATCGTCTTACTTAGTATCTGCTCCACGTTTCGCATGCGATCTTCCATCTTCTCAATTCGAGTCTCTGCCACCGCTATTTCCTGATTGACGTTGGCGAGCTCTGACTTTATATCTTTGAGTTGCTGTTTTATATCCTTTTGGAATCCCCGTATCTCTTCCAGAATTTTTTATCATATTTGCCGCTTTGCCTGAACAAGGCCCCGTGTCAGCCTTGCTAGCACACGCACGTGTGGGAAAGCCGCTCGTTGCACCTCTCGTCCATAGGCTTCGCAGTGATGCTGTTTTTTATCTCCATTCTTGCCCCACTTATGAATTCAGATATTATCGAAAGATCTTATAATTGATGAATTAACAGGGCAATATATGCGTTTTTCCGGAGGAGCTATTGATTTAAGCTGCCATTCTGGACAATGGTGTCACCGGAACCCCCTCTTTAAAAAATTCTAACAGATTTGTCTGGCAAGATTTTACCTTTAGGAAACCATACGGACTCTGGCATATGCCTCCAAGTAACCTGAAAGCACATCCTTCACAATCGACTCTAACATCTTCCCAATCAGTGATGTCAGACTAACTGGCCTAAATTTCCCCCCTTCTGCCTCTCTGCCTTCTTGAAGAGTGGAGTGACACTTGCCATTTTGCAGTCCTACAGAACCATGCCAGAATCCAGTGATTCTTGAAAGATCATTACTAAAGCCTCCCCCACACTCTTCAGCTGCCATTTTCAGAGCCCAGGTGTGCCGAGCATCTGGTCCAGGTGACTTATCTTCCTTCAGACCTTTCAGTTTCCCATGCTCCCTTTACACAATGATGGCAACTTTACACAATTCTGCCCCCTGGAATCTCTCGCATGCTACTAGTGTCTTCAGACGTCCCACCTCTCCCGGAAGTTCCGGGAGTCTCCCGCATATGAATAGTGGCTCCCTGATGCCGGCAAATTATATACAATATCACGGAAATCAATTTTTTGAGAGCAAGTGAGAGAAAGCAAGAGAGATCGCGAGAGCGACCACGAGAGAGAGAGCACGAGCGAGAGCGCGCCATGGCAGAGTGTTCGAAAAAAAGAAAATATAAAACCTACGTCACCCCAGACTACACTAAAGTGTACCCCTGCCTAATAGGGGTCAAAATAATGACAGTGTTGCTCGCTGCACTGTTTGCAACGGTGACTTTTCTATTCCCATGGTGGGTTAAGACTGTAAAAGACGTGTTGAGGTGAGTTTAACAGCTGTCATTCGTTCATTAGCATAGCTAAACGTTATTTAAACTAGCTGCCTAGCTGCTAAGGAGCTACTCTATTGCAGACATCCCACCTCTCCCAGAAGTCTCCCGCAAATTGATGGTGCTACCTCCCTGAAATGAGTTTTTGCAGGGCGGGGTGTCTGTGTCTTCCACAGTGAAGACATACAAAGTACTTATTCGGTTCTTCCCCCATTTCTTTGTTGTCTATTACTACCTCTTCCACATCATTTTCTAGATGTCTACTCTTGCCTCTATTTTAACACTTCATTTATCTGAAGAAACATATTGTATCTTTAATATTGTTGGCTAGCTTACCTTCGTATTCCATCTTTTTCTTGTTTATGACTTTTTAATTGCCTTCTGTTGGTTTTTAAAAGCTTCCCAATCCTCTAATGTCCCACTAATTTTTGCTCTATTATATGTCCACTCCTTGGCTTTTATGTTGGCTTTTATTACTCTTGTCAGCCTCTGTTGTGTCATCATGCCTTTAGCATTCTACTACTTTGGGATATATTTATCCTGCACCTTCTGAATTGCTCCCAGAAATTCCAGCAATTGCTGCTCCGCCATCATCCCTGCTTGTGTTTCCTTCCAATCAATTTTGGCCTGCTCCTCTCTAATGCCTCTGTAATTCCCTTTTCTCCACATGTAGTACTGATACATTTGACTTAAGCTTCTCCTTCTCAAATTGCAGGGTAAATTCTATCATATTATGATCACTGGCCCCTAAGGTGTCGTTTACCTTAAGCGCTTTAATCAATTACACTTCACTGCACAACACCCAATCCAGAATCGCTGATCCCCTAGTGGGCTCAACCACGAGCTGCTCTAAAAACCCATCATTCTACAAATCTACCCGCGCCCCCCCCCCCCGCTTTGGATCCAGCACCAACATGATTTTCCCAATCTACCTGCATATTCAAAATCCCCCTTCCAGTGACAAAAGTAACATTGCCCTTTTGACATGCATTTTCTATCTTGCATTGTACTTTGTACACCACATCTTTACTACTGTTTGGAGATCTGTATATAATTCCCTTCAGGGTCTTTTTACCCTTACAGTTTCTTAACTTGACCCACGATGACTGTTCACCTTCTGATCCTCTGTCACTCCTTTCAAATGATTGATTCCATTTTTACCAACAGAGCTGCCCCCTCCACCTTCGCTTACCTCCCTGTCCATAAGACATTGGAGCATAATTAGGCTATTTAGCTCATTGAGTCTGCTATGCCATACCATCGTGACTGATCCCAGATCCCACATAACCCCTTTCACCTGTCTTTGCACCATAACTCTTCATGTCCTTTGGATACAGTGTGTATCGTTGGATGTTAAGCTCCCAGCTCTCATCTTCTTTCAGCCTCGATTTAATGATGCCTACAACATCATACATGCCAATCTGTATCCCAGTATCTCGCTCCTGTATGCCTTCCCGTCACTATCTGAAATTCTGCCAACAGTAGTTGGCAAATTACAGCAGAAATGTGGAATTTCTGGTGTTGTCAGGGTCAGGCAATTAACTAATGAGTTAGCAATGCAGATGTAAGAGTCATCTGGAACGGTGTAAAATGACCTGTTACATCAGCTAGGCGTGGTTAGGCCCTGAGTCATGATCTCAGGAATGTATCACTGCAATAATCCCAGAACTCCACCACAAAGACTGCAGATGTCTCATCTGCCTTGACACTACACAGGATGCTCTCCCTAGGGCGGGGTTCCGGCAGGAAACACGGAGGCATTGTGACCTGACAAACAGCAGGTGAAGTTTGTGCTGTGGGGGACGTGTTACAACAGGCACTCACTGGGTGGGGAGCAGATCAGACAGATCCACATTTCCACTGACTGCAGGAAATCCCACAGACACACTGTCTATGTACAACACACTATCACTGAAAAACCTGAGGTACAGGTCTTACATCCACTCTCTGTGACCCTCAGTGGGGAACAGTCCTACACACGCACACTGACCCTCACTGAGTGACGGTCCCACACACACACACTGACCCTCACTGAGTGATGAGTTCCACATCCACACTGACTCTCACTGAGTGATGGTCCCACACTCACACTGACCCTCACTGAGTGACGAGTTCCACATCCACACTGACCCTCACTGAGTGATCGTCCCACACTCACATTGACCCTCACTGAGTGACGGTCACAAACACACACTGACCCTCACTGAGTGACGGTCCCACACAGACACACTGACCCTCACTGAGTGACGGTCCCACACTCACACTGACCCTCACTGAGTGACGGTCCCACACACACACACTGACCCTCACTGAGTGACGAGTTCCACATCCACACTGACCCTCACTGAGTGACGGTCCCACACAGACACACTGACCCTCACTGAGTGACGGTCCCACACTCACACTGACCCTCACTGAGTGACTGTCCCACACTCACACTGACCCTCACTGGGGGACAGTCACACTCACACTGACCCTCACTGAGTGACGAGTCACACACACACACTGACCCTCACTGAGTGACGAGTCACACACTCACACTGACCCTCACTGAGTGACGGTCACACAGACACACTGACCCTCACTGAGTGACGGTCACACACACACTCACACTGACCCTCACTGGGGGACGGTCCCACACACACACACTGACCCTCACTGAGTGACGAGTTCCACATCCACACTGACCCTCACTGAGTGACGGTCCCACACAGACACACTGACCCTCACTGAGTGACGGTCCCACACTCACACTGACTCTCACTGAGTGACTGTCCCACACTCACACTGACCCTCACTGGGGGACAGTCACACTCACACTGACCCTCACTGAGTGACGAGTCACACACACACTCACACTGACCCTCACTGAGTGACGGTCCCACACACACACACTGACCCTCACTGAGTGACGGTCCCACACAGACACACTGACCCTCACTGAGTGACGGTCCCACACTCACACTGACCCTCACTGAGTGACTGTCCCACACTCACACTGACCCTCACTGAGTGACGAGTCACACACTCACACTGACCCTCACTGAGTGACGAGTCACACACACACACTGACCCTCACTGAGTGACGAGTCACACACTCACACTGACCCTCACTGAGTGACGGTCACACACACACACTGACCCTTACTGAGTGACGGTCACACAGACACACTGACCCTCACTGAGTGACGGTCACACACACACACACACTGACCCTCACTGAGGGATGGTCTCACACACACACTGACCCTCACTGAGTGACGGTCACAGGCACACACACCGACCCTCACTGGGGGACGGTCTCACACACACACACACACACACACACACACACACTGACCTTCACTGAGTGACGGTCACAAACACACACTGACCCTCACTGAGAGACGGTCACACACACACTGACCCTCACTGAGAGACGGTCACACACACACACTGACCCTCACTAGGGGACGATCCCACACACACACTGACCCTCACTGAGAGACGGTCACACACACACACTGACCCTCACTAGGGGACGATCCCACACACACACCGACCCTCACTGAGAGACGGTCCCACTCACACACAGACCCTCACTGAGAGACGGTCACACACACCGACCCTCACTGGGGGACGGTCCCACACACACACCGATTCTCACTGAGAGACGGTCCCGCTCACACACCGACCCTCACTGAGAGACAGTCCCACTCACACACTGACCCTCACTGAGTGACGGTCCCACACACTGACCCTCACTGAGTGACGGTCCCACACACTGACCCTCACTGAGTGACGGTCCCACTCACACACTGAACCTCATTGAGTGACGGTCACACACACACACACTGACCCTCACTGGGGGACGGTCCCAGACACACACACTGACCCTCACTGAGTGACGGTCACACACACACACTGACCCTCACCGAGAGACGGTCCCACTCACACACTGACCCTCACTCAGTGACGGTGACACACACACACACACTGACCCTCACTGAGTGACGGTCACTCTCACACACCGACCCTCACTGTGACGGTCCCACTCACACACTGACCCTCACTGAGAGACGGTCCCACACACACTCTGACCCTCACTGAGTGACGGTCACACACACACACACACTGACCCTCACTGGGGGACGGTCTCACACACACACACACACTGACCCTCACTGAGTGACGGTCACAGGCACACACACCGACCCTCACTGGGGGACGGTCACACACACACACACACACTGACGTTCACTGAGTGACGGTCACACACACACACTGACCCTCACTGGGGGACGGTCACACACACACTGACCCTCACTGAGAGACGGTCACACACACACACTGACCCTCACTAGGGGACGATCCCAAACACACACCGACCCTCACTGAGTGACGGTCACAGGCACACACACCGACCCTCACTGGGGGACGGTCACACACACACACCGACCCTCACTGAGTGACGGTCCCACTCACACACAGACCCTCACTGAGAGACGGTCCCGCTCACACACCGACCCTCACTGAGTGACGGTCCCACACACGGACCCTCACTGAGAGACGGTCCCACTCACACACTGAACCTCACTGAGTGACGGTCACACACACTGACCCTCACTGAGTGACGGTCCCACTCACACGCTGAACCTCACTGAGTGACGGTCACACACACACACACTGACCCTCACTGGGGGACGGTCCCAGACACACACACTGACCCTCACTGAGTGACGGTCACACACACACACACACACACTGACCCTCACTGAGTGACGGTCACTCTCACACACCGACCCTCACTGAGTGACGGTCCCACTCACACACTGAACCTCACTGAGTGACGGTCACACACACACACTGACCCTCACCGAGAGACGGTCCCACTTACACACTGACCCTCACTCAGTGACGGTCACACACACACACACACTGACCCTCACTGAGTGACGGTCACACACACACACCGACCCTCACTGAGTGACGGTCCCACTCACACACTGACCCTCACTGAGTGACGGTCCCACTCACACACAGACCCTCACTGAGAGACGGTCCCACTCACACACCGACCCTCACTGAGTGACGGTCCCACACACTGACCCTCACTGAGTGACGGTCCCACTCACACGCTGAACCTCACTGAGTGACGGTCACACACACACACACTGACCCTCACTGGGGGACGGTCCCAGACACACACACTGACCCTCACTGAGTGACGGTCACACACACACACACACACACACTGACCCTCACTGAGTGACGGTCACTCTCACACACCGACCCTCACTGAGTGATGGTCCCACTCACACACTGACCCTCACTGGGGGACGGTCTCACACACACACTGACCCTCACTGAGTGACGGTCACAGGCACACACACCGACCCTCACTGGGGGACGGTCACACACACACACACACACACACACACACACTGACCTTCACTGAGTGACGGTCACACACACACACTGACCCTCACTGGGGGACGGTCACACACACACTGACCCTCACTGAGAGACGGTCACACACACACACTGACACTCACTGAGTGACGGTCACACAGACACACTGACACTCACTGAGTGACGGTCACAGACACACACTGACCCTCACTGGGGATGGTCACACACACACACTGACCCTCACTGAGTGACGGTCCCACTCACACACTGACCCTCACTGGGGGACGGTCACACACACACACTGACCCTCACTGAGAGACGGTCCCACTCACACACTGACCCTCACTGAGTGACGGTCATACACACACACTGACCCTCACTGAGAGACGGTTCCACACACACACACTGACCCTCACTGGGGGACGGTCCCACACACACACTGACCCTCACTGAGTGACTGTCACAGACACACACTGACCCTCACTGGGGGACGGTCACACACACACACTGACCCACACTGGGGGACGGTCTCACACACACACCGACCCTCACTGGGGGACGGTCACACACACACACCGACCCTCACTGGGGGACGGTCACACACACACACCGACCCTCACTGGGGGACGGTCTCACACACACACACACACACACACACACACTGACCTTCACTGAGTGACGGTCACACACACACACTGACCCTCACTGGGGGACGGTCACACACACACTGACCCTCACTGAGAGACGGTCACACACACACACTGACACTCACTGAGTGACGGTCACACAGACACACTGACCCTCACTGAGTGACGGTCACAGACACACACTGACCCTCACTGGGGATGGTCACACACACACACTGACCCTCACTGAGTGACGGTCCCACTCACACACTGACCCTCACTGGGGGACGGTCACACACACACACTGACCCTCACTGAGAGACGGTCCCACTCACACACTGACCCTCACTGAGTGACGGTCATACACACACACTGACCCTCACTGAGAGACGGTTCCACACACACACACTGACCCTCACTGGGGGACGGTCCCACACACACACTGACCCTCACTGAGTGACTGTCACAGACACACACTGACCCTCACTGGGGGACGGTCACACACACACACTGACCCTCACTGAGTGACGGGTCACACACACACTGACCCTCACTGAGTGACGGTCACACACACACACTGACCCTCACTGAGTGACGGTCACACACACACACTGACCCTCACTGGGGGACGGTCAGACACACACACCGACCCTCACTGAGAGACGGTCCCACTCACACACCGACCCTCACTGAGTGACGGTCACACACACACACACACACTGACCCTCACTGGGGGACGGTCACACACACACACACTGACCTTCACTGAGTGATGGTCCCACACACACACTGACCCTCACTGAGTGACGGTCACAGACACACACTGACCCTCACTGGGGGACGGTCACACACAAACACTGACCCTCACTGAGTGACGGTCCCACTCACACACTGACCCTCACTGGGGGACGGTCCCACACACACACACTGACCCTCACTGAGTGACGAGTTCCACATCCACACTGACCCTCACTGAGTGACTGTCCCACACTCACACTGACCCTCACTGGGGGACAGTCACACACACACACACTGACCCTCACTGAGAGACGGTCACACACACACACTGACCCTCACTGAGTGACGGTCACACACACACAGTAACCCTCACTGGGGGACGGTCTCACACACACACTGACCCTCACTGAGTGACGGTCACACAGACACACTGACCCTCACTGGGGGACGGTCTCACACACACACACACACACACACACACTGACCTTCACTGAGTGACGGTCACAAACACACACTGACCCTCACTGAGAGACGGTCACACACACACGCTGACCCTCACTAGGGGACGGTCACACACACACACCGACCCTCACTGAGTGACGGTCACAGGCACACACACCGACCCTCACTGAGTGACGGTCACACACACACACACCGACCCTCACTGGGGGACGGTCACACACACACACCGACCCTCACTGAGTGACGGTCACACACACCGACCCTCACTGGGGGACGGTCCCACACACACACCGATTCTCACTGAGTGACGGTCCCACTCACACACAGACCCTCACTGAGAGACGGTCCCACTCACACACAGACCCTCACTGAGAGACGGTCCCGCTCACACACCGACCCTCACTGAGAGACGGTCCCACTCACACACCGACCCTCACTGAGTGACGGTCCCACACACTGACCCTCACTGAGTGACGGTCCCACTCACACACTGAACCTCATTGAGTGACGGTCACACACACACACACTGACCCTCACTGGGGGACGGTCCCAGACACACACACTGACCCTCACTGAGTGACGGTCACACACACACACTGACCCTCACCGAGAGACGGTCCCACTCACACACTGACCCTCACTCAGTGACGGTGACACACACACACACACACTGACCCTCACTGAGTGACGGTCACTCTCACACACCGACCCTCACTGAGTGACGGTCCCACTCACACACCGACCCTCACTGAGAGACGGTCCCACTCACACACTGACCCTCACTGAGAGACGGTCCCACACACACACTGACCCTCACTGAGTGACGGTCCCACTCACACACTGACCCTCACTGAGAGACGGTCCCACACACACACTGACCCTCACTGAGTGACGGGTCACACACACACTGACCCTCACTGAGTGACGGTCACAGACACACACTGACCCTCACTGGGGGACGGTCACACACAAACACTGACCCTCACTGAGTGACGGTCCCACTCACACACTGACCCTCACTGGGGGACGGTCACACACACACACTGACTCTCACTGGGGGACGGTCTCACACACACACACACACACACACACACACACACACTGACCTTCACTGAGTGACGGTCACACACACACACTGACCCTCACTGGGGGACGGTCCCACACACACACTGACCCTCAATGAGTGACGGGTCACACACACACTGACCCTCACTGGGGGACGGTCACACACACACACTGACCCTCACTGGGGGACGGTCTCACACACACACACACACACACACACACACACACTGACCTTCACTGAGTGACGGTCACACACATACACTGACCCTCACTGGGGGACGGTCACACACACACTGACCCTCACTGAGAGACGGTCACACACACACACTGACCCTCACTAGGGGACGATCCCACACACACACCGACCCTCACTGAGTGACGGTCACAGGCACACACACCGACCCTCACTGGGGGACGGTCACACACACACACCGACCCTCACTGAGTGACGGTCACACACACCGACCCTCACTGGGGGACGGTCCCACACACACATCGACTCTCACTGAGTGACGGTCCCACTCACACACAGACCCTCACTGAGAGACGGTCCCGCTCACACACCGACCCTCACTGAGAGACGGTCCCGCTCACACACCGAACCTCACTGAGTGACGGTCCCACACACTGACCCTCACTGAGTGACGGTCCCACTCACACACTGAACCTCACTGAGTGACGGTCACACACACACACTGACCCTCACCGAGAGACGGTCCCACTTACACACTGACCCTCACTCAGTGACGGTCACACACACACACACACTGACCCTCACTGAGTGACGGTCACACACACACACCGACCCTCACTGAGTGACGGTCCCACTCACACACTGACCCTCACTGAGTGACGGTCCCACTCACACACAGACCCTCACTGAGAGACGGTCCCACTCACACACCGACCCTCACTGAGTGACGGTCCCACTCACACGCTGAACCTCACTGAGTGACGGTCACACACACACACACTGACCCTCACTGGGGGACGGTCCCAGACACACACACTGACCCTCACTGAGTGACGGTCACACACACACACACACACACACTGACCCTCACTGAGTGACGGTCACTCTCACACACCGACCCTCACTGAGTGATGGTCCCACTCACACACTGACCCTCACTGGGGGACGGTCTCACACACACACTGACCCTCACTGAGTGACGGTCACAGGCACACACACCGACCCTCACTGGGGGACGGTCACACACACACACCGACCCTCACTGGGGGACGGTCTCACACACACACACACACACACACACACACACACACACACACACACACTGACCTTCACTGAGTGACGGTCACACACACACACTGACCCTCACTGGGGGACGGTCACACACACACACTGACCCTCACTGAGAGACGGTCACACACACACACTGACCCTCACTAGGGGACGATCCCACACACACACCGACCCTCACTGAGTGACGGTCACACACACCGACCCTCACTGGGGGATGGTCCCACACACACATCGACTCTCACTGAGTGACGGTCCCACTCACACACAGACCATCACTGAGAGACGGTCCCGCTCACACACAGACCCTCACTGAGAGACGGTCCCGCTCACACACCGACCCTCACTGAGAGACGGTCCCACTCACACACCGACCCTCACTGAGTGACGGTCCCACACACTGACCCTCACTGAGTGACGGTCCCACTCACACACTGAACCTCACTGAGTGACGGTCACACACACACACTGACCCTCACTGGGGGACGGTCCCAGACACACACACTGACCCTCACTGAGTGACGGCCACACACACACACCGACCCTCACTGAGTGACAGTCCCACACACTGACCCTCACTGAGTGACGGTCCCACTCACACGCTGAACCTCACTGAGTGACGGTCACACACACACACACTGACCCTCACTGGGGGACGGTCCCAGACACACACACTGACCCTCACTGAGTGACGGTCACACACACACACTCACACTGACCCTCACTGAGTGACGGTCACTCTCACACACCGACCCTCACTGAGTGACGGTCCCACTCACACACTGACCCTCACTGAGAGACGGTCCCACACACACACTGACCCTCGCTGAGAGGGTGACGGTCCCACACACACACCGACCCTCACTGAGTGACGGTCCCACTCACACACCAACCCTCACTGAGAGACGGTCCCACTCACACACCGACCCTCACTGAGTGACGGTCACACACACTGACCCTCACTAAGTGACGGTCACACACACACACTGACCCTCACTGAGAGACGGTCACACACACACACTGACCCTCACTGAGTGACGGTCCCACACACACACTGACCCTCACTGGGGGACGGTCACACACACACACACTGACTCTCACTGAGTGTCAGTCACACACACACACACTAACCCTCACTGGGGGACGGTCACACACACACACTGACCGTCACTGAATGACGGTCCCACTCACACACTGACCCTCACTGAGAGACGGTCACACACACACTGACCCTCACTGAGAGACGGTCCCACACACACACACTGATCCTCACTGAGTGACGGTCCCACTCACACACTGACCCTCACTGAGTGACGGTCCCACACACACACTGACTCTAACTGAGTGACGGTCCCACTCACACACACTGACTCTCACTGAGTGACGGTCACACACACACACACACACTGACCCTCACTGGGGGACGGTCCCACACACACACTGACCCTCACTGAGTGACGGGTCACACACACACTGACACTCACTGAGTGACGGTCACACAGACACACTGACCCTCACTGAGTGACGGTCACAGACACACACTGACCCTCACTGGGGATGGTCACACACACACACTGACCCTCACTGAGTGACGGTCCCACTCACACACTGACCCTCACTGGGGGACGGTCACACACACACACTGACCCTCACTGAGAGACGGTCCCACTCACACACTGACCCTCACTGAGTGACGGTCATACACACACACTGACCCTCACTGAGAGACGGTTCCACACACACACACTGACCCTCACTGGGGGACGGTCCCACACACACACTGACCCTCACTGAGTGACTGTCACAGACACACACTGACCCTCACTGGGGGACGGTCACACACACACACTGACCCTCACTGAGTGACGGGTCACACACACACTGACCCTCACTGAGTGACGGTCACACACACACTGACCCTCACTGAGTGACGGTCACACACACACACTGACCCTCACTGGGGGACGGTCAGACACACACACCGACCCTCACTGAGAGACGGTCCCACTCACACACCGACCTTCACTGAGTGACGGTCACACACACACACACACTGACCCTCACTGGGGGACGGTCACACACACACACACTGACCTTCACTGAGTGATGGTCCCACACACACACTGACCCTCACTGAGTGACGGTCACAGACACACACTGACCCTCACTGAGTGACGGGTCACACACACACTGACCCTCACTGAGTGACGGTCACACACACACACTGACCCTCACTGAGTGACGGTCACAGACACACACTGACCCTCACTGGGGGACGGTCACACACAAACACTGACCCTCACTGAGTGACGGTCCCACTCACACACTGACCCTCACTGGGGGACGGTCCCACACACACACTGACCCTCAATGAGTGACGGGTCACACACACACTGACCCTCACTGGGGGACGGTCACACACACACACTGACCCTCACTGAGTGACGGTCCCACTCACACATCGACCCTCACTGAGAGACGGTCCCACTCACACACCGAACCTCACTGAGTGACGGTCACACACACACACTGACCCTCACTGAGTGACGGGTCACACACACACTGACCCTCACTGAGTGACAGTCACACACACACACACTGACCCTCACTGAGTGACGGTCACAGACACACACTGACCCTCACTGGGGGACGGTCACACACAAACACTGACCCTCACTGAGTGACGGTCCCACTCACACACTGACCCTCACTGGGGGACGGTCACACACACACACTGACCCTCACTGAGTGACGGTCCCACTCACACACCGACCCTCACTGAGAGACGGTCCCACTCACACACCGAACCTCACTGAGTGACGGTCACACACACACACTGACCCTCACTGAGTGACGGGTCACACACACACTGACCCTCACTGAGTGACGGTCACAGACACACACTGACCCTCACTGGGGGACGGTCACACACAAACACTGACCCTCACTGAGTGACGGTCCCACTCACACACTGACCCTCACTGGGGGACGGTCACACACACACACTGACTCTCACTGGGGGACGGTCCCACACACACACTGACCCTCAATGAGTGACGGGTCACACACACACTGACCCTCACTGGGGGACGGTCACACACACACACACTGACCCTCACTGAATGACGGTCCCACTCACACATCGACCCTCACTGAGTGACGGTCCCACTCACACACCGACCCTCACTGAGAGACGGGCCCACTCATACACCGAACCTCACTGAGTGACGGTCCCACACACACACTGACCCTCACTGGGGGATGGTCCCACACACACACTGACCCTCACTGAGTGACGGGTCACACACATACACTGACCCTCACTGAGTGACGGTCTCACACACACACACACACACTGACCCTCACTGAGTGACGGTCACACACACACACTGACCCTCACTGAGAGACGGTCCCACAGACACACTGACCCTCACTAGGGGACGGTCACACACACACACACACTGACCCTCACTGAGTGACGGTCACACACACACACTGACCCTCACTGAGAGACGGTCCCACCCACACACTGACCCTCACTGGGGGATGGTCTCACACACACACACTGACTCTCACTAAGTGACCGTCCCACTCACACACTGACCCTCACTGAGTGACCGTCCCACTCACACACTGACCCTCACTGGGGGACGGTCACACACACACACTGATCCTCACTGAGAGATGGTCCCACTCACACACTGACCCTCACTGGGGTACGATCCCACACACACACACACAACACTGACCCTCACTGGGGGACGGTCCCACACACACATCCTGACCCTCACTGGGGGACGGTCCCACACAGACATCCTGACCCTCACTGGGGGATGGTCCCACACACAGATCCTGACCCTCACTGGGGTATGGTCCCACACACACATCCTGACCCTCACTGGATATACTGATATTGGAGACGGTTCAGAGAAAATTCACAAGAATGATTCCAGGAGTGAAAGGGTTACCATATGAGGAATGTCTAGCAGCTCTTGGGCTGTAGTCCCTGGAGTTCAGGAGAATGAGGCTGTATCTCATAGAAACATTCTGAATGTTAAAAGGCCTGAACAGATTAGATATGGCAAAGTTGTTTCCCATGGTAGGGGAGTCTAGGACAGGAGGGCAAGACTTCAGGATTGAAGAACGTCCTTTCAGAACAGAGATGCGGAGAAATGACTTTAGCCAGAGAGTGATAAATCTGAGGAATTTGTTGCGACAAGCAGCTATGGTGGCCAAGTCATTAAGTATATTTAAGGCAGAGATAGATAGGTTCTTGATTAGTCAGGGCATCAAGGCAGGGGAGTGGGGATGACTGGAAGAATTAGATCAGCTCATGATTGAATGGTGGGCAGACGATGGGCAGAATAGCCCGCTTCTGCTCCTCTTATGATCTTCTGAAGATAGAAAAGGCATGTCAGAAGGGCAATGTCATGATAATCATTGGAGATTTTAACATGAAAATGGATTGGGAAAACCAGGCCAGTACTGGACCTTAAGAGAGAGAATTTGTAAAATGTCTAAGGGATGGCTTTTCAGAACAGCTTTTCGTTGAGTCCACTAAGGGATTGGCTGTGCTGGGTTGGGTGATGTGCAATGATCCGGAGGTGATAAGAGAGCTTAAGGTTAAGGAACCTTTAGGGACCAGTGATCACAATATGATCCAGTTCACTTTGAAATTTGAGAAGGAGAAACTAAAATCCAATGTGTTGGTATTTCAGTGGAATAAAGGAAGTTACGATGGCATGAGAGGGGACCTGGCCAAGGTTGACTGGAAAGGGACACTAGCAGGAAGGACACCACAGCAGCAATGGCTGGAGTTTCTGGGAAAAATGAGGGAAGTGCAAGACAGGTTGATTCCAAAGAAGAAATTTTCGAATGGAAGAAGGACACTACCGTGGCCGACAAGTGAAGTCAGAGCCAAGTAAAAGCAAAAGAGAGGACAAACAAGGAAGCCAAAGCTAGTGGGAAGATAGAGAACTGGGGAGCTTTTAAAAACTTGCAGAAGGAAACTAACAAGGTCATTAGGAAGGAAAAGATGAATTATGAAAGGAAGCTGGCGACTAATATCAAAGAAGATAGTAAAAGCTTTTTTAAGTATATTAAGGGTTAAAGAGAGTTGAGGGTAGATATGGGACCAACAGAAAATGACACTGGAGATATTGTAAGGAGAGACACAGAGATGGCAGAGGAACTGAATGTATATTTTGCATCAGTCTTCATAGTGGAAGACATCTGAAGTATACCGGACATTCAAGAGTGTCAGGGAAGTGAAGTTTGTACAGTGAAAATTACGATGAGAAGGTGCTCAGGAAGTTTAATGGTCTGAGGGTGGATAAATCTCCTGGACCTGATGGAATGCACCCTTGGGTTCTGAAGGAAGTAGCTGGAGAGATTATGGAGGCATTGACAATGATCTTTCAAGAATTGATACATTCTGGCATTGTACCGGGTGACTGGAAATTTGCAAATAGTACCCTGCTATTTAAGAAGGGTGGGTGTTGCAGGGAACGGGGTGAACCCAAACGTGGGACACTGGCACAGAGATTGAGTTAGGATGCAGACGAGGGCGTGAGAGTGGCTGGAACTGAACAGCACTCGGGAGGGTGAACAGGAAAGCAGGAGGCAGACAAAACTTATCTTGACACGAAGCGTAGAAAGGCAAGTGGTAGACAATATTTTTCTTGACACGGGGAGACAGAGTTACATGGTAAACCTCGGTACTGAAGTAAAACTTAGAATACACAATCCTAAGCGGCCAGGAACATTAATTACCACACTGGCTAAACAACGATCTGGCAACGAGTGGATGCAAAGCCGGGGTTTTATGCTGCAGGTCTTGATGAGAATCAGGTGTGTCGCCATCAAAAGGAATTAGGAGAAAATGGGGAATTAACGGTTGGGACCATGATAGTACCCCCACCCCCCCAAACGGAAGCCTCCAGGTGAACCACCGGGCTTGTCCGGATTGTCTCGATGGAAATCTTGGATGAGGGAAGGGTCCAAGATGAAGGAGCGGGGAATCCAGGTGCGCTCCTCAGGACCGTATCCCTCCCAATCAACCAGGTACTGGAGACCCCTGCCTCAGTGGCGCACATCCAGTATTCGCCGGATGGTGTAAGCTGGGTGATCGTTAATGATCTGGGTGGGTGGAGGATGTTCAGCAGGAGGGCACAAAGGGCTGACAGACACGGGTTTCAATTGGGAGACGTGGAACGTGGGATGAATGTGCATGGATCTGGGCAGTTTGACTCTGACCACCGAGGGGTTGATGAGGCTCTTAATTTCGAATGGTCCGATGTAATGAGGGGTGAGTTACTTGGATTCATTCTTGAGGGGGATGTCTTTTGAAGAGAGCCAAACCTTCTGACCAGGCCGATAGTTGGGTGCTGGAATTCGGTGGTGATCGGCAATACTCCGGTTGCGGTCGGCTGAGCGAAGCAGGGCCTCCCATGCATCCTTCCAGATCTTGTGGCTCTGGCGGAGATGGGCCTGAACTGAAGGCACAGCGATGTCATCTTCATGGGCAGGAAACGGGGTTGATAACCAAGGGAGCATTCGAAGGGAGACATTCCGGTGGCGGTGCTAACCAGAGAGTTGTGGGTGTACACCACTCAAGTGAGATGTGTGCTCCAGGATGATGGGTTGTTGGTGGATAGGCAGCGCAGTGCTGCTTCCAAATCCTGATCCTCTCGCTCCGTTTGACCGTTAGTCTGTGGATGGAAACTGGAAGACAGATTTACTGAAGCTCCAAGGGCTTGAGAGAAGGATTTCCAGACTTGGGAGATGAATTGGGGGTCCCAGTCAGAAATAATGTAAGAGGGAATTCCATGAAGGCGGAAGATGTGTTGGACAATGAGGACGGCTGTTTCACGGGCTGTAGGGAGTTTGGGAAGGGCTATGAAGTGTGCGGCTTTGGAGAAGCGGCCCACCACAGTGAGTGCAGCGGTGTTCCCATGTGAAGAGCGTAGTCCAGTAACGAAATCCAGAGCAATGTGGGACCAAGGGTAGCCAGGGACAGATAGGGGACGAAGCAGCCCAGCAGGTGGCCGATGGGAGGCTTTTCCACGGGCACACACAGAACAGGCAGAGAGGAAGGAGCGAGTGTCAGCATCCATGGTGGGCCACCAGAAATGTCGCTTCAGAAGGGACAGAGTTCGATCGATTCCGGGATGGCAGGCGAAACGGGAAGTGTGCCCCCACTGGAGAACCTGAGACCGAACAGAGTCAGGGACGAAGAGGCGATTGGAGGGGTGGGGGGGGGTCCATTGCCTGGGTCAGGTTGAGTCCGTTGGGCCCCTTTGACTGTGGATTCGATCTCCCAGGATGGTGGAAGGATGGTATCAGGGTTGGAAGGGGCCTCCTTGGAGACGTATTGACGAGAGAGAGCATCTGACTTCCCGTTCTCGGTGAGGGTGAATTTGAAACGGCCAAAAAATAGTGCCCAAAGAGCTTGGCGGGAATAAAGGCATTTAGCAGTTTGGATGTATGCCAGGTCCTTATGGTCTGTCCGGACAATGAGTGGATGTTCAGCTCCCTCCAGCCAGTGCCTCCACTCCTCCAAGGCGAGTCTGACGGCCAGCAACTCCCGGTTCCCAACGTCGTAGTTCCGTTCAGCGGGGGATAGACGGCAAGAGAAGAAGGCGCAGGGATGGAGCTTTTGGTCTGGGACGGAGCGTTGGGAGAGGACCGCTCCCACCCCAGAGACGGAGGCGTCGACTTCAACAATGAACTGGCGAGAGGGGTCAGGTTGGACCAGGATGGGAGCGGAGGTGAAACGCCTCTTCAGCTCCGAGAATGCTGAGTCGGCCTCGGGGGGCCAGTGGAAGGGGGTCGCAGGAGAGGTGAGCTGAGTAAGGGGCGTTGTCACCCAACTGTAGTCTCTGATGAAGCGACGGTAGAAGTTTGTGCGCCCCAGAAATCGCTGGAGTTGTTTGAGCGTCGTGGGTTTTGGCCACTCCAACCTCACTTGCCCGCTGTCAATGATGTACCCCAGAAAACTGACGGAACGGGCATGGAACTCGCACTTCTCTGCCTTAACGAATAGCTTGTTCTCCAAAAGCCTCTGAAGAACCTGACGGACATGCTGGGTGTGCTCCTGAAGACTACGGGAGAAGATCAAAATGTTGTCCAAATAAACAAAAACAAAACAGTTAATGAAGTCCCTAAGGACTTCACTTACCAGAGCTTGGAAGATGGTGGGGGCATTGGTGAGACCGAATGGCATGACCAGATATTCGAAGTGAGCGAGGGGGGTGTTAAAAGCTGTTTTCCATTCATCTCCCTCCCTTATTCTGACCAGGTGATAGGCATTCCGCAGGCCCAACTTAGTGAAGATTATGGTTCTGTGAAGGGGCTCGAAAGCAGAGTTGATAAGGGACAGGGGATACTTATTCTTTATGGTGATGTTGTTCAGGCCCCGGTAGTCAATGCAGGGGCGCAGTGAGCCGTCTTTCTTCCCCACAACGAAGAAACCTGTGCCTACAGGGGAAGATGAGGGTCGGATAATGCCAGCCGTGAGAGAGTCATTTAGGTAAGCCTCCATTGCTTCTCTTTCTGGTTGGGACAGGTTGTACAGCCGACTAGTGGGTAGTGAGGCTCTGGGGAGAAGGTGAATAGCACAATGGGGGCGATGTTGCTTGCTAAACACTTCTCCCAGATCGTGATACTCTACGGGAACCATGGTAAGTCAGGAGACTCAGAGGTGGACGAGGTCACAGTGGCCTCCACTGGGGGAAGAGCTGATTGCAGACAAGAGAAATGGCAGAACAAACTGCAGCTGACTATCCTCCCAGTGGGCCAGTCGATGTGGGGATTATAACGGTTTAACTAGGGATAACCAAGAACCATAGGGGCTTGAGGAGAGGAAATTAAATTGAATCGTACCTGTTCCCGATGGTTTCCGGAGAGAAGGAGAAGCAGGGCCAGGAGTCTACCATCCAGTGCCCGGGTGTTCAGGGGGGTACTCAACGGCTCATGAGGAATTCCGGCTTGAAGGGCTAAGTTTTCATCCAAAGAGTTTCCCTCAGCGCCGGAGTCCACTAGTGCCAACAGAGGCAAAGACTGTTGGTTGTAACACAAAGTGGCTTAAAGCTGCATCCAGGGTCGGGGGTTGGAAGGGAATGTTGTCTGGCTCACCAGGGTCCCCCCTGGTACTAGTGAGCTTTCCCTTTTGGTCGAAGGGGGCAGGTGGCAAGGAAGTGACTGGACTGGCTGCCATATAGACACTCACCCGCTCGCAGTCTCTGGAGTTGTTCACCAGGAGAAAGGCGGTTCCATCCCAGCTGCATGGGTTCCTCTCCCGGGGCGGTAGAAATAGCCGGGCTGGGAGCTACTCGGTGTTCAGAAGGAGGAGAGAGGCTTGTTCTGGTGGGAGGCGGTAATGCGTGTCAAGAAGTGGCCAAAGGTGGTGGACGACCAGTTCTTTCTCTATTCCATTCTCAGAGACGATTGTCCAACCTGGTGGCTGAGGAGATCAGGGAATCCAGGCTGTCGGTGTTGTCTCTTGCCGCCAACTCATCTTTCACCATGTCGCTGAGACCATTCCGAAATACCCCTTGGAGTGCCTCATTGTTCCACCCCAAGTTGGCCGCTAACGTCAAGAACTCCATAGAATATTCCGCAACACTGCGGGAGCCCTGGCGGAGAGTGAGTAGACGCTTGGCGGCGTGTTTACCACGGCCGGGGTGGTCAAAAATCTTTCTCATTTCCACAATAAAGGTGGCGAGGGAAGAGCAGATATCCGGTTGGTTATCCCAAACTGCTGTGGCCCACGTTAAGGCACTTTCCCGTAACAACCCCATGATATAAGCAATCTTTGACGTATCCATGGAGTAAGTTGACGACTGCTGTTCAAACACCAGGGAGCACTGAAGGAGGAAGGCCCAGCACTTCCCCAAATCTCCCGCGTCGTGCTCCGGCTCTGGGATGTGAGGCTCTCTGGGCGGGGGTGTTGGTGGCACGTGGGGGGGTTGCCGCTACAGGCTGTCTGGGCTGGCTAGGCTAGGTTCCAGGAGTGGGTTGAGTGAAATGAGTGGAGACACAGTCCACCTGGTTACTGATCTGCATGACGTGAGCAGACAGGGAATGGAGGTTCTCCATGGCCTCCCGGAGGAGCTGGTCGTGCAGACCCTGTAGGGAACCCCGGCTGGTGAGGGCTCGTTGAAGGGTATTTGTGTCCGCTGCATCCATGATGGCCAGATTGTTCTGTTGCAATGAATGGGGTGAACCCAAACGCAGGATACTGGGACGGAGATTGAGTTAGGATGCAGACGAGAGTTTGAGAGTGGCTGGAGCTGAACGGCAAACAAGAGGGTGAACAGGAAAGCAGGAGGCAGGCAGAACTTGTCTTGACACGGAGCGTAGAAAGGCAAGTGGTACACAATACTTTTCCTGACACGGAGAGACGGAGTTACAGGGGTAGACCTCAGTACTGAAGTAAAACTTAGAATACACAATCCTAAGCGGCCAGGAACGTTAATTACTGCACTGGCTAAACAACGAGTGGATGCAAAGCCGGGGTTTTTATGCTGCAGGTCTTGATGAGAACCAGGTGTGTCGGCATCAAAGGGAATCAGGAGAAAATGGGGAATTAACAGACGGGACCGTGACAGTGGGAGGCAACAGAAAGGAAACTATAGACCTATTAACCTGACATCAGTGGTTGGGAAGTTGTTGGAATCGATTGTTATGGATGAGACTACGGCATACCTGAAGGCACATGACAAGATAGGCCAAAGCCAGCATGGTTTCCTGAAAGGAAAATCCTGCCTGACAAACCTACTGCAATTTTTTGAGGAAATAACAAGCAGGGTAGACAAAGGAGTTGTAGTAGACGTGGTGTACTTGGATTTTCAGTAGGCCTTTGCCAAGGTGTCACACATGAGGTTGCTTAGCAAGATAAGAGCCCATGGAAGTTACTCGTGTGGGTGGAGCAGACTATTATTTAGATGGGGAGAGAATTCAAAATGTAGAGATGCAAAGGGACTTGGGAGTCCTTCTGCAGGATACCCTGAAGGTTAACTTCCAGGTTAGAGTCTGTGGTGAAGAAGGCGAATGCAAAGTTGGCATTCATTTCCAGAGGTATAGAATATAAGAGCAGGTATGTGATGTTGAGGCTCTATAAGGCATTCGTGAGATCACACTTGGAGTATTGTGTTCAATTTTGGGCTCCTTATTTTAGAAAGGATATACTGACACTGGAGAGGGTTCAGAGAAGATTCACAAGAATGATTCCAGGAATGAAAGGGTTACGATACGAGGAACGTCTGGCAGCTCTTGGGCTGTATTCCCTGGAGTTCAAGAGAATGGGGGGGGGGGGGCGGGATCTCATAGAAACATTCCAAATGTTAAAATGCCTGAGCAGATTAGATATGGCAAAGTTATTTCCCATGGTAGGGGAGTCTAGTCCAAGAGAGCACAACTTCAGAATTGGAGGACGTCAACTTAGAACAGAGATGCAGTGAAATTACTTTAGTCAGAGGGTGGTAAATCTGTGGAATTTGTTGCCATGAGCAGCTGTGGAGGCCAAGTCATTGGGTGTATTTAAGGCAGAGATAGATAGCCAGGGCATTAAAGGGTATGGGGTGAAAGCAGGGGAGTGGGGATGACTGGAAGAATTGGATCAGCCCATGATTGAATGGCAGAGCAGACTCAATGGGCCGAATGGCCTACTTCTCCTATATTTTATGGTCCTATGATCCTCACCGGGGGACAGTCATACATACATACTGACCCTCATGTCTCTGTGGGATTGTCACCTTGTCGTGGTGGAGAAGCTTGTGTGGTCCTGTGATCCCGAGAGCGATGCCGTCTGGAGCTATGCTCCTGGTAGGGTCACCCATGGCGGTAAGGTCGAGGGTGAGGTCCCTGACAAAGAACAATCCAACCAAGACCTCAACGGTGGAACAGGCAGACGAAGTTACTTCGAACTCAATGGCTGTGAAGGCGGATGAAGACAGCAACAAATCCATCAGCTCCAGTCGTCGTGGTTTCAATGCCATTGGAATCAGTTGGTTGATTTGTGAAGTATCGTGTGCTTCTTGGAGTGCAACATCAAGTGCACGTTAAACAAATACACGCATAGGTGTCTTCACTCTGTATGGAACGAAGACCATCGTCCTCGACCTCGAGGGATAGCCACAACGACGACTGACCCTCATTGGGGGACAGTCATACACACACAAAATACTCTGCAGATGCTGGGGTCAAAGCAACACTCACAACACGCTGAAGGAGCTCAGCAGGTTGGGCTGCATCTGTGGAAACGATGAGTCAATGTTTCGGGCCGGAACCCTTCGTCAGGACTGTAGAGGGAAGGGGCAGAGGCCCTATAAAGAAGGTGGGGGGAGGGTGGGAAGGAGAAGGCTGGTAGGTTCCAGGTGAAAAACCAGTAAGGGAAAAGATAAAGGGGTGGAAGAGGGGAAGCAGGGAGGTGATAGGCAGGAAAGGTGAAGAAGGAATAGGGGAAAACACAATGGGTGGTTGAAGGAGGCGGAACCATGAGGGAGGTGATAGGCAGCTGGGGGAGGGGGCAGAGTGAAACTGGGATAGGGGAAGGGAGGGGGAGGGAATTACTGGAAATTAGAGAATTCTATGTTCATACCAAGGGGCTGGAGACTACCTAGACGGTATATGAGGTGATGCTCCTCCAACCTGAGTTTAGCCTCATCATGGCTAAACGGTTGCCACCCACTTCAACACACATCAAAGTTGCTGGTGAACACAGCAGGCCAGGCAGTATCTCTAGGAAGAGGTACAGTCGACGTTTCAGGCCGAGACCCTTTGTTCACCAGCAACTTTGATGTGTGTTGCTTGAATTTCCAGCATCTGCAGAATTCCTCGTGTTTGCCACCCACTTCAACTCTGCTTCACATTTCCATTCAGATATGTCCATACATGGCCTCTTCGACTGCCATGATGAGGCTAAACTCATGTTGGAGGAGCAACACCTCTATTTCTCCTATTTCTCAGCTTTCTACCTAGCTCTCTAAATTCTCCTTTCAGGACCTCATTTCTGTGACATTGGTTTTAATAAGCACCAACACATCTGGCTACTCTCCGTCCCTCTTCAAAATACTGTGGATGTGATCTGAGACATCCCTGACCCTGACGCCTGAGAGGCAACATACCATTTGGGTGTCCTGTTCACGTCCACAGAATCTCCTGTCTGTTCCCCTGGCTATTGAGTCCCCTTTCACTACCACTCCCTTCCTCTCCCTCTTTCCCTTCTGCACCACAAACCTATGCTCAGTGCCAGTAACCTGGTCTCCATGGCATTCCCGAGTGGTTATCCCCCACAACAGTATCCAAAAAGGTATACTATTGAGGGGACTGGCCAGAGGCGTGCTCTGCTCTAGCTGCCTATTCACATTTCCATTTCTCCTGACGGTCACCCAGCTACTCGCCTCCTGCAACTTCGGGGCGACTGCTTCCCTGTAACTCTGATCGATTATCTCCTCACTCTCCTGTACAAGAGGAAAGTCATCCAGCTGCTGTTCCAGATCCTTAACACAATCTTCAAGGAACTGCAGCCGGATGCATTTCATGCAGGTGTAATTCCCTGGGAGACTCTGGAAATTTCAAGATATTTCCCATCTTAGTACCTGTGACGATAATAAACCCCTCTTCTATGCTGAGATTACAATCAGATTAACCACAATAGGTCAATGGCAGATGCAATCCCAATGGCTCTTCACACTGCCTTAGACCACCTGGACAACACAAACATTTATGTCAGGATGCTGTAGATCGCCCATAGCTCAGCAATTAACACCACCATTCCCGCAATCCTGATTGATAAGTTACAGAACCTGGGCCTCTGTACCTCCCTCTACAATAGGATTCTCCTTGCTGACAATCAACATTGGCGCACCTCAGGGGCATGTGCTTAGCCCACTGATCTACTCTCTCTATACCCATGACTGTTTGGCTGGGCATAACTCAAATACCATCTGTAAATTTGCTGATGATACAACCATTGTTGGTAGAATCTCAGATGGAGACAAGAGGGCATACAGGAGTGAGATATGCCAACTAGTGGAGTGGTGTCGCAGCAACAACCTGGCACTCACCGTCAGTAACATGAAAGAGCTGATTGTGGACATCAGGAAGGGTAAGAGGAGGGAACACATACCAATTCTCATAAAGGGATCAGAAGTGGAGAGAGTGAGCAGTTTCAAGTACCTGGTCCCAAAATATTGAAGCAGTGATAAAGAAGGCAAGACAGCGACTATACTTCATTAGGAGTTTGAAGAGATATGGTATGTCAACAAATACATTCAAAAACTTTTATAGATGTACTGTGGAGAGCATTCTGACAGGCTGCATCACTGTCTGGTATGGAGGGGCTACTGTACAGGACTGAAAGAAGCTGCAGAGGGTTGTAAATCTAGTCAGCTCCATCTTGGGTACCAGCCTACAGAGTACCCAGGACATCTTCAAGGAGCGGTGTCTCAGAAAGGTAGCGTCCATTATTAAAGATCTCCAGCACCCAGGGCATTCATTTCTAATGCCACCACTATCTCTAACACTACCTCTTTCAGAACCCTGGGGTGCAGTTCCTCTGGTCCGGGTGACTTATGTAACTTTAGAACTTTCAGCTTTTTGAGCACCTTCTCTCTTGAAACAGTAACTGCACCCACTTCTCTTCCTTCACACACTACATCAGGCATACTGCTAGTGTCTTCCACAGTGAAGAATGATGCAAAATACTCATTTAGTTCATAGCCATCTCTTTGTCCCCCAGGAGAATAATTTCTCCCGCCTCATTTTGTAGCGGTCCTATATCCACTCTCATTTCTCTTCTGTTTTTAACATACTTGAAAAAACTTTTACTATCCACTTTGAGCTTATTTGCTAGCTTGCTTTTATATTTCATTTTTTCCCTTCTAATGATTTTTTTAGTTGCTCTCTGTAGGTTTTTAAAAACTTCCCAATCCTCTTTTCTCCCCACGAATTTTTGCTTTGCTGTATGCCCTTTCTTTTGCTTTTACAATAGCTTTGGCTTCCCTTGGTTGTACTATTTTGCCATTTGGGTATTTCTTTATTTTAGGAATACATCTATCTTGCACCCTTCACATTTTTCCCAAAAACTCATGCATTGCTGCTCTGCTGTCAGCCCTGCCAGTATTTCCTTCAAATTTACTTTGGCCAACTCCTCTCTCATATCACTGTAATCCACTGAAATATTGCTACATCAGACTTTACTTTCTCCCTATCAATTTTCAAGTATAACTCAATCATATTGGGATCTCTACCTCCTAAGGGTTCTTAAATCACCTCCGTTTCTTTACAAAACACCCAGTCCAGTATAGCTGATCCCCAAGTAGCCTCAACAACAAACTGCTCTAAAAAGCTAACTTAGGCATTCAACAAACTCACTCTTTTGAGATCCATTACCAACCTGATATTCCCAATCAACCTGCATGTTAAAATCACCCATAACTACCATAACATTGCCCTTTTGACTTGCCTTTTCAATTTCCTGTTGTAAGCTGTGGTCCACCTCCCAGCTGTGGGAGGCTTGTGTGTATAATTACCACCAATGTCTTTTTACCCTTGCAGTTTCTTAACTCAACTCACAAGGATTCAACATTTTCCGATCCTACGTCACATCTTTCTACTGATTTGATGCCATTCTTTACCAGCAGAGCCACACCACCCACACTGCCTACCTTCCTAGCCCTCAGATACAATGTGTAATCTTATTCATTCAGCTCCCAGCTATAACCATCCTTCAGTCATGATTCAGTAATGCCACAACATCATACTTGGCAATCTGTAATATTGCAACAAGATCATCCACCTGATTTCTTATACTACACACATTTCGATACAATACCTTGAGTACTGTATTTGCTAACCTTTCTGATTCTGTATCCCTAATGTTTTGATACTCAGCCTGTTGGCTGCAACTAAGTCCGATCACTGCCTGCCCTTCCTGACAATCTGACCGTACGTTATCTTCACTTTTTTACCAATCCGTCCTACCTGAGTCCCTTCACTCTGGTTCCCACCCCCCTGCCAAGTTAGTTCTTTTCTGGTTGTCTGCCAGCAAATAGTGACCCCTCAGGGGTCAGTATTGGGACCACTGTTTTTCACATTGTTTGTAAATAATTTGGAAAATGGAATGAATGGCTTTGTGGTGGAGTCAGGTGGAGGGGCAGATAGTACTGAAGAAACAACATGATTGCAGCACGACTTAGACAAATTGAAAGAATGGGGAAAAGTGGCAGATGGAATACATAGAAAACCTACAGCACAATACAGGCCCTTCGACCCACAAAGCTGTGCTGAACATGTCCCTACCTTAGAATTACCTAGGCTTTACCCATAGCCCTCTACTTTTCTAAGCTCCATGTACCTATCCAGAAATCTCTTAAAAGACCCTATTGTATCCGCCTCCACCACCACCGCCGGCAGCCCATTCCACACACTCACCACTCTCTGTGTAAAAACTTACCCCGACATCTCCTCTGTACCTACTCCCAAGCACCTTAAAATTGTGCCCTCTCGTGCTAGCCATTTCAGACCTGGGGAAAAGACTCTGACTAACTGCATGATCAATGCCTCTCATTAGCTTGTACACTTCTATCAGGTCACTTCTCATTCTCTGCCACTCCAAGGAGAAAAGGCTGAGTTCACTCAACCTATTCTCATAAGGCATGCTCCCCCATCCAGGCAACATCCTTGTAAATCTCCTCTGCACCCTTTCTATGGCTTCCACATCCTTCCTGTAGTGAGGCGACCAGAACTGAGCACAGTACTCCATGTGGGGTCTGACCAGGGTCCTATATAGCTGCAACATTACCTCTCGGCTCCTAAACTCAATCCCATGATTGACGAAGGCCAATGCACTGTATGCCTTCTTAACCACAGAGTCAACCTACGCAGCAGCTTTGAGTGTCCTATGGACTCAGACCCCAAGATCCCTCTGATCCTCCACACTGCCAAGAGTCTTACCATTAATACTATATTCTTCCATCATATTTGACCTACCAAAATGAACCACCTCACACTTATCTGGGTTGAACTCCATCTGCCACTTCTCAGCCCAGTTTTGCATCCTATCAATGTCCTGTTGTAACCTCTGACAGCCCTCCACACTATCCACAACACCCCAAACCTTTGTGTCATCAGCAAATTTACGAACTCATCCCTCCACTTCCTCATCCAGGTCATTTATAAAAATGACAAAGAGTAGGGGTCCCAGAACAGACCCCTGAGGCACACCACTGGTCACTGACCTCCATGCAGAATATGACCTGTCTACAACCGTTCTTTGCCTTCTGTGGGCAAGCCAGTTCTGGATCCATAAAGCAATGTCCCCTTGGATCTCATGCCTCCTTACTTTCTCAATAAGCCTTGCATGGGGTACCTTATCAAATGCCTTGCTGAAATCCATATACACTACATCTACTGCTCTTCCTTCATCAATGTGTTTAGTCAGATCCTCAAAAAATTCAGTCAGGCTCGTACGGCACAACCTGCCTTTAACTTGCCTCTCAGGATCTTCTCCATCAACTTACCAACCACTGAAGTAAGACTCACTGATCTATAATTCCCTGGGCTATCCCTACTCCCTTCCTTGAATAAGAGAACAACATCTGCAACCCTCCAATCCTCCGGAACCTCTCCCATCCTCATTGATGATGCAAAGATCATCGCCAGAGGCTCAGCAATCTCCTCCCTCACTTCCCACAGTAGCCTGGGGTGCATCCCATCTGGTCCTAGTGACTTATCCAACTTTATGCTTTCCAAAAGCTCCAGCACATCCTCTTCCTTAATATCTACATGCTCAAGCTTTTCAGTCTGCTCAAAGTCATCACTACAATCGCCAAGAACCTTTTCTGTAGTGAATACTGAAGCAAAGTATTCCTTAAGTACCTCCGCTATTTCCTCCGGTTCTGTACACACTTTTTCACTGTCACACTTGATTGGTCCTATTCTCTCATGTCTTATCCTCTTGCTCTTCACATACTTATAGAATGCCTTTTGGGGTTTTCCTTAGTCCTGCTCACCAAGGCCTTCTCATGGCCCCTTCTGGCTCTCTTAATTTCATTCTTTAGCTCCTTCCTGCTAGTCTTATAATCTTCTAGAATCCTATCATTATCTCATTTTTTCAACCTTTTGTAAGCTCTTCTTTTCTTCTTGACTAGACTTACAACAGCCTTTGTATACCATGGTTCTGTACCCTACCATCCTTTCCCTGTCTCATTGGAACGTACCCACTCAGAACCCCACGCAAATATCCCCTGAATATTTGCTACATTTCTTCTGTATGTTTCCCTGAGAACATCTGTTTCCAATTTATGCTTCCAAGTTCCTGCCTGATTGACTTATATTTCTCCCTCCTCCAATTAAACATTTCCCTAACTTGTCTGCCCTATCCCTTCCAATGCTATAGTAAAGTAAATAGAATTGTGATCACTATCTCCAAAATGCTCTCCCACTGAGAGACCGGACACCTGACCAGGTTCATTTCCCAATACCAGATCAAGTACTGCCTCTCCTCTTGTAAGCTTATCTAAATATTGTGTCAAGAAACCTTCCTGAACACACCGAACAAACTCTACCCCCATCTAAATCCCGCACTCTAGGGAGATGCCAATCAATATTTGGGAAATTAAAATCTCCCACCACAACAACCGTGTTATTATTACTCCTTTCTAGAATATGTCTCTCTGTCTGCTCCTTGATGTCCCTGTTACTATTGGGTGGTCTATAAAAAAAACACCCAGCAGAGTTATTGACCCCTTCCTATTCCTAACTTCCACCCACAGAGACTCCGTAGACAACCCCTCCATGACTGCCTCCTTTTCTGCAGCCATGACACTATCTCAGATCAGCAGTGCCATGGCCCCCACCTCTTTTGTCTCCCTCCCTGTTCTTCCTGAAACATCTAAAGCCTGGCACTTGAAGTAACCATTCCTGCCCCTGCACCATCCAAGTCTCTGTAATGGCCACAACATCATAGCTCCAAGTGTTGATCCACGCTCTAAGCTCATCTGCTTTATTCATGATACTCCTCGCATTAAAATAGACATATCTCAAACCATCGGACTGAGCGCGTCCCTTCTCTATCACCTGCCTATCCTCCCTTTCGCACTGTCTCCAAACTTCTCTATTTGTCAGCCAACCTCCCTTTCCTCCGTCACTTCAGTTCAGTTCCCACCTCCCAGAAATTCTAGTTTAAACTCTCCTCAACAGCCTTAGCAAACCTTCCTGCCAGGATATTGGTCCCCCTTGGATTCAAGTACATTTGTTGGGAAATGTATGAAAATGCATTTTGGTAAAAGGAACAATCGTGCGAACTATTATCTCAATGGGAAGGTGCAAAGCGACTTCGGAGTCCTTGTGCAATACTCCCGGAATGTAAAGTTACAGAATCAGAATCAGGTTTGTTATCACCAGCATGTGATGGGAAGTTTGTTAACTTAACAGCAGCAGTTCAATGCAATACATAATGTGGAAGAGGAAAAAAATAATAATAATAAATAAGTAAATCAATTACAGTATACATATATTGAATAGATTAAAATGTGAAAAAAAACAGAAAAACTATATATTTTTAAAAAATGAGGTAGTGTCCAAAGCTTCAATGTCCATTCAGGAATCGGATGGCAGAGGGGAAGAAGCTGTTCCTGAATCGCTGAGTGTGTGCCTTCAAGCTTCTGTATCTCCTACCTGATGGTAACAGTGAGAGAAGGGCATGTCCTGGGTGCTGGAGGTCCTTAATAATGGATGCTGCCTTTCTGAGACACTGCTCCCTGAAGATGTCCTGGGTACTTTGTAGGCTGGTACCCAAGATGGAGCTGACTAGATTTACAACCTTCCACAGCTTCTTTCGGTCCTGTGCCAGATAGTGATGCAGCCTGTCAGAATGCTCTCCATGGTACATCTATAGAAGTTTTTGAGTGATTTGCCAAATCTCTTCAAACTCCTAATAAAGTATAGCCGCTGTCTTGCCTTCTTTGTGACTATATCAATGTGTTGCGACCAGGTTAGATCCTCAGAGATTTTGACACCCAGGAACTTGAAGCTGCTCACTCTCTCCACTTCTGATCCCTCTATGAGGATTGGTATGTGTTCCTTCGTCTTACCCTTCCTGAAGTCCACAATCAGCTCTTTCATCTTACTGACGTTGAGTGCCAGGTTGTTGCTGTGGCACCATTCCACTAGTTGGCATATCTCACTCCTGTACGCCCTCTCATCACCACCTGAGATTCTACCAACAATGGTTGTATTGTCAGCAAATTTATAGATGGTATTTGAGCAATGCCTAGACACACAGTCATGTGTATATAGAGAGTAGAGCAGTGGGATAAGCACAGATCCCTGAGGTGCGCCAGTGTTGATCGTCAGTGAAGAGGATGTGTTATCACTGATCCACTTAGATTGTGGTCTTCTGGTTAGGAAGTTGAGGATCCAATTGCAGAGGGAGGTACAGAGGCCAACTTCTCAATCAGGATTGTGGGAATGATGCTATTAAATGCTGAGCTATAGTCGATGAACAGCATCCTGACATAGGTGTTTGTGTTTCCCAGGTGGTCTAAAGCCACGTAGAGAGCCATTAAGATTGAATCTGCCATTGATCTACTGTGGCGATAGGCAAATTGTAATGGGTCCAGGTCCTTGATGAGGCAAGAGTTCAGTCTTACCCTTGAGTCTGTGGTAAAGAAGGCAAAGCCAATGTTGCCATTTATTTCAAGGGGAATAGAGTATAAAAGCAAGGAAATAATGCTGAGCCTTTATAAGACACTAGTTAGGCCGCATGGAGTATTGTCACAGTTTTTGGCCCCATATCTCAGAAAGGATGTGTCGGTATTGGAGAGAGTCCAAAGGAGGTTCACGAGGATTATGCTGGGAATTTAGGGGTTAACATACAAGGAGAGCGTTTGGCAGCTTTGGGCCTGTACTCACTGGAATTTAAGAACATAAGAAATAGGAGCAGGAGTCGGCCATCTGGCCCATCGAGCCTGCTCCACCATTTAATAAGACCATGGCTGATCTGACCATGGATTCATCTCCACCTACCTGCCTTTTCCCCTTAACCCTTAATTCCCCTACTGTGGAAATCTATCCAACCTTGTATTAAGTATATTTACTGAGGTAGCCTCCACTGCTTCATTGGGCAGAGAATTCCACAGATTCACCACTCTCTGGGAAAAGCAGTTCCTCCTCATCACTGATCTAAATCTACTCCCCCAAATCTTGATGCAATGTCCCCTAGTTCTCGTCTCATCTATCAGTGGAAACAACTTTCCAGTCTCTCTTATCTATCCCTTTCATAATTTTATATATTTCTATAAGATCTCCTCTCAGCCTTCTGACTTCCAGCGAGTACAGTCCCAGGCGACTTAATCTCTCTTCATAGTCTAACCCTCTCAGCTCTGAATAAACCTGGTGAACTTCCTCCAAAGCCAGTAAATCCTTCCTCAAGTACGGAGACCAGAACTACATGCAGTACTCCAGATGTGGCCTCACCAGTACCCTGTATAGTTGCAACATAACCTCCCTGCTCTTAAATTCAATCCCTCTCGCAATGAAAGCCAACATTCAGTTTGTCTTCTTGATAGTCTGCTGCACCTGCAAACCAACCTTTTGTGATTCATGCTCAAGCACTCCCAAGTCCCTCTGCACAGCAGCATGCTGCTATTTTTTACCATTTAAATAATAACCTGCTGTTTCATTTTTCCTTCCAAAGTGGATGACCTCACATTTACCAACATTGTACTCCATCTGCCAGACCCTTGCCCACTCACTTAACCTATCCATATCTCTCTGCAGACTCTCCGTATCTTCTGCACAATTTGCTTTTCCACTCAATTTGGCATCATCAGCAAACTTAGATCCACTACACCCGGTCCCCTCTTCCAGATTGTTCATGTATATCGTGAACAGTTGTGGACCCAACATCAACTTCCGCAGTACACCACTCACCACTGATTGCCAGCCCGAGTAACACCCACGTATTCTAACTCTCTGCTTTCCATTAGTTAACCAATCCTCTAGCCATGATAATACATCACCCCCAACTCAATGCATCCTTATCTTATGGATAAGTTTTTTATGTGGCATCTTATTGAAAGCCTTCTGGAAATCCAAGTAAATAACATCCATTTGTTCCCCTCCATGCACTGCGCTGATTATAATTTAGAAGAATGCGGGGGGATCTAATTGAAACCTACCGAATGTTGGGTGAATGTGGAGAGGATGCTTCCTGTGGTGGAGAAATCCAGAAGTAGTGGGCACAGCCTTAAAATAGAGGGGTGACCTTTTAGAACTGAGGTTGAGGAATTTATTTAGGGCAGTGAAACTGTGGAGTGCTGGTGGAGAGCAAGTCCCTGAGTACATTTAAGGTGGAAGTTGATAGTTTCCAGATTGGTCAGAGCATCAAAGGATATGGGGAGAAGGCAGGTACACGGAATTGAGTAGAGTCCAGGATCAGCCATGATGGAATGGCAGAGCAGATTTGATGGGCTGAATGGCCTAATTCTGCTCCTAATTCTTATGGAGCTACTCCTGAATCAGAGTCAGGTTTAATATCACTAACATATATCATGAAGCTTGTTGTTTTGTGTCTGCAGTTCAATGTAATACATAATAATATAAAAAACTAAATTACAGTAAGAAAGAAAAAACATTTAATCAAATATATAATGCAAAAAGGGAGCAAAAAAAGAGGAAAATAGTGAGGTGGTGTTCATGGATACATTATCCATTCAGAAATCTGATGGTGCAGGGGAAGAAGCTGTTCCTGAAACATTGAGTGAGTGTCTTCAGGCTCTTGTACCTCATCCTTGTTGGTGGCAATGAGAAGAAGGCATGTCCTGGGTGATGGGGGTCTGCTTTGTTGCTGCCTCGTTGAGACACCGCCTTTTGAAGATATTCTGGATCCTGGGGAGGCTGGTGCCCGTGCCCGTGCCCATGATGGAGCTGGCTGAGTTTGCCAACTCGTGTGCCAACCAGCTTCACTACAGAAGGAAAATGCATGCTCTTGCCACTCGCTGGATGCCCACCTACAATTTCAAGAAACATATTTGCATGCACAGAAGGAACACTGTCTCAGTACTTTTATATTTGTGTGCTGTAGCACTTACTTTGTATTCGCAGTTATTTTGTAAATTCTTTGCATTTCTGGTCAGATGCTAACTGTATTTCATTGGCTTTGTATCTGTACTCAGCACAATGACAATAAAATTGAATCGAATCTAATCTAAAGTTCTGTCTAAGACTCTTGCACTAAGGAGGTTGCAGTCAAGATTGAAGAATTTAAAGATGCACCCTCCACGAGAACCGTAACCTTTTTCTGCTTTGGAGGTCTGCATGCCTCAATGACCCAGGGAGCTATGTTGTCTGGAGTCAGGGGCTTTACCCTTTGGCTCTTGGCGGCGTCACCCATGCCAGATAGGTCAAAGGGTAGAAGCCCGACTGAGAATGGTCCACTGGTCCTCCAGGCTTGGGAGTTCAGCTCAAGCTAACAATCCTGACTGATCAAATAAAACTGTTAGAGACAGAGTCATAGGAAAGTATGGCACAGAAACAGACCCTTCAGCCCATCTAGTCCATGCCAAAACCATTTAAACTGCTTGATCTGCACCGAGAACATGTCCCTCCATATCCACACCATCCATTTAGAAACATAGAAAACCTACTACAACACAATACAGGCTCTTCGGCCCACAAAGCTGTGCCGAACATGTACTTACTTAGAAATTACCAAGGGTTACCCATAGCCCTCAATTTTTCCAAGCTCCATGTACCTAGACAGGAGTCTCTTAAAAGACCCTATCATATTTGCCTCCATCACTGTCGCCAGCAGCCCATTCCACGCACTCACCACTCGCTGCGTAAAAAAAAATTTACCCCGATATCTCCTCTGTTCCTACTTCCAAGCACCTTAAAACTGTGTCCTCTCATGCTAGCCATTTCAGCCCTGGGGAAAAGCCTCTGACTATCCACACAATCAATGCCTCTCATCATCTTATACACATCTATCAGGTCACCTCTCATCCTCTGTCGCTAAGGAGAAAAGGCCAAGTTCACTCAACCTATTTTCATAAGGCATGCTCCCCAATCCAGGCAACATCCTTGTAAATCTCCTCTGCACCCTTTCTATGGTTTCCACATCCTTCCTATAGTGAGGTGACCAGAATTGAGCACAGTACTCCAAGTGAGGCCTGACCAGGGTCCTATATAGCCGTAACATTACCTCTCGGCTCTTAAACTCTATTCCATGATTGATGAAGGCCAATGCACCATATGCTTTCTTAACCACAGTCAACCTGCGTAGCAGCTTTGAGTGTCCTATGGACTCGGACCCCAAGATCCCTCTGATCCTCCACACTGCCAAGAGTCTTACCATTAATACTATATTCCGCCAACATATTTGACCTTCCAAAATGAACCACCTCCCACTTATCTGGGTTGAACTCCATCTGCCACTTCTCAGCCCAGTTTTCCATCCTATCTAAGTCCCGCTGTAACCTCTGACAGCCCTCCACACTGTCCACAATACCCCCAAACTTTGTGTCATCAGAAAAATTACAAACCTATCCCTCCACTTCCTCATCCAGGTCATTTATAAAAATCACGAAGGGGTCCCAGAACAGATACCTGAGGCACACCACTGGTGACCGACCTCCATGCAGAATATGACCCGTCTATAACCACTCTTTGCCTTCTGTGAGCAAGCCAATTCTGGATCCATAAAGCAAGGCTCCTTACTTTCTCAATAAGCCTCGCATGGGGTACCTTATCAAATGCCTTGCTGAAATCCATATACACTACATCTACTGCTCTACCTTCATCAATGTGTTTAGTCACATCCTCAAAAAATTCAATCAGGCTCATAAGGCACGACCTGCCTTTGACAAAGCCATGCTGACTAATCCTAATCATATTATGAATCTCCAAATGTTCATAAATCCTGCCTCTCAGGATATTTTCCATCAACTTACCAACTACTGAAGTAAGGCTCACTGGTCTATAATTTCCAGGGCTATCTCTACTCCCTTTCTTGAATAAAGGAACAACATCTGCAACTCCCCCCCCCAATCCTCCAGAACCTCTCCTAACCCAAAGATCATCGCCAGAGGCTCACCAATCTCCTCCCTCACCTCCCACTGTAGCCTGGGGTACATCTCATCCAATCTCGGAGACCTACCCAACTTGATGCTTTCCGAAAGCTCCAGCACATCCTCTTTCTTAATGTCTATATGCTCAAACCTTTCAATCCACTGTAAGTCATCCCTACAATCGCCAAGATCGTTTTTTTGTACTGAATACTGAAGCAAAGTATTCACTAAGTATCTCTGTTATCTCCTCCGGTTCCATACACACTTTTCCACTGTCACACTTGATTGATCCTATTCTCTCATGTCTTACATCCTCTTGCTCTTCACATACTTGTAGAATGCCTTGGGGTTTTCCTTAATCCTGTCCGCCAAGGTCTTCTCATGGCCCCTTCTGGCTCTCCTAATTTCATTCTTTAGCTCCTTCCTGCAAGCCTTATAATCTTCTAGATCTCTATCATGACCTAGTTTTTTAAATCTTTCATAAGCTTTTCTTTTCTTCTTGACTAGATTTTCCAAAGCCTTTGTACACCACAGTTCCTGTACCCTACCATCCTTTCCCTGTCTCATTGGAATGTACCTATGCAGAACATCCCCTGAACATTTGCCACATTCCTGCTGTACTTTTCCCTGAGAACATCTGTTCCCAATTTATGCTTCCAAATTCCAGCCTGATAGCCTCATATTTCCCTTTACTCCAATTAAACGCTTTCCTAACTTGTCTGTTCCTATTCATCTCCAATGCTTTGGTAAAGGAAATAGAATTGTGATCACTATCTCCAAAATGCTCTCCCACTGAGAGACCTGACACTTGACGAGGTTTATTTCCCAATACCGGAACAAGTACAACCTCTCCTCTTATCTACATATTGTGTCAGGAAACCCTCCTGAACACACCTAACAAACTCCACCCCATCTAAAACCCTTGCTCTAGGGAGATGCCAATCAATATCTGGGAAATTAATATCTCCCACCACAACCCTGTTATTATTACTCCTTTCCAGAATCTGTCTCCCTATCTGCGCCTCGATATCCCTGTTACTATTGGGTGGTCTATAAAAAACATACAGTAGAGTTATTGACCCCTTCCTGTTTCTAACTCCCACCCACAGGGAAGCAGTAGACAACCCCTCCATGACTGTCTCCTTCTCTGCAGCTGTGACACTATCTCTGATTAACAGTGCCATGCCCCCACCTCTTTTACCTCCCTCCCTGTCCTTTCTGAAACATCTAAAGCCTGGCACTCGAAGTAGCCATTCCTGCCCCTGCACCATCCAAGTCTCTGTAATGGCCACAACATCATAGCTCCAAGTGCTGATCCACGCTCTAAGCTCATCCGCTTTATTCATAATACCCCTTGCATGAAAATACACACATCTCAAACCATCGGACTGAGCGCGTTCCTTCTCTATCACCTGCCTATCCTCCCTCTTGCACTGTCTCTAAGATTTCTCTATTTGTCAGCCAATCAACCCTTCCTCTGTCTCTTCAGTTCAGTTCCCACCCCCCCACCCCAGCAATTCTGGTTTAAACTCTCCCCAAAAGCCTTAGCAAACCTCCCTGCCAGGATATTTTTCCCCCTGGGATTCAAGTGCAACCCGTCCTTTTTGTACAGGTCACACCTGCCCCAAAAGTGGTCTCAATGATCAAGGAATTTGAATCCCTGCCCCCTACTCCAGCCCCTCAGACAAAAATTTATCCTCAACCTCACTCTATTCCTACTTTTAAAAGTGTTTTTTAGGAATATGGTATGTCTGACACAATTGATCAAATGTAATAAAATTGCCAGTCATATAAAGGTCTTCTATTTTCTGCACACCTTTGTCTGCCCAGATCCTGAAACCACCATCTGCTCTTCCTGCCCTGAAGTATGTATTGCCCCATATTGGGGAGAAGCAAGAAATGGGGGGAGTATGATGTGCTTTATACCAGATATCAACAGTAATTTTGAGGAAAGGGTTCTCAGTTGTACTTTTCAGATTTCTTGGGTCTGCAGAGTATAGATAGAGCTTTAATGGGAGGTTTGGTACTGATGCCTGTTCAATATTCACCCAGGCTGGAAGGGCCCCCATTGAGAAATAAAACATTGCAGAACGTAACTGAGCAGACCAATAATACCATTTTAGGTTCGGAAGCCATAGCCCTCCCCTTCCATAGGGCAGGTATAGCAGCCTAAGTCTCAGTCTAGATTTTTTATTATTCCAAATGAATTTACTAAAAATACTATTAAGCTTATCAAAAATAATTTTGGTAGTGGGAGAGGAAGTGATTGAAAAAGGTATAAAAATTTTGGTAATATATTCATTTTGATCATGTTTATACGGCCAATCATTGATACGGGCATTGTTATCCATCGATCCAATGTCTCCTTCACTTCGTTCAGTAGTAGATCATAGTTTGTTGGGACGATCGTTTTAATTTCAGGGCTAATTTTGACACCAAGGTAGGAAAATCCTTCCTTTGCATTTATAAATTGGTTTTTTATGACTGGTTTCAATCCTAAGATTACTACCTTTGAGGTCCTGCTTCTCAACTTCTTTCCTAACTTCCTGTAGTCTGTTTTCAGAACCTCTTCCCTTTTCCTACCTATTTACCTACTAAACTGCTCAAACGCTGAAATTGAGCAGCATGCACCACTTGTGCTGGCAGCTCATTCCACACCTCACCACTCTCTGAGTGAAGAAGTTGCCCCTCATGTTCCCCTTAAACTTTTTCACCTTTCACCCTTAACCCATAAGGACCTCTAGATCCAATCTCAGTGGAAAAAGCCTGTTTACATTGACTTTTACTCCTCATCATTTTGTATATCTCTATTAAATCTCCTCTCAATCTTCTACGTTCTGAGGAATAAAGTCCTAATCTAGTCAACCCTTCCTTACAACTCAGGTCCTCCAGACCTGGCAACATCCTTGTAAATTTTTTTCTGTACTTATTTAAAACTCTCTTGTTGGTAGGTGACCAAAACTTCACCCAATACTCCAAATTAGGCCTCCCCAACATCTTCTACAACTTCAACATAGCATCCCATTTCCTGTACTCAATACTTTGATTTAGAAACATAGAAAACCTACAGCACAATACAGGCCCTTCGGCCCACAAAGTTATGCCGAACATGTCCCTACCTTAGAAATTACCTAGGGTTACCCATAGCCCTCTATTTTTCTAAGCTCCATGTACCTATCCAGAAGTCTCTTAAAAGACTGTATCGTTTCCGCCTCCACCACCATTGCCGGCAGCCCATTCCACACACTCACCACTCTCTGTGTAAAAAAGTTACCCTTGACATCTCCTCTGTACCTGCTCCCAACCATCTTAATCCTGTGCCCTCTTGTGGCAGCCATTTCAGCCCTAGGAAAAAGCCTCTGACTATCCACACAATCAATGCCTCTCATCATCTTATACAACTCTAAAGGCCAATGTGGCAAAAGCTTTCTTTATGATCCAATCTTTAATTTATCCCACTTTTTAAGAAAGGAGGGAGAAAGAAAACAGGCAATTGCAGACCAGTTAGTCTGACATCAGTGGTGGGGAAGATGCTGGAGTCAATTATAAAAGATGAAATAGTGGCATATTTGGATAGCAGTGGCAGGATGGGTCTGAGTCAGCATGGAATTACGAAGGGGAAATCATGCTTGACTAATCTTCTGGAATTTTTTGAGAATGTAACTATGAAAATGGACATGGGAAAGCCAGTGGATGTAGTGTACCTGGGCTTTCAGAAAGCCTTCGATAAGGTCTCACATAGGAGGTTAGTGTGCAAAATTAGAGCAAATGGTATTGGGGGTAGGGTACTGACATGGATAGAAAATTGGTTGGCAGACAGGAAACAAAGAGTAGGGATTAATGGGTCCTTTTCAGAATGGCAGGCAGTGACTAGTGGGGTACCGCAAGACTTGGTGCTGGGACCGCAGCTATTTACAATATATATTAATGATTTAGATGAAGGGATTAAAAGTAACATTAGCAAATTTGCAGATGACACAAAGCTGGGTGGCAGTGTGAAATGTGAGGAGGATGTTATGAGAAGGCAGGGTGACTTGGGTGAGTGGGCAGATACAGTTTAATGTGGATAAATGTGAGGTTATCCACTTTGGTGGCAAGAACAGGAAGGTAGATTACTATCTGAATGGTGTCAAGTTAGGAAAAGGGGAAGTACAACAAGGGCCTGTATTGTGCTGTAGGTTTTGTATGTTTCTAAATCAAAGTATTGAGTACAGGAAATGGGATGCTATGTTGAAGTTGTAGAAGATGTTGGGGAGGTCTAATTTGGAGTATTGGGTGAAGTTTTGGTCACCTTCCAACGGGAGACATGTTCCCGATGTTGGGGGAGTCCAGAACCAGAGGCCACAGTTTAAGAATAAGGGGTAGACAATTTAGAACGGAGTTGAGGAAAAACTTTTTCACACAGAGGGTTGTGGTTCTGTGGAATGCTCTGCCTCAGAAGGCAGTGGAGGTCAATTCTCTGGATTCTTTCTAGAAAGAGTTAGATAGAGCTCTTAAAGATAACGGAGTGAAGGGATATGGGGAGAAGGCAGGAGAAGAGTACTGATTGTGGATGATCAGATCGTAGGGGATTCCATAGTCAGGGAAACAGACAGGAGATTCTGTGAGCCTGATAGAGATACCCGCATGGTGTGTTGCCTCCCAGGTGCCAGGGTATGGGATGTCTCGGATCGGGTCCTGAATATTCTGAAGGGGGAGGGTGAGAAACCAATTGTCTTGGTACATGTTGGTACTAATGACATAGATAGGACAAAGGAGGAGGTCCTGAAGAGAGATTTCCAGGAGTTAGGAAGGAAGCTGAGAAGCAGGACCTCCAGGGTAGTAATCTCAGGATTGCTACCTGTGCCACGTGCTAGCGAGGGCAAGAATAGTAGGATCAGGCAGATGAATGTGTGGCTGAGAGACTGGTGCAGGGGGCAGGGCTTCAGATTCTTGGATCATTGGGATCTGTTCAAAAAGGACAGGTTACACCTGAACCCGAAGGGGACCAATATCCTGGCGGGAAAGTTTAATAGAGCTGTTAGGGAAGGTTTAAACTAATTTGGCAGGGGTATGGGAACCGGAATGATAGAGTGGAGGAAGGGAAAAACAGAAATAAATCTAAGATAGTGAGCAGTAAAGATGTCAGGAAAGACAGGCAGGTGATGGGGCAAATTTGTAGCAATTGGGATGAGTTGCAGTGCAATAAAGTTGCAGTGAAATCAAAGCGAAAAGTACCAAATACTGGTCTTAAGGTGTTATACTTAAATGCACACAGCATAAGGAATAAGGTGGATGATCTTGTCGTACAGCCGCAGATTGGCAGGTATGATATTGTGCCATCACTGAGACGTGGCTAAAGGATGCATGTCTCTGGGAGCTGAACGTCCAAGGATACACGGTGTATCGGAAGGATAGGAAGGTAGGCAGAGGGGGAGGCGTGGCTTTATTGGTAAGAAATGACATCAAATCATTAGAAAGAGGTGATATAGGATCGGAAGATGCAGAATCTTTATGGGTTGAGCTAAGAAATCGCAGGGGTAAAAGGACCCTGATGGCAGTTATTTATAGGCCTCCAAACAGCTGCAGGGATGTGGATTACAAATTACAACAGGAAATAGAAAAGGCTTTTCAGAAGGGCAGTGTTATGATAATTATGGGGGATTTTAACGTGTGAGTAGATTGGGAAAATCAGGTCAGCACTGGATCTCAAGAGAGAGAATTTATAGAATGTCTGCGAGATGGCTTTTTAGAACAGCTTGTTGTTGAGCCCACTAGGGGATCGGCTGTACTGGATTGAGTATTGTGTAATGAACCGGAGGTGATTAGAGAGATTGAGGTGAAGGAACCCTTAGGAGGCAGTGATCATAACATGATTGAGTTCACTGTGAAATTTGAAAAGAGAAGCCGAAATCTGATGTGTCAGTATTTCAGTGGAGTAAAGGAAATTATAGTGGCATGAGAGAGGAACTGGCCAAAGTTGACTGGAAAGGGACACTGGCGGGAAAGATGGTGGAGCAGCAGTGGCTGGAGTTTATGCGAGAAGTGAGGAAGGTGCAAGACAGGTATATTCCAAAAAAGAAGAAATTTTCAAATGGAAAAAGGATGCAACCATGATTGACAAGAGAAGTCAAAGCCAAAGTTAAAGCAAAGGAGAGGGCATACAAGGAAGCAAAAATCAGTGGGAAGACAGAGGATTGGGAAGTTTTTAAAACCTTACAAAAGGAAACTAAGAAGGTCATTAAGAGGGAAAAGATTAACTATGAAAGGAAGCTAGCAAATAATATCAAAGAGGATACTAAAAGCTTTTTCAAGTATATAAAGAGTAAAAGACAGGTGAGAGTAGATATAGGACATAGAAAATGATGCTGGAGCAATTGTAATGGGAGATAAGGAGATGACAGAGGAACTGAATGAGTATTTTGCATCAGTCTTCACTGAGGAAGACATCAGCAGTATACCGGACACTCAAGGGTGGCAGGGAAGAGAAGTGTGCGCAGTCACAATTATGACAGAGAAAGTACTCAGGAAGCTGAATAGTCTAAAGGTAGGTAAATCTCCCGGACCAGATGGAATGCACCCATGTGTTCTGAAGGAAGTAGCTGTGGAGATTGCAGAGGCATTAGTGATGATCTTTCAAAAGTCGATAGATTCTGGCATGATTCCGGAGGACTGGAAGATTGCAAATGTCACTCCGCTATTTAAGAAGGGGGCAAGGAAGCAAAAAGGAAATTACAGACCTGTTAGCTTGACATTGGTGGTTGGGAAGTTGTTGGAGTCGATTGTCAAGGATGAGGTTACAGAGTACCTGGAGGCATATGACAAGATAGGCAGAACTCAGCATGGATTCCTTAAAGGAAAATCCTGCCTGACAAACCTATTACAATCTTTTGAGGAAATTACCAGTAGGCTAGACAAGGGAGATGCAGTGGATGTTGTATATTTGGATTTTCAGAAGGCCTTTGACAAGGTGCCACACATGAGGCTACTTAACAAGATAAGAGCCCATGGAATTACGGGAAAGTTACATACGTGGATAGGGTGTTGGCTGATTGGCAGGAAACAGAGAGTGGGAATAAAGGGATCCTATTCTGGTTGGCTGCCGGTTACCAGTGGTTTTCCACAGGGATCAGTGTTGGGGCCGTTTCTTTTTACATTGTACATCAACGATTTGGATTATGGAATGGATGGCTTTGTGGCTAAGTTTGCTCACGATACGAAGATAGGTGGAGGGGCCGGTAGTGCTGAGGAAACGGAGAGTCTGCAGAGAGACTTGGATAGATTGGAAGAATGGGCAAAGAAGTGGTAAATGAAGTATAATGTTGGAAAGTGTATGGTTATGCACTTTGGCAGAAGTAATAAACAGGCAAACTATTATTTAAATGGGGAAAGAATTCAAAGTTCTGAGATGCAACGGGACTTGGGAGTCCTCGTACAGGATACCCTTAAGGTTAACCTCCAGGTTGAGTCGGTAGTGAAGAAGGCGAATGCAATGTTGGCATTCATTTCTAGAGGAATAGAGTATAGGAGCAGGGATGTGATGTTGAGGCTCTATAAGGTGCTGGTGAGAGCTCACTTGGAGTACTGTGGGTAGTTTTGGGCTCCTTATTTAAGAAAGGATGTGCTGACGTTGGAGAGGGTACAGAGAAGATTCACTAGAATGGTTCTGGAAATGAGAGGGTTAACATATGAGGAACGTTTGTCTGCTCTTGGATTGTATTCCTTGCAGTTTAGAAGACTGACGGGGGGACCTTATAGAAACATTTCAAATGTTGAAAGGCATGGACAGAGTGGATGTGGCAAAGTTGTTTCACATGATGGGAGGAGTCTAGTACGAGAGGGCATGACTTAAGGATTGAAGGGTGCCCATTCAGAACAGAAATGCAAAGAAATTTCTTTAGCCAGAGGGTGGTGAATCTATGGAATTTGTTACCACGGGCAGCAGTGGAGGCCAAGTCACTGGGTGTATTTAAGGCAGAGATTGATAGGTATCTGAGTAGCCAGGGCATCAAAGGTTATGGTGAGAAGGCGGGGGAGTGGGACTAAATGGGAGAATGGATCAGCTCATGATAAAATGGCGGAGCAGACTCGATGGGCCGAATGGCCGACTTCTGCTCCTTTGTCTTATGGTCTTATGATCACAGTGAATGGTGGTGCTGGCTCAAAGGGCTGAATGGCCTACTCCTGCACCTGTTGTCTAATCTACCTGTGACACCACTTCAATGAATTTTAGATCTGTAATCCCAGATCCCTTTGTTCTACTGTACTCTTTACTGCCCTACTGTAAACTGTAAGGCCACCCTGGTTGATCCAACTGAAATGCAACACCTTAAATTCCATCTACATTAAATTCCATCTGCCATTTTTATCCCCATTTTTTCCAGCTGATCCAGATCCCTCTTCAAGCCACGATAGCCTTCCTCACTGTCCACTACACCCCCAATCTTGGTGCCATTTTCAAATTAGCTCATCCAGTTGAGCACATTATCATCCCGATAATTGGTGACAAACAATAAAAGACCCAGCACCAATCCCTGCATCACACCAATATTCACAGGCCTGCAGTCAGAGAGGCAACGATCTACTACCACTGTCTTGTCGTCTCTCACAAACCCAATGTCTAATCCAGTTTACCACCTCTCCTGAATGCTGATCGACTGAACCTTCTCGACCAGCCTCCCTTGCCGGATTTTGTTAAATGCCTTGCTAAAGTCCATCTAGACAATGTCCACTGCCTTGCCTTTGTTTACTTTCATGGTAACTTCTTCAAAAAACTCTGTAAGCTTGGTTTGACACGACCTACCACACTCTAAGCTATGTAGACTATCAGTCCATATCTATCCAAGTACCTATATGTGGCCCCTGAGAACACTTTCCAATAATTTTCCCAAACCAATGTCAAATTCACCAGCCTATAATTTCCTGGTTTATGTATAGAGCCTTTTTTAAACAGTGGAACAACATTGGCTATCTTCCAGTCCTCTAGTTCCTTACCTGTCACTAAGGATGATTTAAATATCTGTGCTTGGGACCTGGTAATTTCTGTACTTGCCCCATAGGGTCCGACAGAGCAATTCGTCAGGCCCTCAGGATTTATCAACACTGATTTGTCCCAGGACAGCAAACATCGCCTCGGTAATCCGTACAGGGTCCATGAAGTCCATAAAGACCCTGTCTTATAGAGTCCTTCTCCTGAGTAAGTACAGATGCAAAAAAATATATACAAGATCTCCCACACCTCTTTTGGCTCCACACATGGATTACCATTCTGATGTTACGGAAACAGCAATGAAATATCCTTCTGTGGGATTACACTCATTATTCTGCCCCCCATTCCGTATATACAAGAATAGACTATTTCATAACATTTGGAAAAGACAAAGACAAAATAAACACCTGTGGAATTGGGACAATAGATGTAAGTGACCATGCACCTATATATTTATCTGTTGTTTTTGACCTACAACCAAAGAATACTACTTGGAAACTAAATTCAAGTCTACTCAATGATCCTTATTTTAAGCAACAAATTAAAAAAGAAATTGATCTTTCCTTAGAATTCAATGTTAATGGAGAGGTTTCACCTCCCATTCTATGGGATACTCTGAAGGCTGTCTTAAGAGGGAAAATTATAGCGATATCTTTATATAAGAAAAATATAAGGAATAAAATATTAGAGGAATTACAAAATAAGCTGAAGGAACTAGAAAAAACACAAATTGAGTTTGGCACAGGATACACTAGAGGAAATTTTAAAAATTAGGAATGAAATTAATAGTTTGGCTGCACAAGAAATTAGAAAAAATGTAATGTTTCTGAAGCAGACACACTATGAAAGTGGATCTAAATCAATGAAAATACTGGCGTGGAAACTGAAAAACAAGTTAGCAGAAAATACTATTCATAGAATTAGGGATCCAAGAACAAAAGTAAAAAAAAATAAGCTAAGTGAAATTCAAGAAGCGTTTGTGATGTTTTACAAAACTCTATATTCCAAAGTTCCAGGGGGAAGCATAGCCCAGAATGACACCTTCCTGAATTCTTTAGAGTTACCCACTTTAAGCAAAGAACGAAATAGAACGATGACTGCTGACATAACTGAAGCTGAACTAAAAACTACAATTAGTAGACTTAAATTAAGCAAGTCACCAGGATCAGATGGATATACGGCAGAGTGGTATAAGGAATTTGTGAAAGAAGGCTCCAAGTCAAGGGTGTACAGCGCAGGCTCACGATCAAGCATACTTTCTTCAGCCAATGATTGGTGTGTCAAGGCCAACTTGAACGGGAAAAGCAGTTTCCTGGAGCAAATAGCTTTCACCACATTGCGTCCAGATATAATCGTATGGTCTGACACCAGTAGAGAAGTGGCTATTGGTGAACTCACAGTCCCCTGGGAAGACAACATCGATAAAACCCATGAGTGCAAGTTAACCAAGTATGCAGAATTAAGATCAGAATCCAGAGACAGAGGGTGGAAGGTCTCATGCTATCTATTCGAAGTAGGCTGCAGTGGGTTTATTGCGTTCACTTTCCAGAAGTGGCTGCGTGACCTTGGCTTCACTAAAAGAGAGATCAGGTCAATCAGCTTTACTCCCCACACTGAACTGGGCTCTAAGAAAGGCGCAAATGCCCCCCAGCTGGAAGGAGGCGATAATCTCAGCTGTACCGAAAAGAGGCAGGGATAAAATGGAATGTGGGTCATTTAGACCAATATCTATTCTTAATGTGGATTATAGAATATTTACCTCCATCATGGCCAAACGATTGAAAGAGTTTCTACCCACACTGATACATAATGATCAGACAAGTTTTATACAACAATGCCAAACACAAGACAATATACGAAGGACACTTCACATTATGGATCATATAAAAAAATGAAATTAAAGCAATAGTGATAAGTGTGGATGCTGAAAAGGCATTTGATTTGGTTAATTGGAATTTTCTTTACTGTACAGAGTTTTACATAGAATTGGTCTACATGACACAATTATTAAAACTATACAGGCACTATATGACAATCCTACTGCTAGGATTAAAATCAATGGATATTTATCTAATAGTTTTACCCGAGAAAGGGGCACGAGACAGGGTTGTGCATGGTCACCGCTACTCTTCGCATTATATCTGGAACCATTAGCTCAATACATCAGACAAAATGAAGGTATCAGGGGAATTACTATTTAAGGGACAGAGCATAAATTGGCCTGTTAGGTGGATGACATTTTGATCTATCTAGGGCAACCAACATATTCTTTACCTAAATTGATGCAATCCTTTGAACAATATGGCCAATTATAGGGATACAAGATCAACATAGATAAAACCCAACTACTTTCATATAACTAAAGCCCACCAAGAGAAATTGAAAGTAGATATCCTTGGGCATGGCAAACAGAGTCCGTCAAATATTTGGGTATCACTATGCCAAAAGATTTGGCAAAATTATCAGAATGCAATTATCAGCCTATATATAAAAAAATTAAGGAAGATATAACAAGATGGAACCTAATTCCTTTTCTTGGTCTCAGTTCAGGGATTGAATCTATTAAAATGAATATACTGCCCAGACTACTACATCTCTTTCAGACCCTACCAATAGAAATTAACCAAAATCAATTCAATGAATGGAACAAGATGCCATCAAGATATATACGGCAAGGTAAAAGGCCTAGAGGTTGTCTCAAAACTTCACAATTAGCCAAGGAAAAGGAATGGGGGGGATGGAGCCTACCTTCTCTTAGAGATTACTATTTTGCAGCACAGTTGAGAGCTGTGATATGCTGGTGCAACCCATCATATGATGCTCAATGGAAAAACGTTGAGGAGGGGATACTTTCCATCCCCATACAGGCAATTTTGGCTGATGATAACCTACAAAGTTACATAAATACAATTGATTACCAGTGGGTGAAATGGACTCTTAAAATATGGAAAACTATTATAAAAGAATATAAACTAGAGAGAAACATTACAATTCTTAAATGGTATGCATATGACTCGGATTTTATGCCGAATAAACTGGATGCTAGATTTAAGGACTGGACAGTTAAAGGAATAACTGCTATTTGCAATATAATGAAAGAAGGAACAGTGTTCAGTTCTGAAATGCTTAAGGAGAAACACTAATTAGAAAAACAAGACTTTTACCGGTATTTACAGATGCGACAGTATGTTAACAGGACAGTTAAAAATGTAACCAAGGCAAGTACATGTCTGATAGAGAGATATTTAGAAAAGCATATAATTCAGAGAATGGTAGTAGAATCATTTCAAGCATGTATAAGCATTTGTCAAGTCTTAAAACACATTCGACTTCATATATTAAAACAAAATGGGTGAAGGAAGGAGGGATAATAATATCTGAGGAAGACCGGACAATAATATGGAGGTATCAATGGAAGTGTACCAGTTCACAGAAATGGAGGGAGTTAGGATGGAAAAACTTGATAAGATATTTTATTACACCCTCTCAGAAATCCCATTATGATAGTAACCTCCCTGTTTGCTGGAGAAATTGTGGAAATCAAAATGCAAACTATCATATTTTCTGGGAATGCCCCGTTATCAAAGACTATTGGAGTGGGATACATAATGCCTTACAAGACATCTTTAAATGTGAAATACCCTTAGAGAGTAAGACCATATATTCTGGGTATATACCTCAAGAATGGTTGAAAAGAGATAAATATTTAATGAATGTACTGCTGGTGGCTGGTAAAAAGACTCTTACCAGGAAATGGTTATCACAGGACAGCCCAACTTTAAATGCATGGATGGAAGTTACAATGGACATTTACAAAATGGAGAAGATAACAGCATCTATTAATCATAAATTGGAACAATTTTATTTATACTGGGAAAAATGGTTTAACTATATAACACCTCATAGGCCTGATTTTATTCTCACAAGTCAATGAATATGTTGTTTAAAAAGATCACTCCCTACTTTGTACATAGTTTTCTTCTTTCGATTGTTCTTTCTTTCCTCTCCTTTCTATAAGTGTATACCTCAGATAAATATTATGTGGAGATTTGTGACAAATATGATTATATGATATATATGCACATTATCTGAAATACATCTTACGGAAATGTTTGTTTGATGATGAAGTTCAATTAAAAATAAATTACAAAAAAAAAACCCTCCTGCATCTGCGTGGGACGGTATTCCCGAGACTCCACCCGGAACTCATATGACTGGCTGGTTGTGAAAATCGAGAGGAAGCTACTGATATGATGAAGGAAGCTCTGAACACCGCCAGAGATGTTGGACCTTCATTGCCGCCCGAAACGGTAGCGGAGTAACGGGCAGTCAGTAAGCAAGGGTAAGCAGTATGAAAAACTTGTCAGTTTTCCACACAAAATTCTGGAGGAACTCAGCCGCTCAGGCAGCCTCCAATGGAAATGAATAAAAAGTCGACGTTTCCAGCCGAGACCCTTCTTCAGGATCAAGGCACTCAATTCCCGCACCTTTCTTAGTGTACCTTTCTCTAAAACATCCAAACTCTGGAACACTAAGCAGCCGTCCCTGTCTCTCAGGCCACCAAGTCTTTGTACAACATCGTAGTTCCGTGTACTGATCTAAGCGGTACGTTCATCACCTTTATCCATATAATCCTCGCATTAAAATACATCGATTTCAACCCTCAGACCCACCGGGTTCACTAATCTCTCCCAGTCCGCCCTTCCAGGCAGATGTTCCGGTCATAACATCCACCATCGCTTCTACACCCCGCTAACTGTCCCGTTGTCTCCACCCCCACGGCCCCCGTACCCGAGTAGTACATATGATCCTCTGTGCGAGGAGAAATCGGGTCGTCTGTCCCCGACAGGCTGTATCGGGAGTCCTGTTCCCGGTCACCAGTCCCCATCGGACAGTACTAGGTTAACTGTTTCCGCCCGGCTGAACCCGGTTACTTGTTCCCGTCGGGCTGTACCGGGTTATTGAGCTGTAGGCGTTGGGCAGTACCCGGTTACCTGTCACTATTGAGCTGTAGGTGTTGGGCAGTACCGGGTTACCTGTCACCGTCGCGCTGGTCCCGATTACCTGTTTGCCTTGGGCTGTACCCGGTTACCTGTCACTATCGAGCTGTAGGTGTTGGGCAGTACCGGGTTACCTGTTTGCCTTGGGCTGTACGCGGAGACTGGGAGGGTTTCGGCCGCGCAGGCGCACTGACATGCGAAGTTTTGGGTGGTTTGTGAAAAATCCGAGCGCAATCGACCGCGGGAGGAAGGGCCGAGCGGTCCCGGGATTACCGGGTGGATCGGAGGAAACCGGCAGAACCTTTGGTGAGTGACAGACCCCTCATCCCTTGGAGCTAGTGCCCGGCCCGGGTGTTCAGGAGCACCGAGAGTCTGGGACCCATAGCCGGGAGTTCTGGTTCTCGTTTGGCGCTCCCCGGCCTGTACAAGCAGAATCGGGCCATTCGGCCCGTGAGTCTGCTCCGCCATTCATCATGGTTTATTGATTTCCCCTCTCAATATCTTTCTTCTGCCTTCTCCTCGTAACCTTTGACACCCTGACGAATCCAGAACCTATCAACCTCCGTTTTAAATGTACGCAATGACTTGGACTTCACAGCCGTCTGTGGCAATGAATTCCACAGCTTCACCACCGTCTGGCTAAAGAAATTCCTCCTCATCTTCCTTCAGAAGGAATATCCCTCTATTCTGAGGCCGTGCTAGATTCCTCCACTATCGGAAACATCCTCTCAACCTAGGCCTTTCAGTATTCGAGAGGTTTCGATGAAATCCCCTCTTCATTCTTCTAAACTCTAGCAAGTAGGGACAGAAAACCATCAAATGCTCCTCATATATTAACCCTTTCATTCCCACAATAATTCTCCTGAACTTCGTCATTGCCCTGGCCAATGCCTTCTCTTAAAGGTATATTTCAAGTGCTGTCTGACCAATGCCTTGGAAAGCAAGGCCTTGCCCATGCCCTATAAAGCCTCAACATCACATCTTTCCTTTTAGACCATAAGATGTAGGAGCAGAATTAGGCCATTTGGCCCATCAAGTCTGCTCCACCATTACTGATCTTTTATTCCCCTCCTCAGCCCCACTCCCCAGCCTTCTCCCTGTAACTGCTGATACCAAGGCCAATCAAGAACCTATCAATCTCTGCTTTAAATACACCCAATGACCTGACCTCCACAGCTGCCTGTGGTAACAAATTCCACAAGCCATACCAGCCCCTGGCGAAAGATTATGGCCCTGTTCAGAAAATAGTCTGCACATTTATTTCAAAGTGCATGACCATGCATTTTCAAACATTATTTCATTTGCCACTTTCTTGCCCATTCTCCTAATTTGTCTAAGTCCTTCTGCAGCCTATCTGTTTTCTCAACACTACCTGCCCCTCCACCAGTCTTCGTAACATCTGCAAACTTGGCAATAAAGCCATTTAATCCATCATCTAAATCATTGATATACAGCATAAGTGGAAGTGGTCCCAACACCGACCCCTGTGGAACACCACTAGTCACTGGCAGCCAACCAGAAAAGGATCCTTTTATTCCCACTCGCTGCCTCCTACCAATCAGTCAGTGCTCTAACTATGTTAGTAACTTTCCTGTAATACCATGGGCTCTTAACTTGGTAAGCAGCCTTGTGTGCGGCACTTTGTCAAAAGCCTCCTGAAAATCCAAATGTACAACATCCACTGCATCCCCTTTATCTATCCTACTTGTAATCTTCTCATAGATTTCCAACAGGTCGTCAGGCAAGATTTTCCCTTAAGGAAACCATGCTGACTTTGTACTATCTTTTCCTGTGTTCCCAAGCACTCCATCACCTTGTCCTTAAAAGGAGTGGAGTGACATTTGCAATTTTCCTGTCCTCTGGAACCATGCCAGAGTCCAATGATTCTTGAAAGAACATTACTAATGCTGCCACAATCTCTAATGCTACGTCTTTCAGAACCCTAGTGTGTAGTTCATCTGGTCCAGGTGACTTATGTACCCTTTGGTCTTTCAGCTTTTTGAGCACCTTCTCCCTTGTAATAATTTAAAGGCATCCGTTAGTCTTGCGAGACCATGGATCTGTGCCTGGAAAGTCTTCACTCTCCAGGGCGCAGGCATACAAGGTTGTATGGAAGACCAGCAGTTGCCAATGCTGCCAATCTCCCCTCTCCATGACACCAATGTTGTCCAATGGAAGGGCATTAGGGCCCATACAGCTTGGCACCAGTGTCATCGCAGAGCAATGTGTGGTTAAGTGCCTTGCTCAAGGACACAACACATTGCCTCGGCTGGGGCTTGAACTCACGACCTTCAGGTCACTAGTCCAATGTCTTAACCACTTGGCCACGTGCCCACACCTTGTAATAATACAATAATAATAACACTTGAATCCCAAGGGGACCAATATCCTGGAGGGGAGGTTTGCTAAACCTATTGGGAAGAGTTTTGCTGAGGGGTGGGAACCAAACTGAAGAGATGGAGGAAGAGGCAGTTGGCTTACAAATAGAGAAAGCTTGGAGACAGTGCAAGTGGGGAGATAGGCAAGTTATAGAGAAGGGATGCGCTCAAACCAATGGTTTGAGATGAGTCTATTTTAATGCAAGTAGTATTATGAACAAAGCAGATGAGCTTAGAGCGTGGATCAATATTTGGAGCTATGATGTTGTGGCCATTACTGAGACTTGGATGGCTCAGGGGCTGGAATGGTTACTTCGAGTGACAAGCTTTAGGTGTTTCAGAAAGGACAAGGAGGGAGGCAAAAGAGGTGGGGGTGTGGCACTGTTGAGCAGAGATAGTGTCATGGCTGCAGAAAAGGAGGAAGACATGGAGGGATGGTCTACGGAGTCTTTGGGTAGAAGTTAGGAACAGGAAGGGGTCAATAACTCTACTGGATGTTTTTTATAGACCACCCAATAGTAACAGGAACATCGATGAGCAGATAGGGAGACAGATTCTGGAAAGGTATAATAATAACAGGGTTGTCATGATGGGAGATTTTAATTTCCCAAATATCAATTGGCATGTCCTTAGAGTGAGGGGTTTAGATAGGGTGGAGTTTGTTAGGTGTGTCAAGCTGGTTTCTTGACACAATATGTAGATAAGCCTACAAGAGAAGAGGCTGTACTTGATCTGGTATTGGGAAATGAACCTGGTCAGGTGTCAGATCTCTCAGTGAAAGAGCATTTTGGAGATAGTGATCACAATTTTATATCATTTACCATAGCTTTGGAAAGGGATAGGAACAGACAAGTTAGGAAAGTGTTTAATTGGGGTAAGGGGAATTATGAGGCTATCAAGCAGGAGTTGGAAGCATAAATTGGAAGCCGATGTTCTCAGGGAAATGTACGGAAGAAATGTGGCAACTGTTCAGGGGATATTTGTGTGGAGTTCTGCATAGATACATTCCAATGAAACAGGGAAAGGATGGTAGGGTACAGGAAACGTGGTGTACAAAGGCTGTTGTAAATCTAGTCAAGAAGAAAAGAAAAGCTTACAAAAGGTTCAAAAAACTAAGTAATGATAGAGATCTTGAAGATTATAAGGCTAGCAGGAAGGAGTTTAAGAATGAAATTAGGAGAGCCAGAAGGGGCCATGAGAAGGCCTTGGTGGACAGGATTAAGAAAAATCCCAAGGCATTCTACAAGTAATTGAAGAGCGAGAGGATAAGATGTGAGAGAATAGGACCAATCAAGTGACAGTGGAAAAGTGTGTATGGAACCAGGGGAGATAGCAGAGATTCTTAAAGAGTACTTTGCTTCAGTATTCACTATGGAAAAGGATCTTGGCTATTGTAGGGATAACTTGCAGTGGACTGAAAAGCTTGAGCATGTAGATATTAAGGAAGAGGATGTGCTAGAGCTTTTGGAAAGCATCAAGTTGGATAAGTCACCGACACCGGACAAGATGTACCCCAGGCTACTGTGGGAAGTGAGGGAGGAGATTGCTGAGCCTCTGGCAATGACCTTTGCATCATCAATGGGGACGGGTGAGGTTCCGGAGAATTGGAGGGTTGCTGATGTTGTTCCATTATTCAAGAAAGGGAGTAGAGATTGTCCAGGAAATTATAGACCAGTGAGTCTTACTTCAGTGGTTAGTAAGTTGATGGAAAAGATCTTGAGAGGCAGGATTTATGAACATTTGGAGAGGCATAAATTGATTAGGAGGAGTCAGCATGGCTTTGTCAAAGGCAGGTCGTGCCTTACGAGCCTGATTGAATTTTTTGAGGATGTGATTAAACACATTGATGAAGGTAGTGCAGTAGATGTAGTGTATATGGTTTTCAGCAATGCATTTGACAAGGTACCCCATACAAGCTTATTGAGAAATTAAGGAGGCATGGGATCCAAGGGGACATTGCTTTGTAGATCCAGAACTGGCTTGTCCACAGAAGGCAAAGAGTGGTTGTAGATGGGTCACATAGATGGGTGACCAGAGGTGTGCCTCAGGGATCTGTTCTGGGACCCCTGCACTTTGTGATTTTTATAAATGACCTGGATGAGGAAGTGGAGGGATGGGTTAGTATATTTGCTGATGACACAAAGTTTAGGGGTGTTGTGGATAGTGTGGAGGGCTGTCAGAGGTTGCAGCGGGACATCGATAGGATGCAAAACTGGGCTGAGAAGTGGCAGATGGAGTTCAACCCAGATAAGTGTGAGGTGGTTCAGTTTGGTAGGTGAAATATGATGACAGAATATAGTATTAATGGTAAGACTCTTGGCAGTGTGGAGGATCAGAGGGATCTTGGGGTCCGAGTCCATAGGACACTCAAAGCAGCTGCACAGATTGACTCTGTGGTTAAGAAGGCATACAGTGCATTGGCCTTCATCAATCGTGGGATTGAGTTTAAGAGCCAAGAGGTAATGTAGCAACTGTATAGGACCCTGGTCAGACCCCACTTGGAGTACTGTGCTCAGTTCTGGTTGCCTCACTGCAGGAAGGTTGTGGAAACCATAGAAAGGGTGCAGAGGAGGTTTACAAGGATGTTGCCTGGATTGGGGAGCATGCCTTATGAGAATAGGTTGAGTGAACTCGGCCTTTTTTCCTTGGAGCGATGGAGGATGAGAGGTGACCTGATAGAGGCGTAAAAGACGATAAGAGGCATTGATCATGTGGATAATTAGAGTCTTTTTCCCAGAGCTGGAATAGCTAGCATGAGAGGGCACAGTTTTAAGGTGCTTGGGAGTAGGTACAGAGGAGATAAAAGGGGTAAGTTTTTTACACAGAGAGTAGTGAGTGCATGGAATGGGCTGCCAGCGATGGTGGTGGAGGCGGATACAATAGGGTCTTTTAAGAGTCTCTTGGACAGGTACATGGAGCTCAGAAAAATAGAGGGCTATGGGTAACCCTGGTAATTTGTAAGGTAGGACATGTTTGGTACAGCTTTGTGGGCCGAAGTGCCTGTATTGTGCTGTAGGATTTCTATGTTTCTGTGTTTCTAACAATAATACTCCTTCTCTTCCTTCATACACTTCAACATCTGGCGCACTGCTAGTGTCCTCCACAGTGAAGACTGGTGCAAAATACTCATTTAGTTCATCGCCATTTCTTTGAACCCCCTCCCCCTGGTTATTGTTTCTCCGGCCTAATTTTCTAACAGTCCTATATCCACACGTATCTCTCTTTTATTTTTTTATATTCTTGAAAAAGCTTTTTCTATCTACCTTGATACTATTTGCTAGCTCACTTTCATATTTCATCTTTTCCCTCATAATAATTCTTTTTGTTGTGTTCTGTAGGTATTTAAAAGTTTCCCAATCCATATTTGCACTAATTTTTGCTTTGTTGTATGCCCTCTCCTTTGCTTTTATATTAGCTTTGACTTCCCTTGTCAGCCAAAGTGATACTATTTTTCCATTTGAGTATTGCTTTGTTGTTGAAATACATCTATACTGCACCTTCCGCATATTCCCCAGAAACTCAAGCCACTGGTGGTTTGCTGTCATCCCTGCCAGCATCTCCTTCCAACTTACTTTGGCCAACTCCTCTCTAATACAACTGTAATTTCCTTTACTCTACTGAAATAATGCTACATCAGACTTTACTTTCTCCCTATCAAATTTCAAATTGAACTCAATCATATTGTGGTCACTGCCTCCTAAGAGTTCCTTTACCTTAAGATCTCTAAGCACCTCTGGTTCATTACATAACACCCAATCCAGTATAGCTGATCCCCTAGTTGGCTCAATGACAAACTGCTCTAAAAAGCCAGAGGCATTCAACAACATGCAGGTCGACTGGGAACTTCAGGCTGGAAATAGATCTTGAGATTTCCCAAACAACCTGCATGTTGAAATCTCCCCTGACTGCCATAACATTGCCCTATGACACACCTTTTCTATTTCCCATCGTAATCTGTGGTTCACATCTCAGCTAATGTTGGGAGTCCTTTTGCCCTTGCAGTTCTTTAATCAATAAGGATTCAATAGCTTCTGAATTTATGTCACATGTTTCTAATGATTTGATGCCATTCTTTACCAGCAGAGCCACACCACCTCCTCTGCCTACCTTCCTATCCCTCCGATATAATGTGTAACCTTGGACATTCAGCTCCCAACTACAACCATCCTTCAGCCACGTTTCAGCGATAGCCGCAACATCATACCTGACAACCTGTAAAGGTGCAACAAGATCATCCACCTTATTTCTTAACGTAAAGATTTTTACTCCTCATGTATGTGAAGAATGTAAGAAATAAAGTCAATTCAATTCAATTCTTAAACTCCGTGCATTGAGATATAACTCTTTGAGTACTGTCTTGGCTTCCCTAATGCACTGATACTCACCCTGCTGGCTGCAATTTTGTCCCATCACCTGCCTGCCCTCCCTGACAGTCTGACTGCACGCTATCTTTGCTTTCTTACCATCCATCCTATCCTGAGTCCCTTCACTCCATTTCCCACTCCCCTGCCAAACTACCCCCTCCCCATCAGCTCTAACAAATGTGCCCACAAGAATATTTGTCCCCCTCGTGTTGAGGTGCAACCTGTTGCTTTTGTACAGGTCATATCTCCCCCAGAAGAGATCCCAACGATCCAACAACCTGAAGCCCTGCCCCCTGCACCAGCTCCAGGGCCATGCATTTATCTGCCAAGTCATCCTCTTTCTACTCTCACTGGCACATGGCACGTGGCACAGGTAGCAATCCAAAAATCAATACCCTGGAGCTCCTGCTTCTCAGCTTTCTGCCTAGTTCTTTAAATTCTCTCTTAATTTCCCTCAGGACCTCTTTGCTTTTCCTTCCTGTGTCATTGGTCCCACTATGTACCAAGACAGCTGGCTGTCTCCTTCCCTCTCCAAAATGATGAGGACATGATCCAAAACATCCCTTTACATTCTAGTTCTCTCAAAATGAATGCAAACATCACATCTGCCGTCCTCACCACTGATTCAACCTACCTTTAGGGAATTTTGCATGAGGATTCCCAAGTCCATTTGCACCTCAGATTTGTGAATTTCCTCCTCGCTGAAAGAATACTTCACACTTCCTGACACTATCTCATCTGCCGCTTCTTTACCATCTCCTGATCTGTCTAGGTCCTTCTGCAGACTCTCTGCTTCCTTAACAATACTTACCCCTCCAGCTATCTGGTACTATCCACAAACTTGGCCACAAAGTCAATAACATCATCCAAATCATTGACATATTATGTCAAGAATCAGTCCCAACACAGACCTCAGTGGAGCACCACGAGTCACCAGCAGCCAGCCAAAGGCTCCGTTTATTCCCACTCTTTGCCTCCTGCCAATCAGCCAATGCTCTGCCCATACTAGTATCTTTCTGTAATACTGTGGACTTTTACCTTGTTAAGAAGCCTCATGTGCAGCACCTTGTCAAAGGCCTCCTGAAAATCCAAGTACTCAGCACCCACAGGTTCTTCGTTGTCTATCCTGCTTGTTATTTCTGCAAATAATTCCAACAGTTTTGTCAAGCAAGATGCACCCTTAAGGGAACCGTGCTGACTATGGCCTATTTTATTATGTGCGTACAAGTACCTTGAAACCATATCTTCAACAATCAACTCCAACATCTTCCCAATCACAGAGGTCAGGCAAACTGGCCTATAACTGGGAACCATTCTTTTTACGTTAAATGTAAGTGATTTGGAATTGATGGCTTTGTTCCAAAGTTGGCAGATGATATGAAGATAGGTGGATGGGCAGGTAGTTTTGAGTAAGTAGGGAAGGACTTAGACAGATTTGGAGAATGGGCAAAGAAATGGCAAATAGAATAAGTGTTGGGGAGTGTACGGTCATGTACTTTGGTAGAAGAAATAAAGGGTTGACTATTTTCTAAATGGAGAAAAAATACAAATCTCTGAGGCTCAAAGAGATTCTTTAAAGATTAATTTGCAGGTGAGAAAGGCAAATCCAAATTTGGCATTCATTTCAAGAGGACTCGAACGTATAAGCAAGGATGTAATGTTCAGTCTTTATAAAGCACTAGTAAGGCCTTACTTGGAGTATTGTGAACAATTTTGGGCCCCTTATCTTAGAAGGGATGTGCCGACACTGGAGATGGTTCAGAGGAGGTTCCTAAAAATGATTCCAGGGTTGACCAGTTTGTCATATGATGGCACTGGAACTGTACTTACTGGAATTTAGTTGAGTGAGGGGCGATCTAGATGAAACCTATTGAATGGTGAAAGGCCTTGATAGATTGGATGTGGCGAGGATGTTTCCTGTGGAGTGTCTAAGACCAGAGGACACAGCCTCAAAATAGAGGGGTGTCCTTTCGGAATTTCTTGCGTGAGAGAGTGGTGAATCTGTGGAATTTGTTGTCACAGGCAGCTGTGGAGGATGTCTTTATGTATATTTAAGGCAGAGGTTCGATTCTTGATTGATCAGGGTGTGAAAGAATATCAAGAGAATGCAGGAGATTGGGGCTGAGAGGAAAAATGAATCAGATTCAGTGAGCTACATGGCCTAATTTTGCTCCTATATCTTATGGTTTTGTAATTTCCTTTCTTCTGCCTCTCTCCCTTCTTGAAGAGTGGAGTGACATTTGCAATTGTCCAGGATAAGAGTGGCGGAGCTGTTCTGGTGGGATTCCATGATAAGGGGAATAGAGAGAAGCTTCTGTGGCTGCAAATGGGACTCCCGCGTGAAAGGGTCAGAGATGTCTTGGAGAGGCTGCAGGGCATTCTGAAAGGGGAGGGTGAGCAGCCAGCTGTTGTGGTGCATGTAGGTACTAATTGTATAGGAAGAAAGCGGGATGAGGTCCTACAAGCTGAATTTAGGGAGCTAGGAAATAAATTAAAGAGTAAGACCTCAAAGGTAATGATCTCAGGATTATGACTGGTGCCACGTGCTAGCCAGAGTTGGAATACCAGGATAGCTAGAATGAATATGTGGCGTGAGCGGTGGGGCAGGAGGGAGGGTTTCAGATTCTTGGGGCATTGGAACTGCTTCTGGGGGAGGTGGGACCAGTACTGTCCGGACGGTCTACATCTGGGCAGGGCCGGGATCAATGTCCTCGGGAGATTGTTTGCTAGTGCTGTTGGGGAGGCTTTAAACTAATATGGCAGGGGGATGGGAACCCACACAGAAAAGAAGAGGGAAGTGATGCAGAGACCAAAGCTAGAGTTAGTGAAGAGAAAAGTAAGAGTAGAATGCATAAAAGTAAAAAGCAAAAATCGCATCGGTCACTAGATTCTACAAACGTTTGTAAAAGGACAATGAGTATAAGGGCACTTTATCTAAATGCCCATAGTATTAGAATCAAGGTTAATGAATTTGTGGCACAGATCAGTACCAAGGGATATGATTTAGTGGCCATTACAGAAACCTGGTTGCAAGGTGGAGATGACTGGGAATTAAATATCCAAGGGTATCGGGTAATACGGAAAGATAGGCAGGAAGGCAAAGGAGGTGGGGTGGCACTCTTGATTAGGGATGAGATCAGGGCGATTGTGAGAGACGATATAAGATCTACGGAGCAGAATGTTGAGTTCATCTGGGTAGAGATTAAGAATAGTAAAGGGAAAAAATCACTGGTGGGTGTTGTCTATAGGCCACCTAGTAAGAATATTGCAGTAGCAGAGGCGATTAACCAAGAAATAACTGAGGCTTGTGAGAATGGAACAGCAGTCGTCATGGGGGATTTTAAGTTCCACATAGATTGGGTGAATCAGGTTGGTCAAGGATGTCTTGAGGAGGACTTCATAGAATGCATCCATGATGGCTTTCTTGAGCAACATGTTAGTGAACCTACAAGGGAAAATGCTATCTTAGATCTAGTCCTGTGCAATGGGACAGGTAAGATTAACAATCTTGTAGTCAGGGATCCTCTTGGAAAGAGTGATCATAGTATGATTGAATTTCGCATTCAGATGGAGGATGAAATAGTTAGATCTGAAACTCGTGTATTATGGTTATGGTTGAACAAGGGAGAGTATAACAGGATGAGGGAGGAGTTGGCTAATGTGGATTGGGAGCACAGGCTATTTGGAGGACAGTTGAGGAACAGTGGAATACTTTCAAAGAGACTTTTCACAGTGCTCAGCAAAAGTATATTCCAGTCAAAAGTAAGGACAGTAAGTGTGGGGAGAGCCAGCCTTGGATAACTAAGGAAATAAAAGATAGTATCAAATTAAAAGCTCCTGTGTACAAAGTCGCAAAGAGTAGTGGGAGACTGGAGGATTGGGAAAACTTCAAAAAGCAAGAAAGAACAACTAAACAAGAAATAAGGAAAGGGAAGATAGAGTATGAAAGTAAATTAGCACAAAATATAAAAACAGATAGCAAAAGTTTTTATAAATATATAAAGCAGAAGAGGGTGGCTGAAGTCAACGTAGGTCCCCTGGAAGACGAGAAGGGAAAATTGATATTGGGTGATAAGGAAATGGCTGAGGCATTGAATGACTATTTTGTGTCGGTCTTCACGGTGGAGGACACGTCTAATATACCAAAGAGTGATGTTATGGACGAAATGGGAGGTGAGGACACGGATAAAATCACTGTCACTAAAGAGATAGTGATGTGCAAACTAGAGGGCCTGAAGGTAGATAAGTCCCCTGGTCCTGATGGGGTGCATCCCAGGGTGCTAAGGGAATTGGCGGAGGTTATAGTAGACATGTTGGTAATCATTTATCAAAATTCTCCAGACTCTGGGCAGGTCCCAGCGGATTGGAAGACAGCAAATGTCATGCCACTTTTTAAAAAAGGATGTAGGCAAAAGACAGGCAACTATAGGCCAGTTAGCTTAACATCTGTAGTTGGGAAAATGCTTGAAGCTGTCATTAAGGAAGAAATAGCGAAACATTTAGAATGGAGTGGTTCCATTAGACAGACGCAGCATGGATTCAGAAAGGGCAGGACCTGTTTGACAATCTTACTGGAGTTCTTTGAGGACATAATGAGTACAGTGGATAGAGGGGAACAGGTGGCTGTCATATACTCGGATTTCCAGAAAGCGTTCGATAAAGTGCCGCACAAGAGACTTATAAATAAGATACGGATGCATGGAGTCGGAGGAAGTGTATTGGCATGGATAGTGGATTGGTTAACCAATAGAAGACCGAGAGTTGGTATAAATGGGTGTTTCTCTGGTAGTCAGTCAGTGGCAAGTGGGGTGCCGTAGGGGTCGGTGCTGGGCCCGCAGCTGTTTACCATTTACATTGATGATTTGGAAGACGGGACTGAGTGTGGCGTAGCATAGCAAAATTTGCTGATGACACTAAACTGAGTGGAAAAGCAAATTGTGCAGAGGAGGTGGAGAGTCTGCAGAGGGATATAGATAGGTTAAGTGAGTGGGCCAAGGTCTGGCAGATGGAATACAACGTCAGTAAATGTGAGATCATCCACTTTGGAAGGAATAATAGAAGAGCAGATTGCTATTTAAATGGTGAAAGATTACAGCATGCTGTTGTGCAGAGGGACTTGGGAGTGCTTGTGCATGAATCACAAAATGTTGGCCTTCATTGCTAGAGGAATTGAATTCAAGAGCAGGGAGGTCATACTGCAACTCTACAGGGTACTGGTGAGGCCGCACCTGGAGTACTGTGTGCAGTTCTGGTCTCCATACTTGAGGAAGGATATACTGGCTTTGGAGGCAGTGCAGAGGAGGTTCACCAGGTTGATTCCAGAGATAAAGGGGTTAACCTATGAGGAGAGATTGAGTCGCCTGTGACTGTACTCTCTGGAATTCAGAAGAATGAGAGGGGCTCTTATGGAAACATACAAAATTTTGAAAGGGATAGATAAGATAGAAGTAGGAAAGTTGTTTCCATTGGTAGGTGAGACTAGAACTAGGGGACATTGCCTCAAGATTCAGGGGAGAAGATTTAGGACGGAGATGAGGAGAAACTGTTTTTCCCAGAGAGTGGTGAATCTGTGGAATTCTCTGCCCAGGGAAGCAGTTGGGGCTTCTTCACTAAATATATTTAAGATACAGTTAGATAGGTTTTTACATAGTAGGGGAATTAAGGGTTATGGGGAAAAGGCAGGTAGATGGAGCTGAGTTTATGGACAGATCAGCCATGATCTTATTGAATGGCAGGGCAGGCTTGATGGGCCAGATGGCCTACTCCTGCTCCTATTTCTTATGTTCTTATGTACTCCAGAGCCATTTCAGAATCTCATAATTCTTAAAAGATCATTGCTAATGCCTCCAGCATTTCTTTAGCCACCTCTTTCAGAATCATGGGGTAATCCAGCTGGTTCAGTTGGCTTACCTATCTTCAGACCTTTCAGCTTCTCCATCACCTTTTCCCTAGTAACAGCAATCACACTCACTTCTGTCCCCTGCCACTCTCCAACTGCGAATGACTTTCACAGTGAAAACTGTGCAAACTACTTATTCAGTTCATCTGCATTTCTTTGTCCTCCATTACTACCTCTCCAGTGGTCCAATATTAACTCTCACCTATCTTTTACTCTTTATATATCTGAAGAAGAACTTTTGGTATCCTCTTTGATATATTGGCTAGCTTACCTTCATATTTCATCTTTTCCCTCCTTATAGCTTTTTAGTTGCTTTCTGTGGTTTTTAAGAGCATCTGAATCTTCTAACTTCCCACGAATTTTTGCCCTATTATATGCCCTCTCTTTGACTTTTAGGCTGTCTTTGTCTTCCCTTGGCAGCCACGATTGCCTCAACCTCCCTTTATAATACTTCTGCATTTTTGGGATGTATGTATCCCGTGCCTTCTGAAATGCTCCCAGAAACTCCAGCCATTGCTGCTCTGCTGTCCCTTCCAATCAATTTCAGCCAACTCCTCTCTCGTGCCTCTCGATTTCTCTTTACTCCGATACATCTGACTTTAAAGTTCAAAGTAACTCTTATTATCAGAGTACATATATGTCATCATAAATAATCCTGAGATTCATTTTTTTGTGGACATATTCAATAAATCTGTAGAATAATAACCATAACCGAATCAATAAAAGACCGTCTAACTACAGTATTCAGCCGGAGTGCAGAAGACAACAAACTGCAAATACAAAAGAAGAAATAATAATAATAATAAATAAATAAGCAATAATTTGAGAATATGAGACGAAGAGTCTTTTAAAGTGAGCCCATGGGTTGTGGGAACATTTCAATGATGGGGCGAGTGAAGTTATCCCCTTTGGTTCAAGAGCCTGATGGTTGAGAGGTGGTAACTGCTCCTGAACCTGGTGGAGGGGTCCTGAGGATCTTGTCCCTTCTTCCTGATGGCGGCAGTGAGAGGAGACCATGTCCTGAGTGGCAAGGGTCCCTGATGATGGATGCTGCTTTCCTGCAACAGTGTTTCATGTAGATGTGCTCAATGCTTGCGAGGGCTGTACCCGTGATGGACTTGGCTGTATTCACTACTTTTTGTAAGATTGGTGTTTCCATACCAGGCTGTGATGCAGCCGGTCAATATACTCTTCACTGCACACCTACAGAAGTCCATCAAAGTTTTAGATGTCATGTGGAATATCTGCAAATTCCAAAGAAATTAGAGACGACTGCTTGTTTTCTTTAGCTTCTCCTTCTCAAACTTCATGGTGAATTTTATCATATTATGATCACTGTCTCCTAAATGTTTCTTTACGTTAAGCTCCCCAATCAAAACAGCCCTAAGTTACATGATACCCAATCCAGATCTGCCTTTCCCTTTGTGGGCTCAACCACAAACTGCTCTAAAATGCCATCTCATACGCATTCTACAAATTCCCTCCCTTGGGATCCAGAACAAACCTGATTTTCCCAATCGACCTGCATATTGAAATCCTCCATGATTATTGTGACATTGCCTTTTCTATCTCCCGTTGTAATTTGTAGCCTACATCCTGCCTACTGTTCGGAGACCTGCATAAACTGCAGTTCCCTTCAGGATCTTTTTACCTTAGCAGCTTAGTAACTCGATTCACAGGGATCCTACATCTTCCAATCCTGTCATTTCTTTCTAATGATTTGATTTCATTTTTACCAACAGAGCCACCCCACCCTCTCCCTTCTTGCCTGTCCTTTCGATATAATGTGTATCCTTGGATATTAAGCTCCTAGTTACAATCTTCTTTGAACCATGATTTGGTGATGCCCACAACATTGTACATTGCAATCTGTAACTGTGCTATAAGTTCATCTATCTTAATCCGTATACTACGTGCATTCAAATACAACACCTTCAGTCCTGTACTCATCCTTTTCAATTTTGACCGTTTACATTGCATCTCATCCTGTTGACTGCAAATTTATCCTCTCATCCCAGGTATGTTGCCATGGTGATTTGGGGGAGATACAGGCGACCCTGCTGACAGGATGAAGATTACTCGGCACGCCTGTTGTTGTATCCTGACTAATTTCAGTAAAACAGGAGACGGAGACAGAGTGAACCCTGGTAACTACAGTGACGGACTGGGCCTCCAGTAACCATGGAGACAGAGCAGGTCCAGGTAAACACAGCGGCAGAGCAGGCCCTGGTCACCAAAGGAACAGAACAGGGCCTATTAACCACATTAAAGGAGTGGGTCATAGTAACTACAGGGACAAAGAGGGCCCCGTCAACCACGGAGACAGAGAGGCCCCCGTTAACCACGGAGAAAGAGAGGGCCCAGTCAACTGCAGAGAAGGAGAGAGCCCTGTCAACCACAGAGAAAGAGAGGGCCCCATCATCCACAGAAAAAGAGAGGGCTCCGTTAACCACAGAGAAAGAGAGGGCCCCGTCAATCATGGAGAAAGAGAGGGCCCCGTCAATCACGGAGAAAGAGAGGGCCCAGTCAACCACGGAGATAAAGAGGGCCCTGTCAACTGCAGAGAAAGAGAGGGCCCTGTCAACCACAGATAAAGCGAGGGCCCTGTCAATCACGGAGAAAGAGAGGGCCCAGTCAACTGCAGAGAAAGAGAGAGCCCTGTCAACCACAGAGAAAGCGAGGGCCCCGTCAACCACAGAGAAGGAGAGGGCCCTGTCAACCATGGAGAAAGAGAGAGCCCTGTCAACCGCAGACACAAAGACGGCCCCGTCAACTGCAGAGAAAGAGAGAGCCCCGTCAACCACGGAGAAAGAGAGGGACCCATCAACCACAGAGAGAGAGAGGGCCCTGTCAACCGCAGAGACAAAGAGAGCCCCATCAACTGCAGAGAAAGAGAGAGCCCTGTCAATCACGGAGAAAAAGAGGGCCCCGTCAACCACGGAGAAAGAGAGGGCCCCGTTAACCACAGAGAAAGAGAGGGCCCCGTCAACCACGAAGAAAGGGAGGGCCCCGTCAACCACGGAGAAAGATAGGGCCCCATCAACTGTAGAGACAAAGAGGGCCCCGTCAACTGCAGAGAAAGAGAGAGCCCCATCAACCACGGAGACAGAGAGGGCCCCGTCAACCACAGAGAAAGAGAGGGCCCTGTCAATCACGGAGAAAGAGAGGGCCCCGTCAACTGCAGAGAAAGAGAGAGCCCTGTCAACTACAGAGAACGAGAGGGCCCTGTCAACCACAGAGAAAGCGAGGGCCCCGTCAACCACAGAGAAGGAGAGGGCCCTGTCAACCATGGAGAAAGAGAGGGCCCCGTCAACCATGGAGAAAGAGAGGGCCCTGTCAACCGCAGACACAAAGAGGGCCCCGTCAACTTCAGAGAAAGAGAGAGCCCCGTCAACCACGGAGAAAGAGAGGGACCCATCAACCACAGAGAAAGAGAGGGCCCTGTCAACCGCAGAGACAAAGAGGGCCCCATCAACTGCAGAGAAAGAGAGAGCCCTGTCAATCACGGAGAAAGAGAGGGCCCCGTCAACTGCAGAGACAAAGAGGGCCACATCAACTGCAGAGAAAGAGAGAGCCCTGTCAACCACGGAGAAAGAGAGGGACCCGCCAACCACAGAGAAAGAGAGGGCCCCGTCAACTGCAGAGACAAAGAGGGCCCCGTCAACTGCAGAGACAAAGAGGGCCCCATCAACTGCAGAGAAAGAGAGAGCCCTGTCAACCACGGAGAAAGAGAGGGCCCCGTCAACCACAGAGAAAGAGAGGGCCCGGTCAATCACGGAGAAAGAGAGGGCCCAGTCAATCACGGAGAAAGAGAGGGCCCCGTCAACCGCAGAAACAGAGAGGGCCCTGTCAACCGCAGAGACAGAGAGGGCCCCGTCAACTGCAGAGAAAGAGAGGGCCCAGTCAATCACGGAGAAAGAGAGGGCCCCGTCAACCGCAGAAACAGAGAGGGCCCAGTCAACCGAAGAGACAGAGAGGGCCCTGTCAACTGCAGAGAAAGAGAGGGCCCCGTCAACCGCAGAGAAAGAGAGGTCCCAGTCAATCACGGAGAAAGAGAGGGCCCTGTCAACCACAGAAACAGAGCGGGCTTCTTCAACCACAGAGACAGAGAGGGCCCAGTCAACCACGGAGACAGAAAGGGACCCACTGGCCACAGTGACGGAACTGACCCCAATAACTACAGAGACAGAGCGGGCTTTGGTAACTGTGGCAGTGGAGCAGGCCCCTGTGACCTTTGTAACCATGGATCCATCCCATTCAGTTGTGGAACTGAATGATCCATCTCATTCAATTTCACAAAATTTTCCTGGAAAATCATCAGACATTCTTTCCCCTCCCTTTGACCCCAGTAACCATGGACAACGATCCCCTCACCCTGACCATGGTCACCATGGGCAACGGATCCTTCACCCTGACCCAGATAACTTTGGGCAACAGCTTCCTACACCTGACCCTGGTAACCATGGACAACTTACTCCTACACCAGAACCCAGTAGCCAAGGATTATCTGCCCCTCCGTCTGCCCCACCCCCTCCCCCTCCCCCACCTCCTCCTCCCCCTCCCCCACCCCCTCCTCCCCCTCCACCACCCCCTGCCCTAGGAAGCTTTCAGTGCTCCACGTCCAGCCGGCGGTCTAGGCTACGACACTTTAACTGGGATGCTCTCCCCCATCACCGGGTGGTGGGCAAGCAAAATATCTGGACGACAGAGACGGGTCCTGAGCAGATTGCTATCGACACGCGGAGCATGGAGGAGCTGTTCGCCCGCAAAGAGCTTGTCCCCACTGCTCGCAGAAGCTTCCGGGCCCGATCGCCACAGAGGAGTAGCGACACGGAGGTAAGGGAGGAGCAGAGCGGGGGAGAAGGGAGAGCAGTCGACGTGGAGTTGGGTAGCATTCCTCATTCTCACGAACTTCAACAAGTGTTCAAACGAATAAACTCTTCTCAGGCTCCCAGCCGGGCACAGGTATCACTTTTAACTGATATTTCAATGACAAACTTTGCCATCTTCATTAGGGATCACGCCTGGGCATCCCTAGTCCTGTGATATTTATAACCCCATCATCTATCCCTCCTGATTGGTTAATCCTCATCCAGTCAGTTTTCCACTCTCCCACTTTGTTTACAACCTGATTGGATGAGGACTAACGAATCAGGAGGGATGGTCTAGAGGGGTATAAACACCACAGGACTAGACATGCTCAGCCATCATCCCTGATGAAGATGGCAGAGTTTGTCAGAGAAACATTGGTTATAATCGAAACCTGTACCTGGCTGAAAGCCCAAGAAGAGCTTATTCATCATATACGCTGGGAAATAACTAGATCCGTTTTCAAATGTTCAAACATCTCCTTCCATCCGAGGGGCTGGACAAGGGTAATGTTGAGGTGTTTTCTCTGATGGGAGGGTCTCAAATGAGGGGCACAGTTTTAAGATAAAGGGGAGCTCGTTTAAAACTTCGGTTCAGTTGTAGTCCCCTCATCATAGGAAGGATGTGGAAGCTTTAGTGACGGTTCAGAGGAGATTTACCAGGATGCTGGCTGGATTGAAGAACATGTGGTTTGGGGACAGGTTGAGTTAGTAAGTTCAGTAGATTAGTGGAGAGGGTAAACGATTGTCAAAGAGTACAACCCGATATAGACTGTTTGCAGATACGGACAGCGAAATGGCAGATGGAGTTTGACCCGATCATATTTGAGGTGTTTCACCTTGGTAGGTCAAATGTAGAGAGACAGTCCACTGTTAATGGCAAGAGACCTAACAGTGTTGATGATCATGGGATCTTGGGGGTCCAAGTTCATAGATTCCTGAAAGTGGCAACACAGGTTAATAGGATGGTTAGAAAGACATATGGCATCTTTGCCTTTATCAGTCGAGGTACTGAGTTCAAAAGTCAGGAGGTTATGTTGCAGCGTTATAAAACTCTAGTTAGGCCACATTTGGAGTACTTATACAGTTGTATTCACCCTTTTATAGGAGGGATGTTGAGGCTTTGGAGAGAGTGCAGAAAGGGTAGCAGGTGCTGTCTGGATCAGAGGGCATGTGCAAAGACAAGAGGCTGCACAAACTTGGGTTGTTTTCTCTGCAGTGGCAGAGGCTGAGGGAGGGCCTGATAGAGCTTTAGAAGCTTATGTGGGGCATAGATAGAGTAGACACATAGTATCTTTTTACCAGCTTTGAAATGTCTAATACCAGAGGGGGTAACTTCAAAAAGGTGAGAGGGGCAAGTTCTTTTACACAGAGAGTGGTGGGTCCCCGGTCTGTGCTGTCTGGGGTGTTGGGTCCCCGGTCTGCACTGTCTGGGGTGTTAGGTCCCCGGTCTGCGCTGTCTGGGGTGGTGGGTCCCTGGTCTCCGTTGTCTGGGGTGGTGGGTCTCCGGTCTGCGCTGTCTGGGGTGTTCAGTCCCTGGTCTGCGCTGTCTTGGGTGGTGGGTCCCCGTTCTCCGCTGTCTGGGGTGTTCGGTCCCTGTTCTCTGCTGTCTGGTGTGTTGCGTCCCCGGTCTGCGCTGTCTGGGGTGGCAGGTCCCTGGTCTGCGCTGTCTGGGGTGTTGGGTCCCCAGACTGCACTGTCTGGTGTGTTGGGTCCCTGGTCTGCGCTGTCTGGGGTGGCGGATCCCCGGTCTGTGCTGTCTGGGGTGGTGGGTCCCCGGTCTGCGCTGTCTGGGGTGTTGGGTCCCCGGTCTGCGCTGTCTGGGGTGTTGGGTCCCAAGTCTGCACTGTCTGGGGTGTTGGGTTCCTGGTCTGCACTGTCTGGGGTGGCAGGTCCCCGGTCTGCGCTGTCTGGGGTGGCAGGTCCCCGGTCTGCGCTGTCTGGGGTGGCAGGTCCCCGGTCTGTGCTGTCCGGTGTGTTCAGTCCCCGGTCTGCACTGTCTGGGGTGTTAGGTCCCCGGTCTGTGCTGTCTGGGGTGGTGCTCCGTTGTCTGGGGTGGTGGGTCGCCGGTCTGCACTGTCTGGGGTGTTCAGTCCCTGGTCTGCGCTGTCTTGGGTGTTGGGTCCCCAGTCTGCACTGTCTGGAGTGGCGGGTCCCCGGTCTGCGCTGTCTGGGGTGGCGGGTCCCCGGTCTGCGCTGTCTGGGGCGGCAGGTCCCCGGTCTGCGCTGTCTGGGGTGGCAGGTCCCCGGTCTGCGCTGTCTGGGGTGGTGGGTCCCCGGTCTGCGCTGTCTGGGGTGTTGGGTCCCCGGTCTGCGCTGTCTGGGGTGTCGGGTCCCCTGTCTGCGCTGTCTGGGGTAGCGGATCCCCGGTCTGCGCTGTCTGGGGTGGCAGGTCCCTGGTCTGCGCTGTCCGGTGTGTTCAGTCCCCAGTCTGTGCTGTCTGGGGTGGTAAGTCCCCGGTCTGTGCTGTCTGGGGTGGTGGGTCCCTGGTCTCCGTTGTCTGGGGTGGTGGGTCCCCGGTCTGCGCTGTCTGGGGTGTTGGGTCCCTGGTCTGCACTGTCTGGTGTGTTGGGTCCCCGGTCTGCGCTGTCTGGGGTGTTGGGTCCCCGGTCTGCGCTGTCTGGGGTGGTGGGTCCCCGGTCTGCGCTGTCTGGGGTGGTGGGTCCCCGGTCTGCGCTGTCTGGGGTGTTCAGTTCCCTGGTCTGCGCTGTCTGGGGTGGCAGGTCCCCGGTCTGCGCTGTCTGGGGTGGTGGGTCCCTGTTCTCTGCTGTCTGGGGTGTTGGGTCCCCGGTCTGCGCTGTCTGGGGTGGCGGGTCCCCGGTCTGCGCTGTCTGGGGTGGCAGGTCCCCGGTCTGCGCTGTCTGGGGTGGCAGGTCCCCGGTCTGCGCTGTCCGGGGTGGTCAGTTCCCGGTCTGCGCTGTCCGGGGTGGTCAGTTCCCGGTCTGCGCTGTCTGGGGTGGTCAGTTCCCGGTCTGCGCTGTCCGGGGTGGTCAGTTCCCGGTCTGCGCTGTCTGGGCTGGCGGGTCCCCGGTCTGCGCTGTCTGGGCTGGCGGGTCCCCGGTCTGCGCTGTCTGGGGTGGCAGGTCCCCGGTCTGCGCTGTCTGGGGTGGCGGGTCCCCGGTCTGTGCTGTCCGGGGTGTTCAGTTCCCGGTCTGCGCTGTCCGGGGTGGTCAGTTCCCGGTCTGCGCTGTCTGGGCTGGCGGGTCCCCGGTCTGCTGCTGTCCGGGGTGTTCGGTTCCCGGTCTGCACTGTCTGGGCTGGTGGGTCCCCGGTCTGCGCTGTCTGGGCTGGTGGGTCCCCGGTCTGCGCTGTCCGGGGTGTTCAGTTCCCGGTCTGGGCTGGCGGGTAACCGGTCTGCGCTGGCCGGGGTGTGGGGTGTTCAGTTCCCGGTCTGCGCTGTCCGGGGTGTTCAGTCCCCGGTCTGCGCTGTCTGGGGTGTTCAGTTCCTGGTCTGCGCTGTCTGGGCTGGCGGGTCCACGGTCTGCGCTGTCTGGGCTGGCGGGTCCCCGGTCTGCGCTGTCCGGGGTGTTCAGTCCCCGGTCTGTGCTGTCTGGGCTGCTGGGCTGCGTGTGTCCCTGGTCTGCGCTGTCTGGTGTGTTCAGTTCCCGGTCTGCGCTGTCTGGGCTGGCGGGTCCCCGGTCTGCGCTGTCCGGGGTGTTCAGTTCCCGGTCTGCGCTGTCCGGGGTGTTCAGTTCCCGGTCTGCGCTGTCTGGGGTGGCGGGTCCCCGGTCTGCGCTGTCCGGGGTGGTCAGTTCCCGGTCTGCGCTGTCTGGGGTGGTCAGTTCCCGGTCTGCGCTGTCTGGGGTGGTCAGTCCCCGGTCTGCGCTGTCCGGGGTGGTCAGTTCCCGGTCTGCGCTGTCTGGGCTGGCGGGTCCCCGGTCTGCGCTGTCCGGGGTGTTCAGTTCCCGGTCTGCGCTGTCCGGGGTGGTCAGTTCCCGGTCTGCGCTGTCTGGGCTGGCGGGTTCCCGGTCTGCGCTGGCCGGGGTGTGGGGTGTTCAGTTCCCGGTCTGCGCTGTCCGGGGTGGTCAGTTCCCGGTCTGCGCTGTCTGGGCTGGCGGGTCCCCGGTCTGCGCTGTCCGGGGTGTTCAGTTCCCGGTCTGCGCTGTCTGGGCTGGCGGGTCCCCGGTCTGCGCTGTCTGGGGTGTTCGGTTCCCGGTCTGCATTGTCTGGGCTGGTGGGTCCCCGGTCTGCGCTGTCTGGGCTGGCGGGTCCCCGGTCTGCACTGTCCGGGGTGTTCAGTTCCCGGTCTGGGCTGGCGGGTTCCCGGTCTGCGCTGGCCGGGGTGTGGGGTGTTCAGTTCCCGGTCTGCGCTGGCCGGGGTGTGGGGTGTTCAGTTCCCGGTCTGCGCTGTCCGGGGTGTTCAGTCCCCGGTCTGCGCTGTCTGGGCTGGTGGGTCCCCGGTCTGCGCTGTCTGGGCTGGCGGGTCCCCGGTCTGCGCTGTCCGGGGTGTTCAGTCCCCGGTCTGGGCTGGCGGGTTCCCGGTCTGCGCTGGCCGCGGTGTGGGGTGTTCAGTTCCCGGTCTGCGCTGTCCGGGTTGTTCAGTCCCCGGTCTGCGCTGTCTGGGGTGTTCAGTTCCCGGTCTGCGCTGTCTGGGCTGGCGGGTCCCCGGTCTGCGCTGTCCGGGGTGTTCAGTCCCCGGTCTGGGCTGGCGGGTTCCCGGTCTGCGCTGGCCGCGGTGTGGGGTGTTCAGTCCCCGGTCTGTGCTGTCTGGGCTGGTGTGTCCCTGGTCTGCGCTGTCTGGTGTGTTCAGTTCCCGGTCTGCGCTGTCTGGGCTGGCGGGTCCCCGGTCTGCGCTGTCCGGTGTGTTCAGTTCCCGGTCTGCGCTGTCTGGTGTGTTGGGTCCCCGGTCTGCGCTGTCTGGGGTGTTGGGTTCCCGGTCTGCGCTGTCTGGGGTGGCGGGTCCCCGGTCTGCGCTGTCTGGGGTGGTCAGGTCCCAGGTCTGCGCTGTCCGGGGTGGTCAGTTCCCGGTCTGCGCTGTCTGGGGTGGCAGGTCCCCGGTCTGCGCTGTCTGGGGTGGTGGGTCCCTGGTCTGCGCTGTCTGGGGTGTTGGGTCCCCGGTCTGCGCTGTCTGGGGTGTTGGGTCCCCGGTCTGCGCTGTCTGGGGTGTTGGGTCCCCGGTCTGCGCTGTCTGGGGTGGCGGGTCCCCGGTCTGCGCTGTCTGGGGTGGCAGGTCCCCGGTCTGCGCTGTCTGGGGTGGCAGGTCCCCGGTCTGCGCTGTCTGGGGTGGCGGGTCCCCGGTCTGCGCTGTCCGGGGTGTTCAGTTCCCGGTCTGCGCTGTCCGGGGTGTTCAGTCCCCGGTCTGCGCTGTCTGGGGTGTTCAGTTCCTGGTCTGCGCTGTCTGGGGTGGTGGGTCCCCGGTCTGCGCTGTCTGGGCTGGCGGGTCCCCGGTCTGCGCTGTCTGGGGTGGCGGGTCCCCGGTCTGCGCTGTCTGGGGTGTTGGGTCCCCGGTCTGCGCTGTCTGGGGTGGCAGGTCCCCGGTCTGCGCTGTCTGGGGTGGTGGGTCCCCGGTCTGCGCTGTCTGGGGTGTTCGGTTCCCGGTCTGCGCTGTCTGGGCTGGCGGGTCCCCGGTCTGCGCTGGCCGGGGTCTGGGGTGTTCAGTTCCCGGTCTGCGCTGTCCGGGGTGTTCAGTCCCCGGTCTGCGCTGTCTGGGGTGTTCAGTTCCTGGTCTGCGCTGTCTGGGCTGGCGGGTCCCCGGTCTGCGCTGTCTGGGCTGGCGGGTCCCCGGTCTGCGCTGTCCGGGGTGTTCAGTCCCCGGTCTGTGCTGTCTGGGCTGGTGTGTCCCTGGTCTGCGCTGTCTGGTGTGTTCAGTTCCTGGTCTGCGCTGTCTGGGCTGGCGGGTCCCCGGTCTGCGCTGTCCGGTGTGTTCAGTTCCCGGTCTGCGCTGTCCGGTGTGTTCAGTCCCCGGTCTGCGCTGTCTGGGGTGGCGGGTCCCCGGTCTGCTCTGTCCGGGGTGTTCAGTTCCCGGTCTGCGCTGTCTGGGCTGGCGGGTCCCCGGTCTGCGCTGTCCGGGGTGTTCAGTTCCCGGTCTGCGCTGTCTGGGGTGGCGGGTTCCCGGTCTGCGCTGTCTGGGCTGGCGGGTCCCCGGTCTGCGCTGTCCGGGGTGTTCAGTTCCCGGTCTGCGCTGTCCGGGGTGGTCAGTTCCCGGTCTGCGCTGTCCGGGGTGGTCAGTTCCCGGTCTGCGCTGTCCGGGGTGGTCAGTTCCCGGTCTGCGCTGTCTGGGCTGGCGGGTCCCCGGTCTGCGCTGTCCGGGGTGTTCAGTTCCCGGTCTGCGCTGTCCGGGGTGGTCAGTTCCCGGTCTGCGCTGTCTGGGCTGGCGGGTCCCCGGTCTGCGCTGTCTGGGGTGTTCAGTTCCCGGTCTGCGCTGTCTGGGGTGGTCAGTTCCCGGTCTGCGCTGTCTGGGCTGGCGGGTCCCCGGTCTGCGCTGTCCGGGGTGTTCGGTTCCCGGTCTGCGCTGTCTGGGGTGGCGGGTCCCCGGTCTGCGCTGTCCGGGGTGTTCAGTTCCCGGTCTGCGCTGTCCAGGGTGGTCAGTTCCCGGTCTGTGCTCTCTGGGCTGGCGGGTCCCCGGTCTGCGCTGTCGGGGGTGTTCAGTTCCCGGTCTGCGCTGTCCGGGGTGGTGGGTCCCTGGTCTGCGCTGTCTGGGGTGTTCAGTCCCTGGTCTGCGCTGTCTTGGGTGTTGGGTCCCTGGTCTGCACTGTCTGGTGTGTTGGGTCCCCGGTCTGCGCTGTCTGGGGTGTTGGGTCCCCGGTCTGCGCTGTCTGGGCTGGCGGGTCCCCGGTCTGCGCTGTCTGGGGTGGCAGGTCCCCGGTCTGCGCTGTCTGGGGTGGCAGGTCCCTGGTCTGCGCTGTCTGGGGCGGCAGGTCCCCGGTCTGCGCTGTCTGGGGTGGTGGGTCCCCGGTCTGCGCTGTCTGGGGTGTTCAGTCCCCGGTCTGCGCTGTCTGGGGTGTTCGGTTCCCGGTCTGCGCTGTCTGGGGTGGTGGGTCCCCGGTCTGCGCTGTCTGGGGTGGCGGGTCCCCGGTCTGCGCTGTCTGGGCTGGCGGGTCCCCGGTCTGTGCTGTCCGGGGTGTTCAGTTCCCGGTCTGCGCTGTCCGGGGTGGTCAGTTCCCGGTCTGCGCTGTCTGGGGTGGCAGGTCCCCGGTCTGCGCTGTCTGGGGTGGTGGGTCCCTGTTCTCTGCTGTCTGGGGTGTTGGGTTCCCGGTCTGCGCTGTCTGGGGTGTTGGGTCCCCGTTCTCTGCTGTCTGGGGTGTCGGGTCCCCTGTCTGCACTGTCTGGGGTGGCGGGTCCCCGTTCTCTGCTGTCTGGGGTGTCGGGTCCCCTGTCTGCGCTGTCTGGGGTAGCGGATCCCCGGTCTGCGCTGTCTGGGGTGGCAGGTCCCTGGTCTGCGCTGTCTGGGGTGGCAGGTCCCCGGTCTGCGCTGTCTGGGGTGGTCAGTCCCCGGTCTGTGCTGTCTGGGGTGGTGGGTCCCTGGTCTCCGTTGTCTGGGGTGGTGGGTCCCCGGTCTGCGCTGTCTGGTGTGTTGGGTCCCCGGTCTGCGCTGTCTGGGGTGGCGGGTCCCCGGTCTGCGCTGTCTGGGGTGTCGGGTCCCCGGTCTGCGCTGTCTGGGGTGGCGGGTCCCCGGTCTGCGCTGTCTGGGGTGGCAGGTCCCTGGTCTGCGCTGTCTGGGGCGGCAGGTCCCCGGTCTGCGCTGTCTGGGGTGGCAGGTCCCCGGTCTGCGCTGTCCGGGGTGTTCGGTCCCCAGTCTGTGCTGTCTGGGGTGGTAAGTCCCCGGTCTGCTGCTGTCTGGGGTGTCTGGGGTGGTGGGTCCCCGGTGGCTGTCTGGGGTGTTCAGTCCCTGGTCTGTGTCTGGGTGTGGGGTCCCGGTCTGCGCTGTTGGGGTCCCGGTCTGCGCTGTCTGGGGTGTGGGTCCCGGTCTGCCTGTCTGGGGTGGCGGGTCCCCGGTCTGCGCTGTCTGGGGTGGCAGGTCCCCGGTCTGCGCTGTCTGGGGTGGCAGGTCCCCGGTCTGCGCTGTCTGGGGTGGCAGGTCCCCGGTCTGCGCTGTCTGGGGTGGTGGGTCCCCGGTCTGCGCTGTCTGGGGTGGTGGGTCCCCGGTCTGCGCTGTCTGGGCTGGCGGGTCCCCGGTCTGCGCTGTCCGGGGTGTTCAGTCCCCGGTCTGGGCTGGCGGGTTCCCGGTCTGCGCTGGCCGCGGTGTGGGGTGTTCAGTTCCCGGTCTGCGCTGTCCGGGTTGTTCAGTCCCCGGTCTGCGCTGTCCGGGGTGTTCAGTTCCCGGTCTGCGCTGTCTGGGCTGGTGGGTCCCCGGTCTGCGCTGTCTGGGCTGGCGGGTCCCCGGTCTGCGCTGTCTGGGCTGGCGGGTCCCCGGTCTGCGCTGTCTGGGCTGGCGGGTCCCCGGTCTGCGCTGTCTGGGGTGGCGGGTCCCCGGTCTGCGCTGTCCGGGGTGTTCAGTTCCCGGTCTGCGCTGTCTGGGGTGGTAGGTCCCCGGTCTGCGCTGTCTGGGGTGGTGGGTCCCCGGTCTGCGCTGTCTGGGGTGGTGGGTCCCCGGTCTGCGCTGTCTGGGGTGGCGGGTCCCCGGTCTGCGCTGTCTGGGGTGGCGGGTCCCCGGTCTGTGCTGTCCGGGGTGTTGGGTCCCCGGTCTGCGCTGTCCGGGGTGGTCAGTTCCCGGTCTGCGCTGTCCGGGGTGGTCAGTTCCCGGTCTGCGCTGTCTGGGCTGGCGGGTCCCCGGTCTGCGCTCTGGGGTGTTCAGTTCCCGGTCTGCGCTGTCCGGGGTGTCTCAGGTTCTGCCTGTCTGGGGTGGTCGGGTCTGCTGTCCGTGCTGTCTGGGGTGGCGGGTCCCCGGTCTGCGCTGTCTGGGGTGGCGGGTCCCCGGTCTGCGCTGTCTGGGGGTGGCAGGTCCCCGGTCTGCGCTGTCCGGGGTGTTCAGTCCCCGGTCTGCGCTGTCTGGGGTGGCGGGTCCCCGGTCTGCGCTGTCTGGGGTGTTCAGTTCCCGGTCTGCGCTGTCTGGGCTGGCGGGTCCCCGGTCTGCGCTGTCCGGGGTGTTCAGTTCCCGGTCTGCGCTGTCTGGGGTGTTCAGTCCCCGGTCTGCGCTGTCTGGGCTGGCGGGTCCCCGGTCTGCGCTGTCTGGGCTGGCGGGTCCCCGGTCTGCGCTGTCCGGGGTGTTCAGTCCCCGGTCTGCGCTGTCTGGGGTGTTCAGTTCCTGGTCTGCGCTGTCTGGGGTGGCAGGTCCCCGGTCTGCGCTGTCTGGGGTGTTCAGTTCCCGGTCTGCGCTGTCTGGGGTGTTCTGTCCCCGGTCTGCGCTGTCTGGGGTGTTCAGTTCCTGGTCTGCGCTGTCTGGGCTGGCGGGTCCCCGGTCTGCGCTGTCTGGGGTGGCGGGTCCCCGGTCTGCGCTGTCTGGGCTGGCGGGTCCCCGGTCTGCGCTGTCCGGGGTGTTCAGTTCCCGGTCTGCGCTGTCTGGGGTGTTCAGTTCCCGGTCTGCGCTGTCTGGGGTACCGGTCTGCGCTGCGGGGTCTGGGGTGTTCAGTTCCCGGTCTGCGCTGTCCGGGGTGTTCAGTCCCCGGTCTGCGCTGTCTGGGGTCTGTTCAGTTCCCGGTCTGCGCTGTCCGGGGTGTTCAGTTCCCGGTCTGCGCTGTCTGGGGTGGTGGGTCCCCGGTCTGCGCTGTCTGGGGTGTTGGGTCCCCGGTCTGCGCTGTCTGGTGTGTTGGGTCCCCGGTCTGCGCTGTCTGGGGTGTTGGGTGCCCGGTCTGCGCTGTCTGGGGTGCTGGGTCCCCGGTCTGCGCTGTCTGGGGTGGCGGGTCCCCGGTCTGTGCTGTCCGGGGTGTTCAGTTCCCGGTCTGCGCTGTCCGGGGTGGTCAGTTCCCGGTCTGCGCTGTCCGGGGTGGTCAGTTCCCGGTCTGCGCTGTCTGGGCTGGTGGGTCCCCGGTCTGCGCTGTCCGGGGTGTTCAGTTCCCCGTCTGCGCTGTCCAGGGTGGTCAGTTACCGGTCTGCGCTGTCTGGGCTGGCGGGTCCCCGGTCTGCGCTGTCCGGGGTGGTCAGTTCCCGGTCTGCGCTGTCTGGGCTGGCGGGTCCCCGGTCTGCGCTGTCCGGTGTGTTCAGTCCCCGGTCTGCGCTGTCCGGGGTGTTCGGTTCCCGGTCTGCGCTGTCTGGGGTGGCGGGTCCCCGGTCTGCGCTGTCCGGGGTGGTCAGTTCCCGGTCTGCGCTGTCTGGGCTGGCGGGTCCCCGGTCTGCGCTGTCCGGGGTGTTCAGTTCCCGGTCTGCGCTGTCCAGGGTGGTCAGTTCCCGGTCTGTGCTCTCTGGGCTGGCGGGTCCCCGGTCTGCGCTGTCCGGGGTGTTCGGTTCCCGGTCTGCGCTGTCTGGGCTGGTGGGTCCCCGGTCTGCGCTGTCTGGGCTGGCGGGTCCCCGGTCTGCGCTGTCTGGGGTGTTCGGTTCCCGGTCTGCGCTGTCTGGGCTGGTGGGTCCCCGGTCTGCGCTGTCTGGGGTGGCGGGTCCCCGGTCTGCGCTGTCTGGGGTGGCGGGTCCCCGGTCTGCGCTGTCTGGGCTGGCGGGTCCCCGGTCTGCGCTGTCTGGGCTGGCGGGTCCCCGGTCTGCGCTGTCTGGGGTGTTCAGTTCCAGGTCTGCGCTGTCTGGGCTGGTGGGTCCCCGGTCTGCGCTGTCTGGGCTGGCGGGTCCCCGGTCTGCGCTGTCCGGGGTGTTCAGTCCCCGGTCTGGGCTGGCGGGTTCCCGGTCTGCGCTGGCCGCGGTGTGGGGTGTTCAGTTCCCGGTCTGCGCTGTCCGGGTTGTTCAGTCCCCGGTTTGCGCTGTCTGGGGTGTTCAGTTCCTGGTCTGCGCTGTCTGGGCTGGCGGGTCCACGGTCTGCGCTGTCTGGGCTGGTGGGTCCCCGGTCTGCGCTGTCCGGGGTGTTCAGTCCCCGGTCTGTGCTGTCTGGGCTGGTGTGTCCCTGGTCTGCGCTGTCTGGTGTGTTCAGTTCCTGATCTACGCTGTCTGGGCTGGCGGGTCCCCGGTCTGCGCTGTCCGGTGTGTTCAGTTCCCGGTCTGCGCTGTCCGGTGTGTTCAGTCCCCGGTCTGCGCTGTCCGGGGTGTTCGGTTCCCGGTCTGCGCTGTCTGGGGTGGCGGGTCCCCGGTCTGCACTGTCCGGGGTGGTCAGTTCCCGGTCTGCGCTGTCTGGGGTGGTCAGTTCCCGGTCTGCGCTGTCTGGGGTGGCAGGTCCCCGGTCTGCGCTGTCTGGGGTGTTCAGTCCCCGGTCTGCGCTGTCTGGGGTGGCGGGTCCCCGGTCTGCGCTGTCTGGGGTGGCAGGTCCCCGGTCTGCGCTGTCTGGGGCGGCCGGTCCCCGGTCTGCGCTGTCTGGGGTGGCAGGTCCCCGGTCTGCGCTGTCTGGGGTGGTGGGTCCCCGGTCTGCGCTGTCTGGGGTGTTGGGTCCCCGGTCTGCGCTGTCTGGGGTGGCAGGTCCCTGGTCTGCGCTGTCCGGTGTGTTCAGTCCCCGGTCTGTGCTGTCTGGGGTGGTGGGTCCCTGGTCTCCGTTGTCTGGGGTGGTGGGTCCCCGGTCTGCGCTGTCTGGGGTGTTGGGTCCCCGGTCTGCGCTGTCTGGGGTGTTGGGTCCCCGGTCTGCGCTGTCTGGGGTGGTGGGTCCCCGGTCTGCGCTGTCTGGGCTGGCGGGTCCCCGGTCTGCACTGTCTGGGGTGGCGGGTCCCCGGTCTGCGCTGTCCGGGGTGTGGGGTGTTCAGTTCCCGGTCTGCACTGTCTGTGGTGTTCAGTCCCCGGTCTGCGCTGTCTGGGGTGTTCAGTTCCCGGTCTGCGCTGTCTGGGCTGGCGGGTCCCCGGTCTGCGCTGTCTGGGGCGGCAGGTCCCCGGTCTGCGCTGTCTGGGGTGGCAGGTCCCCGGTCTGCGCTGTCTGGGGTGGTGGGTCCCTGTTCTCTGCTGTCTGGGGTGTTGGGTTCCCGGTCTGCGCTGTCCGGGGTGTTCAGTTCCCGGTCTGGGCTGGCGGGTCCCCGGTCTGCGCTGTCCGGGGTGTTCGGTTCCCGGTCTGCACTGTCTGGGCTGGTGGGTCCCCGGTCTGCGCTGTCTGGGCTGGCGGGTCCCCGGTCTGCGCTGTCCGGGGTGTTCAGTTCCCGGTCTGGGCTGGCGGGTTCCCGGTCTGCGCTGGCCGGGGTGTGGGGTGTTCAGTTCCCGGTCTGCGCTGTCCGGGGTGGTCAGTTCCCGGTCTGCGCTGTCTGGGGTGGTGGGTCCCCGGTCTGCGCTGTCTGGGGTGGTGGGTCCCCGGTCTGCGCTGTCTGGGGTGTTGGGTCCCCGGTCTGCGCTGTCTGGGGTGGCGGGTCCCCGGTCTGCGCTGTCTGGGCTGGCGGGTCCCCGGTCTGCGCTGTCCGGGGTGTTCAGTTCCCGGTCTGCGCTGTCTGGGGTGGTGGGTCCCCGGTCTGCGCTGTCTGGGGTGGCAGGTCCCTGGTCTGCGCTGTCTGGGGTGGCGGGTCCCTGGTCTGCGCTGTCTGGGGTGTTCAGTCCCCGGTCTGCGCTGTCTGGGGTGTTGGGTCCCCGGTCTGCGCTGTCTGGGGTGGCGGGTCCCCGGTCTGCGCTGTCTGGGGTGTTGGGTCCCCGGTCTGCGCTGTCTGGGGTGTTGGGTCCCCGGTCTGCGCTGTCTGGGGTGGCGGGTCCCCGGTCTGCGCTGTCTGGGGTGGCAGGTCCCTGGTCTGCGCTGTCCGGGGTGTTCAGTCCCCGGTCTGCGCTGTCTGGGGTGGCAGGTCCCCGGTCTGCGCTGTCTGGGCTGGCGGGTCCCCGGTCTGCGCTGTCCGGGGTGTTCAGTTCCCGGTCTGGTGCTGTCTGGGTCTGGTGGGTCCCCGGTCTGCGCTGTCTGGGGTGTTCAGTTCCCCGGTCTGCGCTGTCTGGGGTGGCAGGGTCCCCGGTCTGCGCTGTCTGGGGTGTTCAGTTCCCCGGTCTGCGCTGTCTGGGGTGGCAGGTCCCCGGTCTGCGCTGTCCGGGGTGTTCCCCGGTCTGCGCTGTCTGGGGTGGTGGGTCCCCGGTCTGCGCTGTCTGGGGTGGTCAGTTCCCGGTCTGCGCTGTCTGGGCTGGCGGGTCCCCGGTCTGCTGCTGTCTGGGGTGTTCAGGTCCCGGTCTGCGCTGTCTGGGGTGGTCGCTCTGCTGTCTGGGGTGGGGTCCCGGTCTGCGCTGTCTGGGGTGGCGGTCCCCGGTCTGCGCTGTCGGGGTGTTCAGTCCCGGTCTGCGCTGTCTGGGCTGGTGGGTCCCCGGTCTGCGCTGTCTGGGCTGGCGGGTCCCCGGTCTGCGCTGTCTGGGGTGTTCGGTTCCCGGTCTGCATTGTCTGGGCTGGTGGGTCCCCGGTCTGCGCTGTCTGGGGTGGCGGGTCCCCGGTCTGCGCTGTCTGGGCTGGCGGGTCCCCGGTCTGCGCTGTCTGGGGTGGCGGGTCCCCGGTCTGCGCTGTCCGGTGTGTTCAGTTCCCGGTCTGCGCTGTCTGGGGTGCTGGGTCCCCGGTCTGCGCTGTCTGGGGTGGCAGGTCCCTGGTCTGCGCTGTCTGGGGTGGCAGGTCCCTGGTCTGCGCTGTCTGGGGCGGCAGGTCCCCGGTCTGCGCTGTCTGGGGTGGCAGGTCCCCGGTCTGCGCTGTCTGGTGTGGCAGGTCCCCGGTCTGCGCTGTCTGGGTCCCCGGTCTGCGCTGTCTGGGGTGGCAGGGTCCCCGGTCTGCGCTGTCCGGGTGTGGTCAGTTCCCGGTCTGCGCTGTCTGGGGTGGTGGGTCCCCGGTCTGCGCTGTCTGGGGTGGCGGTCCCCGGTCTGCGCTGTCCGGGGTGTTCAGTCCCCGGTCTGCGCTGTCTGGGGTGGTGGGTCCCCGGTCTGCGCTGTCTGGGGTGGCGGGTCCCCGGTCTGCGCTGTCTGGGGTGGCAGGTCCCCGGTCTGCGCTGTCTGGGGTGGCAGGTCCCTGGTCTGCGCTGTCTGGGGTGTGGGTCAGTCCCCGGTCCGGTCTGCGCTGTCTGGGGTGGCAGGTCCCCGGTCTGCGCTGTCTGGGGTGGCGGGTCCCCGGTCTGCGCTGTCCGGGGTGTTCAGTTCCCGGTCTGCGCTGTCTGGGGTGGCGGGTCCCCGGTCTGCGCTGTCTGGGGTGTTCAGTTCCCGGTCTGCGCTGTCTGGGCTGGCGGGTCCCCGGTCTGCGCTGTCCGGGGTGGGTGTTCAGTTCCCGGTCTGCACTGTCTGGGCTGGTGGGTCCCCGGTCTGCGCTGTCTGGGCTGGCGGGTCCCCGGTCTGCGCTGTCTGGGCTGGCGGGTCCCCGGTCCACGCTGTCTGGGGCGGCAGGTCCCCGGTCTGCGCTGTCTGGGGTGGCGGGTCCCCGGTCTGCGCTGTCTGGGGTGGCGGGTCCCCGGTCTGCGCTGTCCGGGGTGTTCAGTTCCCGGTCTGCGCTGTCTGGGCTGGTGGGTCCCCGGTCTGCGCTGTCTGGGCTGGCGGGTCCCCGGTCTGCGCTGTCCGGGGTGTTCAGTTCCCGGTCTGGGCTGGCGGGTTCCCGGTCTGCGCTGGCCGGGGTGTGGGGTGTTCAGTTCCCGGTCTGCGCTGTCCGGGGTGTTCAGTCCCCGGTCTGCAATGTCCGGGGTGTTCAGTTCCCGGTCTGCACTGTCTGGGCTGGTGGGTCCCCGGTCTGCGCTGTCTGTGCTGGTGGGTCCCCGGTCTGCGCTGTCTGGGCTGGCGGGTCCCCGGTCTGCGCTGTCTGGGCTGGCGGGTCCCCGGTCTGCGCTGTCTGGGCTGGCGGGTCCCCGGTCTGCGCTGTCCGGGGTGTTCAGTTCCCGGTCTGCGCTGTCTGGGCTGGTGGGTCCCCGGTCTGCGCTGTCTGGGCTGGCGGGTCCCCGGTCTGCGCTGTCTGGGCTGGCGGGTCCCCGGTCTGCGCTGTCTGGGGTGTTGGGTCCCCGGTCTGCGCTGTCTGGGGTGGCGGGTCCCCGGTCTGCGCTGTCTGGGGTGGCAGGTCCCCGGTCTGCGCTGTCCGGTGTGTTCAGTCCCCGGTCTGTGCTGTCTGGGGCGGCAGGTCCCTGGTCTGCGCTGTCTGGGGCGGCAGGTCCCCGGTCTGCGCTGTCTGGGGTGTTCAGTCCCCGGTCTGCGCTGTCTGGGGTGTTCGGGTCCCCGGTCTGCTGCTGTCTGGGGTGGCGGGTCCCCGGTCTGCGCTGTCTGGGGTGGCGGGTCCCCGGTCTGCGCTGTCTGGGGTGGCGGGTCCCCGGTCTGCGCTGTCCGGGGTGGTCAGTTCCCGGTCTGCGCTGTCTGGGCTGGCGGGTCCCCGGTCTGCGCTGTCCGGGGTGTTCAGTCCCCAGGTCTGTGCTGTCTGGGGTGGCGGGTCCCCGGTCTGCGCTGTCTGGGGTGGTCAGTCCCCGGTCTGCGCTGTCTGGGGTGGTGGGTCCCCGGTCTGCGCTGTCTGGGGTGTTCAGTCCCCGGTCTGCGCTGTCTTGGGTGTTGGGTCCCTGGTCTGCGCTGTCTGGTGTGTTGGGTCCCCGGTCTGCGCTGTCTGGGGTGGTTGGGTGCCCGGTCTGCGCTGTCTGGGGTGCTGGGTGGGTCCCCGGTCTGCGCTGTCTGGGGTGGCGGGTCCCCGGTCTGCGCTGTCCGGGGTGGTCAGTTCCCGGTCTGCGCTGTCTGGGCTGGCGGGTCCCCGGTCTGCGCTGTCCGGGGTGTTCAGTTCCCGGTCTGCGCTGTCTGGGCTGGTCAGGTCCCCGGTCTGCGCTGTCTGGGCTGGCGGGTCCCCGGTCTGCGCTGTCCGGGGTGGTCAGTTCCCGGTCTGCGCTGTCTGGGCTGGTGGTCCCCGGTCTGCGCTGTCTGGGCTGGCGGGTCCCCGGTCTGCGCTGTCCCCGGGCGTGTGTCTGGGGTGTCAGTTCCCGGTCTGCGCTGTCCGGGTGGCAGTCCCCGGTCTGCGCTGTCCGGGGTGTGGGGTGTTCAGTTCCCGGTCTGCGCTGTCTGGGGTGTTCAGTCCCCGGTCTGCGCTGTCCGGGGTGTTCAGTTCCCGGTCTGCGCTGTCTGGGCTGGTGGGTCCCCGGTCTGCGCTGTCTGGGCTGGCGGGTCCCCGGTCTGCGCTGTCCGGGGTGTTAGTTCCCGGTCTGCGGCTGGCGGTCCCGGTCTGCCGGTCGGTGTTCAGTTCCCGGTCTGCATTGTCTGGGGTGGTCAGTTCCTCCGGTCTGCGCTGTCTGGGCTGGCGGGTCCCCGGTCTGCGCTGTCTGGGCTGGCGGGTCCCCGGTCTGCGCTGTCCGTGCTGTATTGACAGGGAGGTGTAGGCAGAAGGGATTAGTTTAATTGGGCTTTTCATAAACACACAAGATTCTGCAGAAGCTGGAAATCCAGAGTCGCACACAAAATGCTGGGGAAGCTCTGCATTGGGGAAGGGCAGCATCAGTGCATCTTGTTCACTTACAGAAACGTGTCTCCGTGACAACACCCCATGCACCATCATTCTTCAGCCCATCATGCTCAGCCTCTTGTGCAAATATCATTTTCTGTATGCACCGTGTGACTGTATGTGCTGTGTTTGGCACTGTGGCCCCGGAGGTCTACTGTTTCATTTAGCTCTCTCCACGTGTGTGTTTGAATGAGTATTAAACTTGAACTTGAAAGGAATAAAAAATTGATTTTTTTTGGTTCAAGATTCTTCAACAGGACAGTCTTTGGCTGATGAAGGGTCTCAGCCTGAAATGTCATCTTTTTGTCCCTTACCAAAGATGCTGTCCGACCTGCTGAGTTCCTCGTACATTATGTATGTGTGTGCTGATTTAAATGGTTTCGTACAGCTTTGTGGACTGTGCTGTGCTGCGCTGCGCTGTCTATGTTCTGAGGGGTACAGGAAACACAGGGCTAGCATGGATCAGGTGGTCCGAATGGCCTCAGGTGCAGCGGTGGGAACTGACTGGATCTCCCAGTGGCGCTCTGCTTGCGTTGGGGCAGTAGCAAATCCTGGCACCACTGAGTGTCCAAAGCCTGACCCTTGGGTTCTGTTTCAGATCTCCTATTCTGGACGCTAAGAAAATGCATGAACATCGGGATCTTCCTCAAACAGTTCAAGAGGTGAGGAGCGAGTGCCATCAGTTCGGAGAATGGGCAACGAAGTGGCAGATGGAGTCTTATAGTCAAAATACTCTGCAGATGCTGGGGTCAAAGCAACACTCACAAAACGCTGGAGGAACTCAGCAGGTCGGGCAGCATCCGTCCCGGAAATGATCAGTCAACGCTTCAGGCCGGAACCCTTCGTCAGTGGGACTGTAGAGGGAAGGGGCAGAGGCCCTATAAAGAAGGTGGGGGGAGGGTGGGAAGGAGAAGGCTGGCTGAGGTTCCAGGTGAAAAACCAGTAAGGGGAAAGATAAAGGGGTGAGGGAGGGGAAGCAGGGAGGTGATAGGCAGGAAAGGTGAAGAAGGAATAGGGGAAACACAGTGGGTAGTAGAAGGTAGGCGGAACCAAGAGGGAGGTGATAGGCAGCTGGGGGAGGGGGGCAGAGTGACATAGGATTGGGGAAGGGAGGGGGAAGGAAATTACCGGAAGTTGGAGAATTCTATGTTCATACCAAGGGGCTGGAGACTACCTAGACGGTATATGAGGTATTGCTCCTCCAACCTGAGCTTAGCCTGCATCATGGCAGTAGAGGAGGCCATGTATGGACATATCTGAATGGGAATTTGCTGAAGCAGAGTTGAAGTGGGTGGCAACCGGCAGATCCTGTCTGTTGTGGCGGACGGAGCGGAGGTGCTCGACGAAGCGGTCCCCGCTAATCTGCATTTGGACCCCACCACTAAGCACATCTTTCCCTCTCACCCCTCTCCGCTTTCTGGGGAGAAGGCAGGGATCGGTCCCGTGCCCGGGGTCCGCGTCCCTTGTCCAGACGTCCCTCCCCACGGGTTCTCCCACCCAACACTTATCCCTGTAAGTGTAAGTGCTACACCTGTCCCTACACCTCCTCCTCTTGCCAGCATTCAGGGCCCCAAACAGTCCTTCCAGGTGAGGCAACACTTCACTTGCGAATCTGTTGGGTCATCTATTGCATCTGGTGCTCCCGGTGCGGCGTCCATGGCTCTCCTGCCACATCGGTGAAACCCGATGCAGATTGGGGGACCGCTTCATCGAGCACCTCCGCTCGTCCGCCACAACAGACAGGATCTCCCAGTAGCCAGCCACTTCAACTCTGCTTCACATTCCCAATCAGACATGTCCATACATGGCCTCCTCTACTGCCATGATGAGGCTAAACTCAGGTTGGAGGAGACAGCATCTCAGCACACGACTGTCTAGGTGACTCTGAGCCCCTTGGTATGAACATAGAATTCTCTCCAACTTCCAGTAATTCCCTCCCTCGGCCCTGTCCCTCCCCCATCCCAGTTTCACTCTGCCCTGTCCCCCAGCTGCCTATCACCTCCCTCATGGTTCCACCTCCTTCTACTCCCCATTGTGTTTTCCCCTATTCCTTCTTCACCTTTCCTGCCCATCACCTCCCTGCTTCCCCTCCCCCACCCCTTTATTCTTTCCCCCTTACTGGTTTTTCACCTGGAACCTACCAGCCTTCTCCTTCCCACCCTCCCCCCACCTTCTTTATAGGGCCCCTGCCCCTTCCCCCTACAGTCCTTGATGAAGGGTTCCGGCCCGAAACGTTGACTGATCGTTTCCACGGATGCTGCCCGACCTGCTGAGTTCCTCCAGCATGTTGTGAGATGGGAGTCTTATGTAGGAAAGTGTGTGGTCATGCACTTTGGTACAAAAAATAAAGGCATGGTTATTTTCTAAACGGGGAGAAAATTTTAAAAAGGCCGGAGCTGGGATTGGAAAGTCTTTGTGCAGGATTCCCTGAAGGTTAGTTCACAGGTTGAGTCGGTGGAGAGGAAGGTAAATGCAATGTTAGCATTTATTTCAAAGAGGACTAGAATATAAAAGCAAGGATGTAATACTGAGGCTTTAGAACACATTGATCATACATCTGGGATCTAAAAGTATTGTGAGCAATTTTGGGTCCCTTATCGATGAAAAGATTTGCTGGCGTTAGAGAGTGTCCAGAGAAGGTTCACGAGAATGAATTTGCGAACATCTAGGAGTGTATGATAGCTCTGGGCCTGTACAGTTTGCTGTGGAGGCCAAATCATTGGTTATATTTAAAATGGAACTTGATAGGTTCTTGGTTAGTCAGGGCATCAGAGTCTATGGGGAGAAGGCAGGAGAATGGGTTTGGGAAGGGTGGTAAATCAGGTGGTGGAGCAGGCTCATTCTTCACACCGATGTTCAATGACTGGTCTAATGACAATGCCCCAATTATTATATTTTATGTCTCAAGCTCTGAATGCAAACATGCCCATCTCACCTCTTTCTTGCCTCTTGTAGAACATGGACATGTAGATAATTAATTTACTATTGTCACCTGTTCTTGAACTACAGTGAAATATGTTGTTTTGCATTGCCCTCTACTAGCACGATCATTGCAAACCTAGCTGCAATGAAGGTGGGGAAAAAGGGAAAACAACAAATACAGAATAGCAAACAACAGGAATTCTGCAGATGCTGGAAATCAAGCAACACACATCAAAGTTGCTGGTGAACGCAGCAGGCCAAGCAGCATCTATAGGAAGAGGCGCAGTCGACGTTTCAGGCCGAGACCCTTCGTCAGGACTAACTCAGGACTAATACAGGGATGCTCGAGAAGGTCTCCCTGTATCTAATTCCCATCTGCCAGTAAATAGAAACATAGAAAATAAGTGCAGGAGTAGGCCATTCCTGCCCTTCGAGCCTGCACCGCCATTCAGTATGATCATGGCTGATCATCCAACCTCAGAACCCTGTACCTGCCTTCTCTCCATACACCCTGATCCTCTTTAGCCACAAGGGCCATATCTCTCTTCTCCTCTTAAATATAGCCAATGAACTGGTCTCAACTGTTTCCTGTGGCACAGAATTCCACAGATTCACCACTCTCTGTGTGAAGAAGTTTTTCCTCATCTCAGTCCTAAAAGGCTTCCCCTTTATCCTCAAACTGTGACCCCTCGATCTGAACTTCTCCCAACATTGGGAACAATCTTCCTGCATTTGGCCTGTCCAATCCCTTCAGAATTTTATGAGCACGTTTCAAGTAAGATCCGCCCTCAATCTTCTAAATTCCAGAGAGTATAAGCCTAGTTGATCCAGTCTTCCATTATATGAAAGTCCTGCCATCCCAGGCATCAATCTGGTGAACCTTCTTCTGACTCTATGGCAAGAATGTCTTTCCTCAGATTAGGGGACCAAAACTGCACACAATACTCTAGGTGTGGTCCTTGAGCAAGGCCTTGTACAACTGCAGCAGACCTCCCTGCTCCTGTACTCGAATCCTCTTGCTATGAATGCCAGCATACCATTCGCCTTTTTCACGGCTCCTGCTGTACCTGCATGCCCACTTTCAATGACTGGTGTATAATGACACCCAGGTTCTTGTATGCACCTTCCCCTTTTCCTAATTGGCCACCATTCAGATAATAATCTGTTTTCCTGTTCTAGGGTACCAAAGTGGATAACCTCACATTTATCCACATTAAATTGCATCTGCCATGAATTTGCCCACTCACCCAACCTATCCAGTTCACCCTGCATCCTCTTAGCATCCTCCTCACAGCTAACACTGCCGCCCAGCTTCGTGTCATCCGCAAACTTGGAGACGCTGCATTTAATTCCCTTGTCTAAGTCATTAATATATATTGGGTACAACCCACCGGGGTCCCAGCATGGCTTACCTTGAAACGGGGACCCCACTAGTCACTGCCTGCCATTTGAAAAGCCTCTCCGTCTATTCCCACTCTTTGCTTCCTGTCTGCCAACCAATTCTCCACCCACACCAATACCTTACCCCCAATACCGTGTGCTTTAAGTTTGGAAACTAATGATTCTCCTGTGTGGGACCTTGTCAAAAGCCTTTTGAAAATCCAAATATACCACATCCACTGGTTCTCCCCTATCCACTCTACTAGTTACATCCTCAACAAGTCTATTAAAAGATTCGTCAGACATGATTTTCCTTTCACAAATCCATGCTGAACTTTGTCGGATGATTTCACTGCTTTCCAAATGTGCTGTTATCACATCTTTGATAACTGACTCTAGCATTTGTAGGATTCTTTAATGTCAGGCTCACCTGCTGCTCTTTGACTTTCCAAGATACAATGGATTCCGGTTCATAGGGACACATCGGTAAATGTTGGCCCAATTAAGCAGCTGCCCCCCCCCCCCCCCATTAGCTGAAGTTTCATGGAAATAATTAAAAAGGAAAAAAAAACAAACTACCATTTAACTGAGTAACAAATTATGTATTTAAATGAAATACAGAACAAATTAGAACACTATAGGAAAGATGTAAATAAGATTAAAAGTGTATAGAGAAAATTTACAGGGATGTTGCCAGAACTTGAGTTGTAAGGAAGAATTGAATAGATTAGGACTTCCTTCCTTGGAACATAGAAGATTGAGAGCAGATTTGATAGAGGTATACAAAATTAAGAGGGGTATAGACAGGGTAAATACAAGCAGGCTTCTTCCACTGAGGTTGGGTGAGACTAGAACTAGAGGTTATGGGTTAAGGGTGAAAGATGAAATTTTTTTTGCTACTGTTGTTCAGGAGGATTTAAACTAATGTGGCAGGGGGATGGGGGAAGGAACAAGTGCAGAGAGACAGAGGGGTGTAAAATGAGGGTAAAAGCAAAAAGTAGTAAGGTGAAAAGGTAAAAGTGGCAGGCAGGCAAATCCAGGGCAAAAATCAAAAAGGGCCAGTTTTCAACATAATTGTATAAGGGCTAAGAGTGTTGTAGAAAAGCAAGCCTGAAGGCTTTGTGTGTCAATGCAAGGAACATTCATAACAAGGTGGATGAATTGAAAGTGCAGATTGTTATTAATAAATATGATATAGTTGGGGTCACAGAGACATGGCTTCAGGGTGACCAAGGATGGGAGCTCAACATTCAGTGATATTCAATATTCAGGAGGGATAGACATGAAAGAAAAGGAGGTGGGGTGGTGTTGCTGGTTAGTGAGGAGATTAACGCAATAGAAAGGAAGGACATTAGCCTGGAGGATGTGGAATTGATATGGGTAGAGCTGCATAACACTAAGGGGCGAGAGAACGCTGGTGGGAGTTGTGTACAGGCCACCTAACAAGTAGTAGTGAGGTTGGGGATGGCATTAAACAGGAAATTAGAAATGTGTGCAATAGGAGACAGCAGTTATAATGGGTGACGAAATCTACATGTAGACTGGGTGAACCAAAATTGGTAAAGGTGCTGAGGAAGAGGATTTCTTGGAATGTATGCGGGATGGTTTTTTGAACCAACATGTCGATGAACCAACTAGAGAGCAGGCTATTCTGGACTGGGTTTTGAGCAATGAGGAAGGGGTTAATTAGCAATCATGTCGTGAGAGGCCCCTTGGGTAAGAGTGACCATAATATGGTGGAATTCTTCATTAAGATGGAGAGTGACATAGTTAATTCAGAAACAAAGGTTCTGAACTTAAAGAGGGGTAACTTTGAAGGTATGAGACGTGAATTAGCTAAGATAGACTGGCAAATGATACTTAAAGAGTTGACGGTGGATGTGCAATGGCAAGCATTTAAAGATCGCATGGATGAACTACAAGAATTGTTCATCCCAGTTTGGCAAAAGAATAAATCAAGGAAGGTAGTGCACCCGTGGCTGACAAGAGAAATTAGGGATAGTATCAATTCCAAAGAAGAAGCATACAAATTAGCCTGAAAAAGTGGCTCACCTGAGGCCTGAGAGAAATTCAGAGTCCAGCAGAGGAGGACAAAGGGCTTAATCTACTAGTTACATCCTCAACAAATTCTATGAGATTCGTCAGACATGATTTTCCTTTCACAAATCCATGCTGACTTTGTCGGATGATTTCACTGCTTTCCAAATGTGCTGTTATCACATCTTTGATAACTGACTCTAGCATTTTCCCCACCACCGATGTCAGGCTCACCTGCTGCTCTTTGACTTTCCAAGATACAATGGATTCCGGTTCATAGGGACACATCGGTACATGTTGGCCCAATTAAGCAGCTGCCCCCCCCCCCCCCATTAGCTGAAGTTTCATGGAAATAATTAAAAAGGAAAAAAAAACAAACTACCATTTAACTGAGTAACAAATTATGTATTTAAATGAAATACAGAACAAATTAGAACACTATAGGAAAGATGTAAATAAGATTAAAAGTGTATAGAGAAAATTTACAGGGATGTTGCCAGAACTTGAGTTGTAAGGAAGAATTGAATAGATTAGGACTTCCTTCCTTGGAACATAGAAGATTGAGAGCAGATTTGATAGAGGTATACAAAATTAAGAGGGGTATAGACAGGGTAAATACAAGCAGGCTTCTTCCACTGAGGTTGGGTGAGACTAGAACTAGAGGTTATGGGTTAAGGGTGAAAGATGAAATTTTTTTTGCTACTGTTGTTCAGGAGGATTTAAACTAATGTGGCAGGGGGATGGGAACAAGTGCAGAGAGACAGAGGGGTGTAAAATGAGGGTAAAAGCAAAAAGTAGTAAGGTGAAAAGTAAAAGTGGCAGGCAGGCAAATCCAGGGCAAAAATCAAAAAGGGCCAGTTTTCAACATAATTGTATAAGGGCTAAGAGTGTTGTAAAAGCAAGCCTGAAGGCTTTGTGTGTCAATGCAAGGAACATTCATAACAAGGTGGATGAATTGAAAGTGCAGATTGTTATTAATAAATATGATATAGTTGGGGTCACAGAGACATGGCTTCAGGGTGACCAAGGATGGGAGCTCAACATTCAGTGATATTCAATATTCAGGAGGGATAGACATGAAAGAAAAGGAGGTGGGGTGGTGTTGCTGGTTAGTGAGGAGATTAACGCAATAGAAAGGAAGGACATTAGCCTGGAGGATGTGGAATTGATATGGGTAGAGCTGCATAACACTAAGGGGCAGAAAACGCTGGTGGGAGTTGTGTACAGGCCACCTAACAGTAGTAGTGAGGTTGGGGATGGCATTAAACAGGAAATTAGAAATGTGTGCAATAAAGGAACAGCAGTTATAATGGGTGACTTCAATCTACATGTAGACTGGGTGAACCAAATTGGTAAAGGTGCTGAGGAAGAGGATTTCTTGGAATGTATGCGGGATGGTTTTTTGAACCAACATGTCGATGAACCAACTAGAGAGCAGGCTATTCTGGACTGGGTTTTGAGCAATGAGGAAGGGTTAATTAGCAATCATGTCGTGAGAGGCCCCTTGGGTAAGAGTGACCATAATATGGTGGAATTCTTCATTAAGATGGAGAGTGACATAGTTAATTCAGAAACAAAGGTTCTGAACTTAAAGAGGGGTAACTTTGAAGGTATGAGACGTGAATTAGCTAAGATAGACTGGCAAATGATACTTAAAGAGTTGACGGTGGATATGCAATGGCAAGCATTTAAAGATCGCATGGATGAACTACAAGAATTGTTCATCCCAGTTTGGCAAAAGAATAAATCAAGGAAGGTAGTGCACCCGTGGCTGACAAGAGAAATTAGGGATAGTATCAATTCCAAAGAAGAAGCATACAAATTAGCCTGAAAAAGTGGCTCACCTGAGGCCTGAGAGAAATTCAGAGTCCAGCAGAGGAGGACAAAGGGCTTAATTAGGAAGGGGAAAAAAGATTATGAGAGAAAACTGGCAGGGAACATAAAAACTGACTGTAAAAGCTTTTATAGATATGTGAAAAGAAAAAGATTGGTTAAGACAAATGTAGGTCCCCTACAGACAGAAACAGGTGAATTGATCATGGGGAACAAGGACATGGCAGACCAATTGAATAACTACTTTGGTTCTGTCTTCACTAAGGAGGACATAAATAATCTTCTGGAAATAGTAGGGGACTAAGGGTCTAGTGAGATGGAGGAACTGAGGGAAATACATGTTAGTAGGGAAGTGGTGTTAGGTAAATTGAAGGGATTGAAGGCAGATAAATCCCCAGGGCCAGATGGTCTGCATCCCAGAGTGCTTAAGGAAGTAGCCCAATAAATAGTGGATGTATTAGTGATAATTTTTCAAAACTCTTTAGATTCTGGATTAGTTCCTGAGGATTGGAGGGTGGTTAATGTAAACTCGCTTTTTAAAAAAGGAGGGAGAGAGAAACCGGGGAATTATAGACCAGCTAGCCTAACATCGGTGGTGGGGAAAATGCTAGAGTCAGTTATCAAAGATGTGATAACAGCACATTTGGAAAGCGGTGAAATCATTGGACAAAGTCAGCATGGATTTGTGAAGGGAAAATCATGTCTGACGAATCTCATAGAATTTTTTGAGGATGTGACTAGTAGAGTGGATAGGGGAGAACCAGTGGATGCGGTATATTTGGATTTTCAAAAGGCTTTTGACAAGGTCCCACACAGGAGATTAGTGTGCAAACTTAAAGCACACGGTATTGGGGGTAAGGTATTGATGTGGATAGAGAATTGGTTGGCAGACAGGAAGCAAAGAGTGGGAATAAATGGGACTTTTCAGAATGGCAGGCAGTGACTAGTGGGGTACCGCAAGGCTCAGTGCTGGGACCCCAGTTGTTTACAATATATATTAATGACTTAGACGAAGGAATTAAATGCAGCGTCTTCAAATTTGCGGATGACACTGGGTGGCAATGTTAGCTGTGAGGAGGATGCAGGGTGACTTGGATAGGTTAGGTGAGTGGCAGATGCAATTTAATGTGGATAAATGTGAGGTTATCCACTTTGGTGGCAAGAACAGGAAAACAGATTACTATTTGAATGGTGGCCGATTAGGAAAAGGGGAGGTGCAACGAGACCTGGGTGTCATTATACACCAGTCATTGAAAGTGGGCATACAGGTACAGCAGGCGGTGAAAAATGCGAATGGTATGCTGGCATTTATAGCAAGAGGATTCGAGTACAGGAGCTGGGAGGTACTACTACAGTTGTACAAGACCTTGGTGAGACCACACCTGGAGTATTGTGTGCAGTTTTGGTCCCTTAATCTGAGGAAAGACATTCTTGCTATAGAGGGAGTACAAAGAAGGTTCACCAGATTGATTCCTGGGATGGCAGGACTTTCATATGATGAAAGACTGGATCAACTAGGCTTATACTCGCTGGAATTTAGAAGATTGAGGGGGGAACTTATTGAAACCTATAAAATTCTAAAGGGATTGGACAGGCTAGATGCAGGAAGATTGTTCCCGATGTTGGGGAAGTCCAGAATGAGGGGTGACAGTTTGAGGATAAAGGAGAAGCCTTTTAGGACCGAGATGAGGAAAAACTTCTTCGCACAGAGAGTGGTGAATCTGTGGAATTCTCTGCCACAGGAAACAGTTGAGGCCAGTTCATTGGCTATATTTAAGAGGGAGTTAGATATGGCCCTTGTGGCTAAAGAGATCAGGGGGTATGGAGAGAAGGCAGGTACAGGGTTCTGAGTTGGATGATCAGCCATGATCATACTGAATGGTGGTGCAGGCTCGAAGGGCCGAATGGCCTACTCCTGCACCTATTTTCTATGTTTCTATGCTTAAGGGGAACATGAGGGAGAACTTCTTCACTCAGAGGGTGGTGAAAGTGTGGAATGAACTGCCAGTGGAAATGGTGGATGCGGGTTCGATACCACCATGTAAAAGAAGTTTGGATAGGTACATGGATGGGAAGGAAATATTTTATTTTTTATCTTATTGATGAGGTACAGTATAGAATAGGCCTTTCTGGTCCTTCGAGGCGCACCATTCAGCAATCCCCCCGATTTAATCCTAGCCTAATCTTGGGGCGATTTACAATAACCAATTAACCTACCAACCAGTACGTCTTTGGATTGTGGGGGGATACTGGAGCACTGGGAGGAAACCCATGCTGTCACGGGGAGGGTGTACAATATATTCAAAGGCAGCGATGGGAATTGAACTTGGATTGCCTGTACTGTAAAGCATTGTGTTAAGCACTCTGCTACTGTGCTGCTCTGTGGAAGGCTATGGTCGATGGCATGAAGCAGTTTAAAAGTTTTGGCACCAACTTGATATGCTGAAGGGCCTGTTTCTGTGCTGTAGTTTTCTGTGACTCGATGGCTTTCAGTTTAAGGTGACGCAGGTGAAGCTCAGCGACTACTTATCAGCGGCAAACAAAACAAAGAAAACTACTAACTGCTTTATTAATCACACTTTTTCTGATAAACAATCACTGTAGTTGAAAGCCTGTAACTTCCCTTTTGGAGTTGAGCTTTTGAACTACCTGTATGACCTGGCAATTTAGTGGTCTGAACTGAAGTTGTGGCGCAGGATGTATAGGCCGAGTCGAAACGGTGGTGTCCAGGCCCAAGAGTGGCGAACAGGCCCAAGAGTGGAGAACAGGCCCAAGAGTGGAGAACAGGCCCAAGAGTGGCGAACAGGCCCAAGAGAGGAGAACAGGCCCAAGAGTGGTGAACAGGCCCAAGAGTGGCGAACAGGCCCAAGAGTGGAGAACAGGTCCAAGAGTGGCGAACAGGCCCAAGAGTGGCGAACAGGCCCAAGAGTGGAGAACAGGCCCAAGAGTGGCGAACAGGCCCAAGAGTGGCGAACAGGCCCAAGAGTGGCGAACAGGCCCAAGAGTGGAGAACAGGCCCAAGAGTGGAGAACAGGCCCAAGAGTGGCGAACAGGCCCAAGAGTGGAGAACAGGCCCAAGAGTGGAGAACAGGCCCAAGAGTGGCGAACAGGCCCAAGAGTGGCGAACAGGCCCAAGAGTGGCGAACAGGCCCAAGAGTGGAGAACAGGCCCAAGAGTGGCGAACAGGCCCAAGAGTGGCGAACAGGCCCAAGCGTGGAGAACAGGCCCAAGAGTGGAGAACAGGCCCAAGAGTGGCGAACAGGCCCAAGAGTGGAGAACAGGCCCAAGAGTGGCAAACAGGCCCAAGAGTGGCGAACAGGCCCAAGAGTGGCGAACAGGCCCAAGAGTGGCGAACAGGCCCAAGAGTGGAGAACAGGCCCAAGAGTGGAGAACAGGCCCAAGAGTGGCGAACAGGCCCAAGAGTGGAGAACAGGCCTAAGAATGGCAAATTAAGCCAATGCTTGGCCATTGGTGAAGCAGGTTTGGAGGCGATTTGATGTGGCAGAACCGAGGCTGGGACGAAGAGCAAGGAAAAACCGCGCTTTGGTCAATTTAAGTGCCGGGCCAAATTGAAAGGGTTGGCTACAGGATGATTTGAGGTGGTGGGACATTGGCCCGAGAGTATATTGAAGAACTGGCCTGAGAGAGGACTGAGGCAGCAGGACCCAAGAACATGGAACAACCTGATGTCTGGACAATTTAAGCACTGGGCCAGAGTGCAAAGGTCAGGGTGTTGGGACTGGAGGCAGTTCTTTTCACTGCTCTGTGATGTTTGCGCGGCTCTGCAGTGAACTGAGGCTGTGCCTGCTGTGGCTGTAGTGATGCCTGGATTCACGTCTGTGGACTCACTTCTGTAAAACTTCAGTTCTGAATGCTGTTTGCTTTCTTTTATTGTGTGCATGATATATGTATTCTCTCTGTACGTTGTGTGTTTGATGATCTTTTTAATGGATTTCTTTGCTCTGTGGCTGCCTGTAAGGAGACAGATCTCAAGGTTGTATTAAGTATACATAAGCAAGAGAAGATCTGAAGATGCTGGAAATCCGAGCAACACACACACAACGCTGGAGGAACTCAGCAGGCCAGGCAGCATCTATGGGAAAAAGTACACTTGTCGTTTCTGGCCGAGACCCTTCCTCAGGACTGGAGGAAAAAGATGAGGAATCAGGGTTCGAAGATGGGGGGAGGGGAGGAAGAAACACAAGGTGATGGGTGAAATGGGGGGAGGGATAAAGTAAAGAGCTGGGAAGTTGATTGGTGAAAGAGATCCAGGGCTGGAGAAAGGGGAATCTGATGGGAGAGGACAGAAGGCCGTGGAAGAAAGAATTGGGGAGGAGCACCAGAGGGAAGTGATGGGCAGGCAAGGAGTGAGGTGAGAGAGGGAAAAGGGAATGGGGAATGATTGGGGGGTGGCATTACCAGATGTTCGAGAAATCAATGTTCATGCCATCAAGTTGGAGGCTACCCAGACAGAATATAAGGTGTTGCTCCACCAACATGACTATGGCCTTAATCACAACAATAGAGGAGGCCATGCACTGACATGTTGGAATGGGAAGTGGAATTAAAATGGGAGGCCAGTGGGAGATCCCACTCTTTCTGGCAGACAGAGCGTAGGTGCTCGGCGAAGCGGTCTCCTACATTGGGTCTCATGGATATATAGAAAGCCACACCGGGAGCACTGAACACAGTAGATAACCCCAACAGAGGTGAAGTGTCGTCTCACCTGGAAGGACTGTTTGGGGCCCTGGATGATAGTGAGGGAAGAGGTGCAGGGGCAGGTGAAGCACTTGTTCTGCTTACAAGGATAGTGTCAGGAGAGAGATCAGCGGGGAAGGACGAATGGACAAAGAAGTCACATGGGGAGCGAAACCCTGCAGAAAGCAGAAAGTGGGGGCAGTGGGGAGGGAAAGGTGTGCTTGGTGGTGGAATCCCTTTGGAGATGGTGGAAATCACAAAGAATTATGTGCTGGTCATGGAGCCTGGTGGGGTAGTAGGTGAGGACAAGAGGAACCTTATCCCTGGTGGGGTGGCTACTTTGCTAATAAATGTACTTTGAACTTTAGAACATAGAATAGTACAGCACAGTACAGGCCCTTCAGCCCACAATGTTGTGCCGACCCTCAAACCCTGCCTCCCATATTACCCCCCCACCTTAAATTTCTCCATATACCTGTCTAGTAGTCTCTTAGATTTCATTAGTTTGACTCCATGATTATCAATACCACTACAGTACTGTAAAATTGAGTATTAGTTCCAAATTATTATTGAGGGAGGAATTCACCCAGTGTGTGCTGCCATGCTCATTTTGTTGATTGTAAATAAATAAAATCAGCTTACATCACAAACAAGAGAAAATCTGCAGATGCTGGAAATCTGAGCAACACACACAAAATTTTTTCCATACTTTTTTCCATAGATGCTGCTTGGACTGCTGAGTTCCTCCAGCATTTTGTGTGTAAAATCAGGTCAGATACCTAGTGTAGATCATGAACTGCCTTTATACAATGCTTCTGGCGATTGCATCTTTCAAATTTTCATTTTCATTGTAACAATCAAGATAGAAACATAGAAAACCTACAGCACAATACAGGCCCTTCAGCCCACAAAGCTGTGCAGAACATGTCCTTACCTTAGAACTACCTAGGCTTACCCATAGCCCTCTATTTTTCTAAGCTCCATGTATCCATCCAGGAGTCTCTTACAAGACCCTATCGTTTCCGCCTCCATCGCCGCCGCCGGCAGCCCATTCCACGCTCTCACCACTCTCTGCGTAAAAAAACTTACCCCTGACATCTCCTACTTCCAAGCACCTTAAAACTGTGCCCTCTTGTGCTAGCCATTTCAGCCCTGGGAAAAAAGTCTCTGACTATCCACACAATCAGTGCCTTTCATTATCTTGTACACCTCTATCAGGTCACCTCTCATCCTCTGTCGCTCCAAGAAGAAAAGGCTGAGTTCACTCAACCTATTCTCATAAGACATGCTCCCCAATCCAGGCGACATCCTTGTAAATCTCCTCTGCACCCTTTCTATGGTTTCCACGTCCTTCCTGTAGTGAGGTGATCAAAATTGAGCACAGTACTCCAAGTGGGGTCTGACCAGGGTCCTATATAGCTGCAACTTTACCTCTCGGCTCTTAAACTCAATCCCACCATTGATGAAGGCCAATGCACCGTATGCCTTCTTAACTACAGAGTCAACCTGCACTGCAACTTTGAGTGTCCTATGGACTCGGACCCCAAGATCCCTCTGATCCTGCACACTGCCAAGAGTCTTGCCATTAATACTATATTCTGCCATCATATTTCACCTACCAAAATGAACCACCTCACACTTATCTGGGTTGAACTCCATCTGCCACTTCTCAGCCCAGTTTTGCATCCGATCAATGTCCCGCTATAACCTCTGACAGCCCTCCACATTATCCACAACACCTCCTACCTCTGTGTCATCAGCAAATTTACTAACCCATTCCTCCATTTCCTTATTCAGGTCATTTATAAAAATCACGAAGAAAAGGGGTCCCAGAACACATCCCTGAGGCACACCACTGGTCACCGACCTCCATGCAGAATATGACCCGTCTACAACCACTTTTTGCCTTCTGTGGGCAAACCAATTCTGGATCCACAAAGCAATGTCCCCTTGGATCCCATGCCTCCTTACTTTCTCAAGAAGCCTTGCATGGGGTATCTTATCAAATGCCTTGCTGAAATCCATATACACTACATCTACAGCTCTTCCTTCATCAATGTGTTTAGTCACATCCTCAAAAAATTCAATCAGGCTCGTAAGGCATGACATGCCTTTGACAAAGCCATGCTGACTATTCCTAATCACATTATGCCTCTCCAAATGTTCATAAATCCTGCCTCTCAGGATCTTCCCCATCAATTTACCAACCACTGGCCTATAATTTCCTGGGCTATCCCTACTCCCTTTCTTGAATAAGGGAACAACATCCGCAACCCTCCAATCCTCCAGAACCTCTCCCGTCCTCATTGATTAGAAACATAGAAACATAGAAAATAGGTGCAGGAGTAGGCCATTCGGCCCTTCGAGCCTGCACCGCCATTTATTATGATCATGGCTGATCATCCAACTCAGAACCCCGCCCCAGCCTTCCCTCCATACCCCCTGATCCCCGTAGCCACAAGGGCCATATCTAATTCCCTCTTAAATATAGCCAATGAACTGGCCTCAACTGTTTCCTGTGGCAGAGAATTCCACAGATTCACCACTCTCTGTGTGAAGAAGTTTTTCCTAATCTCAGTCCTAAAAGGCTTCCCCTTTATCCTCAAACTGTGACCCCTCGTTCTGGACTTCCCCAACATCGGGAACAATCTTCCTGCATCTAGCCTGTCCAATCCCTTTAGGATTTTATACGTTTCAATCAGATTCCCCCTAAATCTTCTAAATTCCAACGAGTACAAGCCCAGTTCATCCAGTCTTTCTTCATATGAAAGTCCTGCCATCCCAGGAATCAATCTGGTGAACCTTCTTTGTACTCCCTCTAAGGCAAGGATGTCTTTCCTCAGATTAGGGGACCAAAACTGCACACAATACTCCAGGTGTGGTCTCACCAAGGCCTTGTACAACTGCAGTAGTACCTCCCTGCTCCTGTACTCGAATCCTCTCGCTATAAATGCCAGCATACCATTCGCCTTTTTCACCGCCTGCTGTACCTGCATGCCCACTTTCAATGACTAGTGTATAATGACACCCAGGTCTCGTTGCACCTCCCCTTTTCCTAAGGCTACCATTCAGATAATAATCTGTTTTCCTATTTTTGCCACCAAAGTGGATAACTTCACATTTATCCACATTAAATTGCATCTGCCATGAATTTGCCCACTCACCCAACCTATCCAAGTCACTCTGCATCCTCTTAGCATCCTCCTCACAGCTAACACTGCCACCCAGCTTCGTGTCATCCGCAAACTTGGAGATGCTGCATTTAATTCCCTCATCCAAGTCATTAATATATATTGTAAACAACTGGGGTCCCAGCACTGAGCCTTGTGGTACCCCACTAGTCACCGCCTTCCATTCTGAAAAGGTCCCGTTTATTCCCACTCTTTGCTTCCTGTCTGCTAACCAATTCTCCATCCACATCAATACCTTACCCCCAATACTGTGTGCTTTAAGTTTGCACACTAATCTCCTGTGTGGGACCTTGTCAAAAGCCTTTTGAAAATCCAAATATACCACATCCATTGATTCTCCCCTATCCACTCTACTAGTTACATCCTCAAAAAATTCTATGAGATTCGTCAGACATGATTTTCCTTTCACAAATCCATGCTGACTTTGTCCGATGATTTCACCGCTTTCCAAATGTGCTGTTATTACATCTTTGATAACTGACTCCAGCAGTTTCCCCACCACCGATGTTAGGCTAACCCGTCTATAATTCATAGAAACATAGAAACATAGAAAATAGGTGCAGGAGTAGGCCATTTGGCCCTTCGAGCCTGCACCGCCATTTATTATAGAAAATAGAAAATAGGTGCAGGAGTAGGCCATTCGGCCCTTTGAGCCTGCACCACCATTTATTATGATCATGGCTGATCATCCAACTCAGAACCCAGCCTTCCCTCCATACCCCCTGACCCCTGTAGCCACAAGGGCCATATCTAACTTCCTTTTAAACATAGCTAATGAACTGGCCTCAACAGTTTGCTGTGGCAGAGAATTCCACAGATTCACCACTCTCTGTGTGAAGAAGTTTTTCCTAATCTCGGTCCTAAAAGGCTTCCCCTCTATCCTCAAACTGTGACCCCTCGTTCTGGACCTCCCCAACATCGGGAACAATCTTCCCGCATCTAGCCTGTCCAATCCCTTTAGGATCTTATACGTTTCAATCAGATCCCCCCTCAATCTTCTAAATTCCAACGAGTACAAGCCCAGTTCATCCAGTCTTTCTTCATATGAAAGACCTGCCATCCCAGGAATCAATCTGGTGAACCTTCTTTGTACTCCCTCTATGGCAAAGATGTCTTTCCTCAGATTAGGGGACCAAAACTGCACACAATACTCCAGGTGTGGTCTCACCAAGGCCTTGTACAACTGCAGTAGTACCTCCCTGCTCCTGTACTCGAATCCTCTCGCTATAAATGCCAGCATACCGTTCGCCTTTTTCACCGCCTGCTGTACCTGCATGCCCACTTTCAATGACTGGTGTATAATGACACCCAGGTCTCGTTGCACCTCCCCTTTTCCTAATCGGCCACCATTCAGATAATAATCTGTTTTCCTATTTTTGCCACCAAAGTGGATAACTTCACATTTATCCACATTAAATTGCATCTGCCATGAGTTTGCCCACTCACCCAACCTATCCAAGTCACCCTGCATCCTCTTAGCATCCTCCTCACTGCTAACACTGCCACCCAGCTTCGTGTCATCCGCAAACTTGGAGATGCTGCATTTAATTCCCTCATCCAAGTCATTAATATATATTGTAAACAACTGGGGTCCCAGCACTGAGCCTTGCGGTACCCCACTAGTCACCGCCTGCCATTCTGAAAAGGTCCCGTTTATTCCCACTCTTTGCTTCCTGTCTGCTAACCAATTCTCCACCCACACCAATACCTTACCCCCAATACCGTGCGCTTTAAGTTTGCACACTAATCTCCTGTGTGGGACCTTGTCAAAAGCCTTTTGAAAATCCAAATATACCACATCCACTGGTTCTCCCCTATCCACTCTACTAGTTACATCCTCAAAAAATTCTATGAGATTCGTCAGACATGATTTTCCTTTCACAAATCCATGCTGACTTTGTCCGATCATTTCACCGCTTTCCAAATGTGCTGTTATCACATCCTTGATAACTGACTCCAGCAGTTTCCCCACCACTGACGTTAGGCTAACCGGCCTATAATTCCCCGGTTTCTCTCTTCCTCCTTTTTTAAAAAGTGGGGTTACATTAGCCACCCTCCAATCCTCAGGAACTAGTCCAGAATCTAACGAGTTTTGAAAAATTATCACTAATGCATCCACTATTTCTTGGGCTACTTCCTTAAGCACTCTGGGATGCAGACCATCTGGCCCTGGGGATTTATCTGCCTTCAATCCCTTCAATTTACCTAACACCACTTCCCTACTAACATGTATTTCGCTCAGTTCCTCCATCTCACTGGACCCTCTGTCCCTTACTATTTCTGGAAGATTATTTATGTCCTCCTTAGTGAAGACAGAACCAAAGTAATTATTCAATTGGTCTGCCATGTCCTTGCTCCCCATAATCAATTCACCTGTTTCTGTTTGCAGGGGACCTACATTTGTCTTTATCAGTCTTTTCCTTTTTACATATCTATAAAAGCTTTTACAGTCCGTTTTTATGTTCTCTGCCAGTTTTCTCTCATAATCTTTTTTCCCCTTCCTAATTAAGCCCTTTGTCCTCCTCTGCTGAACTCTGAATTTCTCCCAGTCCTCAGGTGAGCCACTTTCTCTGGCTAATTTGTATGCTACTTCTTTGGAATTGATACTATCCCTAATTTCTCTTGTCAGCCACGGGTGCACTACCTTCCTTGATTTATTCTTTTGCCAAACTGGGATGAACAATTGTTGTAGTTCATCCATGCAACCTTTAAATGCCTGCCATTGCATATCCACCGTCAATCCTTTAAGTGTCATTTGCCAGTCTATCTTAGCTAATTCACGACTCAATTCCCTGGTTTCTCTCTCCTTTTTTAAAAAGTGGGGTTACATTAGCCACCCTCCAATCTCTAATCATAATTAGATTATGAGAACACTCAGTCCTCTTTTATTGTCATTTAGAAATGCATACATGCATTAAGAAATGATACAATGTTTTATACAACGATCATTGCCAGAGGCTCAGCAGTCTCCTCCCTCGTTCCCCACAGTAGCCTGGGGTACATCTCGTCTGGTCCCGGCGACTTATCCAACTTGAGGCTTTCCAAAAGCTCCAGCACATCCTCTTTCTTAATATCTACATGCTCAAGCTTTTCAATCCGCTGTAAGTCATCCCTACAATCGCCAAGATCCTTTTCCTTAGTGAATACTGAAGCAAAGTATTCATTAAGTACCTCTGCTATTTCCTCTGGTCTCATACACTTTTCCGTAATCACACTTGATTGGTCCTATTTTCCTATGTCTTATCCTCTTGCTCTTGGATAAGATGCAACCTTCCAGGCCGGCAGAGGAGATGGTGTTGCTCTGTTGATAAAAAATGAAATCAAATCACTAGAAAGAGTTGACAAGGGGTTGGAAGGCGATAAATCATTGTGGATAGAGTTAAGGAACTGCAAGTGTAAAAAGATCCTGATTGGAATTTTATACAGACCGCCAAACAAATTTGATCTACAAGTTACAATGGGAGATAGAAAATGCATGTCAAAAAGGCAATGTTACAATAGTCATGGGAGTCTTCAATATGCAGGTAGATTGAGAAAATCAGGTTGGTTCTTGTTACACACACCTGTTAGGGTGTATTCTCCAGATACCTTATAAGGGAATCGTAGCCTTCAGCCAGGAGCAGATGTTATCAGGTGGTTCTCAACCTTCACAGAGTGTTTCGACCCTTAACCACGACACTCTCCAGTTGGTGGGCTAGCAGTAGTGGCCAAATCACTGCCCATCTGCTCCTGGCTTCCAGCTCCCCTCCTCTCGCGTACTCCACATCCAACAAGAGGCTCGTTCTGCCTCTTCCACCATCCTACGAGCTGCTTGTTTTTTGCTCCTTTCGTCTGGCCCAGATCTGACAGCAACCACTGTGTTGATTTGGCTGGGAAACCTCTGCAGCTGATCTCCACAGGGAACAACCATGCCTGCCATCCCTTGTCTTCACACTCCTGCACTAAGGGCTGGTACTTCAAGGCCTTTCTCTCATGGGCCTCTTCCCATCCCTCCTCTCATGGGACAGTCAGCTCAACCAAAATTATTTTCTTGTCTTCAGTTGACCACAGTACAATGTCTGGGCGTAGGGTTGTGTGCACCACATCCGGGAACTGCAACCTCCTTCCCACATCGACCCTCGTTTCCCAGGACCTGGCTGTTAGCAGCAGATTGGGCTTTGGTTGTTTCGTTACGAAAGGCCTAGCTCCCTCTTTGATGAAGGTGATGGCCTTGCTCAAATCTGTGCCAGCCGTCCTCTTCATGTATCTCTCCCACTCTGGTGTGTCAGCAAGAGCCAGAAGCACCTTATCATGGCGCCACCTATACCGTCCTTGAGTTAGAGCTGTTTTACACCCGGACAGTGTATGAGCCAGTGTCCCCTTTTGACCACAGAGCTTACAGTTCGGGTCCTCTCTCATCCCCCATGTGTACAGGTGTATTGGTGAAGGAAGAGTGTCATACACGGATCACAAGAGGAAGGAAATACGGAAGGGCTCCAGTCTCCATAACTCTACCCATGAGATCTTGCGCTTGGGCGGATCCCATTTTGTCCAGGCACCCTGGGACCCTTGTTCCACTGCCTTTGAAATCCGCTTCTCTTCATCGTGGATCCGTACTTCTGAATTAGGGGTGGGGAATTTCTAGAATGCCTACGAGATGGCTTTTTAGAGCAGCTCATGAATGAGCCCACTTGAGGATTAGCTATTCTGGATTGGGTGCTGTGCAATAATCCAGAATTGATTAGAGAGATTAAGGAAAAGGAACCCTAAAGGGAAAGTGATCATAATATGATCAAATTCACGCTGAAATTTGGGAAGTGGAAGCTAAAGTCAGGTTTAGAAAAGTAGAGGGCTATGCGCGAGGGAAATTCTAGGCAGTTTCTTGAGTAGGTTACGTGGTTGGCACGACATTGTGTTATGTGCTGTAAATTTGTATGTTCTATATTCTATGTTCTACGTATCAGTATTGCAGTGGAGTAAAGGGAATTACAGAGGTATGGGAGAGGAATTGGGTGACCTGATTGGAAAAGAACACTGGCAAGTATGATGACAAACTAGCAATGGCTGGAATTTCTGGAAGCAGTTCGGAAGGCACAGGATATATACGTCCCAAAGAGGAAGTAGTATTCTAAAGGCAAGATGACACAACTGTGGCTTACAAGAGCAGTCAGAGCCAACATAAAAGCCAAAGAGAGGGCATATAATAGAGGAAAAATTAATGGGAAGTTATAGGACTGGGAAGCTTTCAATACCAACAGAAGGCAACTAGAAAGTCATTAGGAAGGTAAAGATGGAATATGAAAATGAGCTAGCCAATAATGTTAAAGAGGATACCAAAAGTTTCTTCAGATACATAAAGTGTAAAAGAGGTGAGAAGGGATATTGGACTACTGGAAAACGATGCTGGAGAGGTAGTAATGGGAGACAAGAAAATTGTGGATGAATTGAAAAAGTATTTTGCATCAGTCTTCATTGTGGAAGACACTAACAGTGTGCTGGAAATCCTAGGTGCCAGGGGTCATGAAGTGTGTGAACCTCCTTTGAAACCTCTCCAATTTCAGCACATCCTTTTTAAGATAAGAGGCCACGTTGTCTCTTCAATTTCAATAGTGTATCTGCCTCCACCACTGACTCAGGCAATGCACTCCACGCGCCAACCACTCTCTGAGTAAAAAACCTTCCTCTAATATCCCCCTTGAACTTCCTACCCCTTACCTTAAAGCCATGTCCTCTTGTACTGAGCAGTGGTGCCCTGGGGAAGAGGCGCTGGCTGTCCACTCTATCTATTCCTCTTATTATCTTGTACACCTCTATCGTGTCTACTCTCATCCTCCTTCTCTCCAAAGAGTAAAGCCCTAGCTCCCTTAATCTCTGATCATAATCCATACTCCTAAACCAGGCAGCATCCTGGTAAATCTCCTCTGTACCCTTTCCAATGCTTCCACATCCTTCCTATAGTGAGACGACCAGAACTGGACACAGTACTCCAAGTGTGGCCTAACCAGAGTTTTATAGAGCTGCATTATTACCTCGCGACTCTTAAGCTCTATCCCTCGACTTATGAAAGCTAATACCCCATAAGCTTTCTTAACTACCCTATCCACCTGTGAGGCAACTTTCAGGGATCTGTGGACATGTGCCCCCAGATCCCTCTGCTCCTCCACACTACCAAGTATCCTGCCATTTACTTTGTACTCTGCCTTGGAGTTTGTCCTTCCAAAGTGTACCACCTCACACTTCTCCGGGTTGAACTCCATCTGCCACTTCTCAGCCCACTTCTGCATCCTATCAATGTCTCTCTGCAATCTTCGACAATCCTCTACACTATCTACAACACCACCAACCTTTGTGTCATCTGCAAACTTGCCAACCCACCCTTCTACCCCCACATCCAGGTCGTTAATAAAAATCATGAAAAGTAGAGGTTCCAGAACCAATCCTTGTGGGACACCACTAGTCACAACCCTCTAATCCAAATGTACTGCCTCCACCACCTGTGGAGGGGGAGATAGTTTTGAGGAAGTAGAGAGGCTACAGAAGGACTTTGGCAGATTAGAAGAATGGGCGAAGAAATGGAAGAAATTGAATATAGTGTCAAAACATGTATGATCATGTACTTTGGAGAAAGAATGAGAGCATTGACTATTTTCTAAATGGAGGGAAAATACAAGGTGCAAAGGGACTTTGAGGATTCCCTAAAGGTTAATTTACAGGTTGAGTAGTGATGAGGAAGACAAATGCAATGTTAGTATTCATATAAAGAGAACTAGAATATATAAGCAAGGAGGTAATGTTGAGACTTTGTAAAGCACTGGTGAGGCCAACATGGAGTATTGTGAGCAGTTTTGGACTCATTATATAAGACCATAAGACATAGGAGCAGAAGTAGGCCATTTGGCCCATCAAGTCTGCTCCATCATTCAATCATGGCTGATGCTTTTTTTTCCCTCCTCAACCCCAGTCCCCTGTCTTTTCCCCGTAACTTTTGATGCTATGTCCAATCAAGAACCTATCAATCTCTGCCTTAAATACACCCAACGACCTGGCCTCCACAGCTGCATGTGGCAACAAATTCCACAAATTCACCACCCTTTGGCTAAAGAAATTTATCCATACCTCTGTTTTGAAAGGGTACCTCTCTGTCCTGAGCCTGTGCCCTCTTGTCCTGGAGTCTCCCACCATGGGAAACATCCTTTCCACATCTACTCTGTCTAGGCCTTTCAACATTCAAAAGGTTTCAATGAGATTCCCCTTCATCCTTCTGAATTCCAGCGAGTACAGACCCAGAGCCACCAAATGTTCCTCATATGATAACCCTTTCATTCCTGGAATCATCCTTGTGAACTCCACTGAACCCTCTCCAATGCCAGAACACCTTTTCTTAGATGAGGAGCCCAAAACTGTTCACAATACTCAAGGTGAGGCCTCACCAGTGCCTTATAAAGCCTCAGTATTACATCCTTGCTCTTGTATTCTAGACCATTTGAAACAAATGCCAACATGGCATTTGCCTTCCTCACCACCGACTCAACCTGCAAGTTAACCTTCAGGGTGTTCTGTACAAGGACTCCCAAGTCCCTCTGCATCACAGATTCCTGGATTTTCTCCCCTTTTAGTGTCACATGCCCCGTGACGAGAATAAAGAACCAGCAGAGATGGAAAACACTTTGGAGTCCAGTATTGCTATTAACTAATAATATTTATTAAGTAACTACGCAATACAGTAATATAAATGTAGATAAATCAAACAGGTTAGCAATGATTATATATAAGTAAGTAAATCAGTAAGTGTGGAAATATAGGAAAACCTAGGCTTCTTCAAGTCTAGGAGTAAAAAGATACAAGTCTTACGATGATGAGTAAAGTTCAGTTCGGTTCAGTTCGTGGTATTGAGTTGAGTGGCGATGGAGAGAGAGAGGGAGAGATTTGAGTCCTTCAGGTGAGCTGACACCATCGATCTTGTCATTGTCCTCTGAAATCCTTTGAAAAGTCACTGACTGTGACCACAACAAAGGGGACTAGTTTTCTGTGGTGGAGCTATCAAGCCAGGCAAAGGGTAGTACACATGGACAACTCCCCACTGGTCACTGCCTTTTATCACTGCAAGAGCGACTGATCGATCCTCCAAAAAACCCACTTTTTCATGGGGGCACAACAAAGCTCATTCAGTGTCCAAAACATGTGCCTGAGGTCTATATCATCTGACCTCCTATTTATCTCTCCCCATACTGAGTACCAACTGTCAGTCAAATAACTCCTCCTTTCTCTCTGTCATGTAAGAAATGCACAAGCGGGCAAATGTCCTTGGAGAAAGTATAAACACGCTGCCGGAAAAATCGTCATAACATCGATTGTGCCCATCAAATAACGCCGTCCTTCGGTCACCATAGCGACTTACGAGCTGCCAAACGGTGCTGTCCATCTCAGCAGAAATCCAAAAAGTTAGTCAGTTCTTTTCCGTCGGGCCTTAAAGGTGACAGTCCAACAGTTAGTCTTCGTCTCTTCTCTCTCTCTCTCTCTCTCTCTCTCTCTCCAAAAGCACAGTTCATAGGGGTAATCGGGCACAATTCATAGGGGTAATTCAGCGCAGTTCATAGTGGTAATTCAGGATCTGTCACACTGGGAAGAAGGAGACTGGAAATAAGTGAATACGTGGATGTGGAAGTGAAGAGAGGATGGCAAAGTGGTGCAGTTTAGTAGAGTTCGTGCCTCACAATTTCAGCAACCCAGGTTCACCCTGGTGCACTTGTTTCCTCCCATGTTCCAAAACAAAGTGCACAGGTTGTGAAGTCACCACTGTGAATTGCTCTGCATGTAGGTGTATGATAGAATTTGCAGGAATTTAGGGTGGTGAGAGTTAGGGAGCGGGAGGCAATTGGTTGGTGTGTAAGTAAACTGTGGGGATGTTTATTTATTTATTTATTGCACGGGTTAACCCTTTTGGGCCCTCCAGCCGAACCACCCAGCCAACCCCAACCCTAATCACAGGACAATTTGCAATTAACCTACTAATCAGTACTTCTTCGGACTGTGGGACGGAACTGGAGTATGCAGCATGCATTCCGCAGGAAAGACTAACAGAGTCCTTTCGCAGATGTCATTGGAAGTGAACTCTGAACTCTGAGGCTGCAAGTTGCAATAGCATCTTATGGACCGCTACATTACCTTGAGATTGTGAGGAAGATAAAATAAATTTGAGTAGGGTCAGTGTAAATTGTGCTTCGGATGGATGATTCAATCCCAATGGGTTTAACGCCCTGTTGTGTGCTAAATCTCTTTATGATTGTATGACTCTTAAACCTTGAGCAGGAATAGGGACCAAAGAATGAGGAAGCAGAAGAAGCTGATATTAAAGTTGTCCATAAATAGTCTCAACCACTTGAAATAAGTAGGATCTCTAAGATCCATGCCCTTGGTTTTGGAACATACCTAATTCAAATATTGTAAATAATACCACAGCAATTTTGGCAAAATAACTTCCAACTCTTAAATCTTATGTTTTAAAGTAATTGAAATTCTTGTAGGTTCATTAATATTGTCATAATTGTTTCAAATATTTTTTGACTCCAGAAAGTAAAGCACCCAGTAAGAGTGTCAATTCTTAATTTAAAGGAAAACAATTCCCGAAGAAAGAAAAGAATAGTTTTGCCAGCTGAACATTTAATATGAGGCTTTGCCACGTAAATAACTAAAGTTGCAGAACAGCACGTATGCATTACATCTCAAGGAAAGTTTGCTCATTTGATACTATCTGATTCAGGTCTGTCAGTAAGTACTTAGGAGCAGTTCACTTCTGCATGATTCATGGAGATGCGGTAGAAGGCTAATTGTTAAAATTAATTTGTGTAAATGACTAAGCAAGAGATAACAAAATTACATCTGCACTTGTTTGGCAGGAATTCAGTGGTGGTGGCCTGGAATGGCAGCTGCTTCGAAACAACACTCACTAGAAATTAAACACTGCAAACATTAATTAATACATTTTTGGACTGTTAATTTGCACTGAAAGGTTCCTGGGTGCAAAACTGCTGTGAAGATGAACCGTGATAATTAGAATTAATGAGATGGCTGCATCTTTTCTGCAGTTGAAGTATGAAAACATGAATGGAAATGGGGTCTTGATTTTGACATCCTCATAAATCTAGATGATAATGCAGCCATTAGTATGAGGGGGACTAAGTGCTGAGGCCCGTGTGTTATCCATCAGCTGACAGAATCTATCCCATATGTCATTGCAAAAGCTTAGACAGTGATGCTGTCCTTGAAGAGGCTTGAAGAGAAGCTTTCAGAATTAAAGAGCTAGTACAGTTGGTGTCACAGGACAGGAAAATAAATAACTTACTTTGCTGATTACCAAATAGAAGTAATGACCGGGAATTTATAATTGCCAACTAACTAATGCTGCTTTGTGACAATGCTAGACGAATGGCAGTTTATCATAAGCCTTCAGTTCAAAGTAAATCCCAAATTCTTTTTAGTGCTTTCATGATTTTTTCTCACACAAATTAAAACTTGAAGACTTCCAAATGTTTGGTCCTTGCTCTGTATCTCAATTTTATTGTTAGTTTTGATTTTGTACCAAGCAGGAGTGAAGCCATTGCCATTTGTTTTATTATTCCAGAGTATTAGCATCTTTTCTAATCATTATGTAGTTTGTAACACATTTTTAATGTGATTGCTTAGTCAACTGAAGATTATCATTTTGTTTTGCATAATATTCTTAAAAACTTGTGCATGTGTTTTGCTTTGAAAACACCAGACAACAAAATTTTTCAAAAATGTTGCTTCCTCAGGTTTTTTTTTGGTTATAATTGACCACTTGAAGCTGAACACAAATATTATTTGAGACTTCCTGTATCACGTAGGAAATTGGAGAAACAATAAATTAACTTCTATTGAATATAATGTGCTTAATTGCATAATAGTGCTGATGCTTTGCAGTAGCTCAACTAAGCTAAAAATGTTTTCTTGATGATTTTTTTTGCACTCAGTGTCTGAGTCTTCTTGCTTCAGTAATCAGCCAGCATGGATAGATTCCAGTTGTCCTGATACTGTTTCTTCATGATCGCAATGTCCTGGTGAAACTTTTCACCATGCTCGTCACTGACAGTGCCAAGATTTGCAGGGAAGAAGTCTAAATGGAAATGCAGAAAATGAATGTTTAGTGGCATGTTGCACTTCATGCTTGAAGGGCATTGTTAACCAACCGCATGTTCTTTGGTGCTCTGTGGTTTCCAAGAAAATTTTCAACAACATCCTTGAATGCCTTCCATGTGATTTTCTCCAGTCCCACTAGAAGTTCTTCACATTGACTGTCATTAACCTGTCTGATTTATGGACCAACATATTCTAACTTGAATTATGAATTGAAATAACACATTCAGTGATTTCAACAAAATGATGCGTGAAAGGGAAATTTTCATGATCAGCAGACCAAAATCCATAAGGTACACATAAAAATATTCAGGATGCAAAGTCATTGTCCAGAGTAATGTGGCCATTTTTTGGACACAACGTTAGTAGTAAAGTTAAGAACAACCTATGATATCAGTCATTGCCTCATACTTCAAGGGAGTTCATGAAGTTGATACAAACTAAAGTGAAAGAAATTAATGGAAAGCTTTTAATTGTCCCTCTCCTCATTAGGTACTAGAAGTCAATATTTAATTTTAAAAATTGATTGTGACATTTCATTCTATTTAGGATCACACATGTGGAACTCCTGGC